>NC_139633.1:16266823-16366823 GCF_964638095.1 Poromitra crassiceps
TGTGACTTGAACTGCAAGAATCTCTCACTCCAGACACTCGCTCGGCTCTTGCCAGCATGTTGTGAAGTGGAGGATGTAGCTGTTGGTTGTTCTGTGGCCACTGTCGATAGATTCCTACTAACTGTACATGGACACATTGTGAGCCAGTGGCAGTTATGGGTGAGGGAGCGCGTTGTGTTGGCTTGCGTGCGTCGGTTAGTGACACATACTGTAATGTGTCCGCTAGCCGTCGGTTGGTTACTGGATGTCGGGGGGGACGTGTGAACCGCTGGCGTGCACTGCTGTTCACACGCGGTGCCAAACTGCCAGCGTCAGCGTGTGTGTCTCACAAAGTGAGATGGAGGTATAGACAGATCAAGAGATCGAGAAGGAAAGAGAGAATGCAAGCACTTCCCATGCCCGGTTTGTTCATCGAATGTAATTTTGGGTGAATATGAGTATTATATATTAATTAACACATGGTGTTGAATCCAACAAAAATTGAAATCCGTAACAGTCAAAGTAGGGTTTTGTTTGCTGTCAAAAGGGCATAACTGCACTTGCATGTTGATGTCAGTAATGCTACCATGGCAGCATCATCACATCATGTCTAGTATCCTATTCAGTATTCGTATCCTAATTAATAGATCAATTATTAGATTAACTGGTCAAGGTGAGCTCTGATAAGACTAAGACTGCTGGTAGCTGAAGTTAACCCTCAGTGTTATGAGCTCTGATAGTAAGACTGCTGGTAGCTGAAGTTAACCCTCAGTGTTATGAGCTCTGATAAGACTAAGACTGCTGGTAGCTGAAGTTAACCCTCAGTGTTATGAGCTCTGATAGTAAGACTGCTGGTAGCTGAAGTTAACCCTCAGTGTTATGAGCTCTGATAGTAAGACTGCTGGTAGCTGAATTAACCCTCAGTGTTATGAGCTCTGATAGTAAGACTGCTGGTAGCTGAATTAACCCTCAGTGTTATGAGCTCTGATAAGACTAAGACTGCTGGTAGCTGAAGTTAACCCTCAGTGTTATGAGCTCTGATAGTAAGACTGCTGGTAGCTGAAGTTAACCCTCAGTGTTATGAGTTCTGATAGTAAGACTGCTGGTAGCTGAAGTTAACCCTCAGTGTTATGAGCTCTGATAGTAAGACTGCTGGTAGCTGAATTAACCCTCAGTGTTATGAGCTCTGATAGTAAGACTGCTGGTAGCTGAATTAACCCTCAGTGTTATGAGCTCTGATAAGACTAAGACTGCTGGTAGCTGAAGTTAACCCTCAGTGTTATGAGCTCTGATAGTAAGACTGCTGGTAGCTGAAGTTAACCCTCAGTGTTATGAGCTCTGATAGTAAGACTGCTGGTAGCTAAAGTTAACCCTCAGTGTTCTGAGCTCTGATGGTAAGACTGCTGGTAGCTGAAGTTAACCCTCAGTGTTCTGAGCTCTTCTGAGTTCTGAGTTTTACAGCTCTTTGAATGTGACCCAGGACACATCAGTAAGTGATGTGTCCTGGGACACATGTAAAAGTGTATTATAGAAAAAAGGGGGGGTGCTATAGAATCAAGTCGTTTCTTATCTATAGAGGTTTATTAAAAAGGTTGATTAAAAGTTTATTTTAACAGATTTTTTTAAATCAATCAATTTGATATGTTCCATGTAGCCTATGCACAATTTTACAATTTCTTGGTGAAAGTTAAAGTGAGCATGACTTCAAGATAAAGATATTCATTCAGATTGTGTTTTATATTTCAGGGTTGATTGAAGTGTAATTGCTAGATTTGTATTAAAATTAATGTGTTTTACAATAGTTTACTTACAGACGCCCCAATAGTCTGCATTGCTGTATTGGAACAATGGTCAATATAAAGGCATATTTCACTCTGATGCCATAAGTTTACAAATATTATTCACCTTAAACCAACAGTATTGTTTTTTTATAGAAACACTCAATTTGACAACACAAAAACGTAACATATTGTGCTTAGTATGTGGTAACGGCAGCTGATCCAAATGAGTGTCCTCTAGAGAGAGCGTGGCCCAAACTGCGTGACTCATTAGCCAATGAACAGCCAGGAAGGGGTCTCGCGCTACTTTTGAATGCTAAAATAAAGCTGATATTGTACAATTTGAAAAAAAAAAAAAAAAAAAACACACTTTCAAAGTACAACACAAACTGTCCATTTTGCTGCAACTCGACAGTGCTGCTTAATCCAGGACCTTACTTCCTGGAACTCTTGAGAGTAAACAAACTGGGCCATTGGAGTGAATGGAGATGTCGCGACTCTTCTATCTACAAGTCTCTGATCCAAATGAGATAGACATTTTGGTTTGGCTTTCCTGTAAAATAACACACTTATGTCTCCATGCCCTCGTTATACCAGATGAAATGTGTGTTATTTGGTGGCTAATGATGATAGCTGAATGAAGCGTCATAATCATGCACAAGGAATAACCAAATCTGCTCCTATAAAATACGAAGTGGGCTGCAAGACCTGGGCTAGTCGTCGTAGTGCATGTGTTTACCTGTGTGCGTGTGTGTGTGCGTGCACGTGCACACGGGATGCTTTAGTGGGCATGCCCAGAGCGAGGTGGCAGCATGTCTGCGTCATTAGGGAGCTAGCTGGCTGTCACGGACACACAGAGGGCAACGCTTCCACTCTGCACAGGAGGTGGCTGCAGCCACATACAGTAAGCAGGGCGCCGCGCCCTTACCTTACACACTACTCTCACAACACCTACATATGGAGGGGGTCAAGGGCACACACACACACTCACGCACACGCACACTCACTCACGCACACACACGCACGCACGCACACACACACACACACACACACACATTTGTAGTCATAAATTGTTGTTGCATCATGACACGATATAACATTCCAAGTCCCCCATTTTCCTTTTTTTCTCTTTTACAAAATGTATTAGCCTTGTGAGATTGTATGCATTTCAAAATGAATGTATAGATATACATTTTCATGTTGTGAGTATACATCACATAGTGTGCGTCTGGTCCCATACACTTGGCAGCGTTCTGCACACACACTGTGTGAGCGCTGTAAATAGCCGGTGTGTGTCGTGCGTCTCTGCTGTGTTTGGACCTATTTTAGAGCTGACACAGGAAACAGGGCCATTCTGACAGCCACCCTGCCAGCCGGTACTGCACACAGCAGCCCCGGAACCTTCTGTCACACACACACACACACACACCCAGGCCCAGGCCCAGACACACACACACACACAGGCACACACCCAGGCCCAGACACACACAGGCACACACCCAGGCCCAGGCACACACACAGAGACACGCACGCGCGCGCGCACACACACACACACACACACACACACACACACACAGACGGACACGCACACACCACATAGATATCCATGAACCATTTGTTTGCATCCTTTGATTTGTTTTGAAGTCGACATGTTCTCTCATCGCGCTCTTCTCTGACGATGCTCCTGCTGCTTTTCTGTGCACGGTGCAATTCCTCAGCCCCCTGCTGTGTCACTGGGTGGTACCCGTCCCCCATCCCCCATCCTGTGTGTAGGACTGTACACTCAAACCTCATCCCCCATCCTGTGTGTAGGACTGTACACTCAAACCTCATCCCCCATCCTGTGTGTAGGACTGTACATTTACACTCAAACCTCATCCCCCATCCTGTGTTTAGGACTGTACATTTACACTCAAACCTCATCCCCCATCCTGTGTTTAGGACTGTACATTTACACTCAAACCTCATCCCCATCCTGTGTTTAGGACTGTACATTTACACTCAAACCTCATCCCCCATCCTGTGTGTAGGACTGTACACTCAAACCTCATCCCCCATCCTGTGTTTAGGACTGTACATTTACACTCAAACCTCATCCCCCATCCTGTGTTTAGGACTGTACATTTACACTCAAACCTCATCCCCCATCCTGTGTTTAGGACTGTACATTTACACTCAAACCTCATCCCCATCCTGTGTTTAGGACTGTACATTTACACTCAAACCTCATCCCCCATCCTGTGTGTAGGACTGTACACTCAAACCTCATCCCCCATCCTGTGTTTAGGACTGTACATTTACACTCAAACCTCATCCCCCATCCTGTGTTTAGGACTGTACATTTACACTCAAACCTCATCCCCCATCCTGTGTGTAGGACTGTACATTTACACTCAAACCTCATCCCCCATCCTGTGTGTAGGACTGTACATTTACACTCAAACCTCATCCCCCATCCTGTGTGTAGGACTGTACACTCAAACCTTGTCCCCCATCCTGTGTGTAGGACTGTACATTTACAGTCAAAACTTGTCCCCCATCCCCCATCCTGTGTGTAGGACTGTACATGTACAGTGAAACCTTGTGAGGGTGGGGGTGTTCCCCCCTCTCTCTCTTGAGCCGACTAGACTCAGAGAACCTGCCTGCTTTACTGTAGGTTACATATCTGTGTATAATACTGTCAGTGAGCTCAATTAGCCAGGACAGCTGGGGACTTGTTTAGTATGCAGAGTTCATTCACAAATGATTCTTCTGTTTGCGCGCTGATTGGCTCCACACCGAAAAGAAGCTGCATGACATTTATTTTTCTAATATTCCCTTTGTCGAAGAAGGCGATGTAAAAAGAAACCAAACAGTGTCATTATAATTTATTGTAAATTCTGCTAAATATTTGCAGAGGCTCAGACAGACTGTAATGTAACTGTAAGCCACCAAACTCAGTGGGTTTTAAGCCTAAATGAAGCCGCGTCCCAGTGATATGACAGTACCCGCTCGTTTAGAGAGCGTAAAGCATACAGACATAAACGCCTCTTCAAAGGCAACGCAACACACTTCCAGTCGCCAGACTCTCATATTTGGGCTGGGAAGATAACTTGTGCCGGCTGCTCCTGCCTTCCTGTGTAATTACGCGCGTGGTGATGTGCTTTTACAGCCTGCCTAACAGTCGCAAATTATCTCCCCGGAAATGAAGTCCAATTAATCGTGGCACTTTGCAAGGCGCACTTGTGCGTGTGTGAAAAACACTGTAATGACACTTAACGGGAAATTGGCTCCTGTTGAAAATATTAAATAAATAAGTTGCGAGGTGAAATGACCTTGTACGTCACTGACAAAAGTAGCTTGTTCTCCTCTTTTTGCACATACACACGCACGCGCGCACACAAGCACGCAGACACACACACACACACACACACACACACACACACACACACACACACACACACACACACACACACACACACACACACACACACACAGAGCTTCCATTCATTTCAACTTGCGGTTGAGACCGACAGCGAGAAAATGGTCTATAATTGTATGGAAAAGAGAAGGCAAAATTAGTATGAATTAAAGGAACACTCCGGCGATTTTCAACGCTGATATAATCTCACACATATCCGTGCATGAATTGACATCACTGGTCCACAACTGAACTCAAATCAATCTGAATAAAGTGTCAAATTAAATGAATGCCTTGCAAAACTGTTTGCAGTTTTTTCGGACGTGTGAGATTATGTGCCAAATAAATCAGCATTGGAAATGGGCGGAGAGTCCCTTTTAAGTATAAGTGTAAACCATCAATGCAAGTGTAAATGGTCAAGTCTCTAAAAAGAAACAGAAGCCTGTTAGGGTCAGTGACATACTATGTCACGCCACAGTAGCTCCCTATTGTTGTAGGGACACACTCTGATGAGTCAGCACTCTCACAGAATAGCACCTTTTGTTTTTGTCCCCGAGAGGCAGGGTGATCTGCCCACACCTATTGTCCACACATGACCCATTCATGAATTTGAATTTTTTTTTATCCCATTTTTATCCCCCATTAGTTCTGATTTTAATGTATTTATCCTGGTTGCTGCTCCACCCTCTGCCGATCTGGGGAGAGCCGAAACTGGCTCCATGCTTCCTCCGAGACATGGGCAGTAGCCAGCCGGTGGGCAGTAGCTGCGGGTGAAGCTTCCCCTGTCAGGTGAAAAGAATTATTTTCACCTGACAGGGGAAGCTTCACCGGTAGGACATAGCACGTGGGAGGATCACACTATTCCAACGAGTTCCCCTCCCTCCGAACGACCAGAGGAGGCACCACTTCAGCGAACCAGGATATTGCATGTTTTGTTGAGGGGTTCCTATATGAAGGAAACCCCCAGGGGGCACGGGGAGAACATGCAAACTCGAACCCTATTTTCTTTGTTGGCTCTGACAATGCTAATAACAAGTTTGAGGCTACTCAGATGACCTGCCATTGATTTAATCATTTAACATAAAAGTAAACGGTTATATTTAACTTACGGCGCAAAGACAACCCGGATTCGCAAGCGCAAATTCAGCTCGAGCAGGAGCATGGCCATTTACACCAGAAGCGCTCTGTTTTGCTCTGCCCCGGCGGTCACAACTTGTACTGACTTCATGCCTGGCTGCACGCGGCCTCTCGCGGCTCGCTTCAAAAATAGACCAGAGACGCTGCAGGACGCGGAGCACCCGCGCCGCGCTGCACCGCGGCCGGTGTGAACAGTGCCTTCACTTCCAGACGCTTCACCTCGCGGTTCCATTTCCAGGTGCACCGTTGGTCGAGCTTCCAGCGCAGGAGAGTCTGGCTCAACTCACTCTCATTCTGGTATAGCTGGTGGGGGAAAAATGCTCTGTTTTCTTTACAACCATCCACCAAAAGTACCAAGCAGGCCGGCTTTATTGCACAATCCAAATCTAAACTTGCCATTTTCAGCATGTAGGTTGCTAGCTTGCTAGCTAGCATTGTTGTTGTTGTTGTTTCACAGCGCCGGAGACATTTGAGAGCGGAAAGTGATTTCCCTTCGCTCCGACTGAAATGGTCGGAGCCAATGCCTGCGGGTATAAGCCACAGCCAGTGTTTCTGTCGAGTCAGACTATTTTTAACTTAACACACGTTTGCCATCTTGTTTTCAAACTATAAAAAAAAAAAAAAAAAAGACTTTCAGAGTGCACGAAAATATTACATAGGTGACCAGATACAATACCTAGGTGACCAGATACAATACCTACAGAACTGTAGTAGATTGTAGCCGTGGATACATCAAATACAGTCTGTGATTGGACAGAGGTTATATCGACCTATAAGGGTTGCATGAGAGGAGAGACCAGAACCTTTTTTTCCCCCTTGGGTTGCTTACACAACATGACTATTTTGGTTTTGGTTTTAATACTTTTAATCCATTTTATTGAATTTTCTTGGTACTGTATTGGTACTTTGATAACAAGAAAACAAAGGCCTTGCTTTTTTTAGAGCAATATAAACCGAATGCCAACTTCTGAAACAACTCACGATGCAATTTTCTTTTTCACCAGTTTAGGAGTTTTCCACTAATTTCTAATTTTGTGTGTGTGTGTGTGTGTGTCTGTGTGTGTGTGTGTGTGTGTGTGTGTGCACTCTGAACAATAATCCACAGGCTTGTCCACCTTGGTCTAGGTGTGTTGGCCAAGCTCAACACCAATTGTGATTTATAGTGAGAGGGGTTCTAATGCCAGTCATGTGTCCGTTCTTGTCAATTTCATAATTTGTTGGAATCAGTTGTCGTGTCATGTAGGTAGGCTACAACTGCTGTAGTGACATGCACAAGGCTATATTTGTCTTTAAATACAACTGCATTGTATTTCTCAATACACAAGCTTGTACAATATACACCTGCCAGACTGCACACCAGAGGCCTTCCTCTTACAGTAACGGAGGTCATGTTTAACACTGAATGAAAAGCATACTTTAAAGCCCTTTAAGTCGCTTTTTTTTAACCTTAATATAACAGCTTTTTAATAATTTTGATGGCTGACTTCTAATAGTGAGAATAGTGGCTCTGTCATTCCCACACTGCCCTCCTCTGTTCCTGCAATATGGATTTTTTTGGTGTCCACGTCCCAGATCAGCTTGTCAGTGTCAAGTTGCCTGAAATGTTTAAGTCAATTTCCTCCACACATCCTTCAAATTAAAAGTTTTCCGCTGACAAACTAATGGGATGCTTTTATTTTGTGACTTACGTACAGTATAGGAAGTGAAACGTGTTTCGCTGGCTAGCTTGATGAGCAGCGCGATTAGTTCTCTCACTCAAACAACAACATCTGGGGATATTTGGGAGCTACCCCCCCCCCCCCCACGTGCACACACACACATACACACACACACACACTAAACCAGTTATAAACACTGCAGAAAGCCAAAGTAGAGAGTACAAGCAGAAACCGTAAAATAAGGCAGATATCTGAACGTACGAACACGGAAGTGTAGCATCAAAATAGTAAAACTACAGAATGGGACTTTAAAAACAATTACTCTTAAACACGACATTCTACAAGACAGATTTTCTCAAAATGTATTCCACCTTCATGAGCATGTGTGTGCGTGCGTGCGTGTGCCTGCGTGTGTGTGTGTGTGTGTGTGCGTGCGTGCGTGTGTGTGTGCGTGCGTGCGTGCGTGAGCTTCCACATGTTGGCTATAGGCTATTTATGTCTTCATGTTTGTAACGCTCACATCCAATCGCCCATTACTCGGGTCATTCTGCTCTGCTCGGCTACACACGACAGCGAAGCCGGTCAGTGTGTGTGTGTGTGCGCATGTGTGTGTCTCTGTGTGTGTGTGTGTGTGTGTGTGTGTGTGTGTGTGTGTGTGCGTGTGCACGCGCGCCTGTGTCTTGGTGCGTTAGGGCCCGCTGTAGGCCCATTCCAGTCGGCAGTATGGCACGTAAATGGCAGCGGAGTGGCGCGAGTGTCAGCCCGGAACGTGTGCTTGGCAGGCAGCGGCTATGCTATTAGCAAGCGCTAACAGTTTTATTATTAGAAAATAAACGGTGCGCTGCAAAACTCTGAATGTTATTAGCACCTCACCATCTGGGTCTGACAGCTGTGTTCAGCCACCACCATGGCTGGACTGCCAACGGCTATGTCTGAAATCTCTACTGTTTATCTACTTCCTCTGTTAGATGTGAGCGTACTCTCTTTCTCTCTCTCTGTCTGTCTTTCACTCTTGCTGTCTCTCTCTCACATAAAGATGAGGGAGTGTGTAATAAGCAAACACGGCCAAACACAAACACACATTATGATTCCATGGCCTCTGACAGAAAGAGGGAGACAGAGAAGAAAATCCAAACGGGCAGCAGAAGCTCTCTTAAAATGTCCCATCATTTATTTATTTATTCATATTGTTTTTAGACGGCCTGTGTGAAAAACGAGTTTGTCTTGTGTGAATTGTTCCATTTGTGATGATGATGATGAAGCCGTGCTAATTCTGCTGTTAGAGAAAAATGCAAATGAATAAAACAAATAACATTTTAAAAGAAATCCAGAAGCAAAACCACAAAAAAGGATTGTGGTGTTTCCCACCGCAGCCTCCATCTGCTCCTACAGAGCCTCAATCCTTTTACTAATGTGCAACACTCTATAAAAGCCTTTTTTACACATCACGCAACGGACAAGCACGACCACATCTCCAAAATGATGGGAAATCAAGACGATTTGAATTCCCAGCATTTTGATCCCATCACTTGGAACTTAAAGCATAGGCTATAGAGAGGCAAAGTGAACGTCACTTCCTGCTTCAGCACTGTACCAGAGATTTTCTTCCGCAATTTATTTTCCCATAGACATTTCGTAAAATGCTTATAAAAATAGTTTTACTTGGTCAAACCAAACGGTTCAGATATATTTAGAATCGGGAGCGACCATAGAACATTTCACTGAGACCCAAACTTAAAAAATATTTTCTTTAAACCCGCATTTTTTTACGTTTTGGTCCGAGTGAAATGTTATGCGGTCTCTTCTAAATATGTCCGTTTGAACCGTTTGGTTTGAACAAGTCAAACTATTTTTATAAGCATTTTACGAAATGTCTATGGGAAAATAAGTGGCGGATGAAAATCTCTGGTACAGTGCTGAAGCAGGAAGTGACGTTCCACTTTGGCTCTCTATTTGTTTGTGTTTGCGCTCACGTGCGTGCTTGCATAAACACGTTTGTTTCTTTAGTCCGGTTCATTTCTGTGATTTGCTGCTTTTTCCTTTATGTGCCGTGCAGCTAGTCAGTCTGCGCAAAGGCCTTTTTCATCTCTCTCTGCGTGTGTGTGTTATGTGTTTTCCTTAGCAGATCACACAGCTTAGCAGGGCTTTATTTGAACAGATAACCTGCTACCACCGGCCCCCAGCATCCCCTCACACCCTCTACCACCGGCCCCCAGCATCCCTTCCCCACACACACACACACACACACACACACCTCTTAGCTCCTCTTCTTGCCTCCCGGTCCTTTGCAACAACCCCAGCGAAAGGAGACACCTCCAGAAATTCACACTCTTATTGCAGACAGTGCAGAAAAGCCTCAGCCCTGCAGCAGTGCTTCTCTTCCTCTCACAGAAAATACTTTTTCCTCCACTCAAACGGGGACAAGTCGTTCTTGGGGTGCGTCTCCCCCCCGTCCCCCCCCATCCCCCCACTCAATCTACATGCATACTTACCTTTCTTTTATTTAGGGACGTCACAGCCAGGCGGCGTGAAGGACTCTGGATGCCATAGGAATCCATTTCACATATAGATGCACAGAGCTATAGCGTATAGGGATAGGAGGATATAGAGCTGGGAAATAGTGTGTTTTCAATTTCACTGACCCTCTTTTGTATTTTGCCATGCTTATCCTCTGTCTAATTCTATTTATTTGACTGTTTCGTCACCGTCTGCTAGTTTTAGGGACCAGTGTGAACGCTGGATTTCAACAGATTGAAAGCCAGAGAGCAAAACTGAAAAGAGATTAATTCTTCTTTCCTTCTTTTTTCTATTTTCAACGACTTTTTTTTGTGTATGGTGTAAACATTACTTGGTGCCCTCTTTGGTGTGTCACTTTTCACAAGAAATGGGTGTTGCCTCAGTAAGCAGAAAAGACTGTGAGAAACTAACTGTGTGTTAGAAACAACCGTTAGACAGCACAAGAGAACGCCGCTGCCCTGGTCATTTTTCATGATTTTTCATCTGTTCTTGCTTTATAGTTCGGGTTATGTTAGCTTTTTATAATCACATGCAAATGTGTGATTTTTTTCCTCAAATCTTTGTTTGTTTGCTTGTTTCAAATGCTATTGACAAACAGCACTGGCAGACACATTTTGGGACACTCGTCCATAAAACACAATGTGATTTTTGAATTGTGAACAAATTAAAGGATGGGTTTTCCGTGGGGAATATGAATATATGTTAAATCTCACGCCCCTAAGGTTTTCGAATCCGTTGAAATTTTTGAAATTGGATATTCACTGCCATGCCTATCAAGCATCTATCACATTATTTCCATGTCGCTCTGACGCAAAACGCGTCTGAGCGACACCCCCCGCCTTGCGGAAGTCGTGCACCTATGAACTACAACTGTTGTTGGCCATGGTCCCGCCTCTAGAGGTCCTCCACGCCCCTTCAGAGGCCTTGACAAAAACAAAAAGGCAGCCATCTTTTTCAACCGCCTAGCCTGCTGTAGCTAATATTAGCTTCCCATAGTTCCTTGCAAAGAGACCATATCTCGGGAACGGAAGCACTAATAGACACGGGACTGGCGGCATTGGAAAGATCGTCAAATTTTACATCTAGTAGTAGGTGGGTTGAAGTTACGAAATCAACGCTGAGCAATGTACCCGTTTTTACACATTTTTACAGAAAATAGTTACAACATCAGATGCGCGTAACTCCTACGAAAATGCCTTAAAATGCATGAATTTTTTTTTATTAAGACATCTCCCGACATATATACTACCGTTTACATTTGGTGCAATTTGGAGGCAATTTTATTTTCGATTTATTTCTTCTTCTTTGTATCTTTTATTGTCGAAGCCTTCTTCTTCTTTGAGTTTTATGGCGGTTGGCAAACATATATGTGCATTACCGCCACCTACTGGAGTTTGATATCAGCCAAATGCCTGAGGGGTGGGCATGAAAACGAAGGCCACGCGAGCCCAGTGCATTGTGGGAAATGTAGTATTTCGAGTCCCCGCACCCGCACCTCCCCCCCACCCCACCCCCCCCCCCCCCCCACACACACACACAGAGTGGATTTCGGTTGATATCTCTGAGTAAACCACCAATTTCAAAAATTTCAACGGATTCGAAAACCTTAGGGGCGTGAGATTTAATATATATTCATATTCCCCACGGAAAACCCATCCTTTAAGTAAAACAGGTGAGCCGGCTGATGTGCTGCTATCAAAAACACAAATCCTGGACTGTCTCATTTGACAATGAAAGGAAAAAAGTAGACATGGACAGTAAGCAGGCTACATTTGCAGGACTATGCATTTCCTTTCCTTTGTTTTTTATTGTTTTTTGTTTTTGTTTTGTTGTTGTTTTTGTTTTTTGTTAGCAGTGAACTAATTTGGGTGTGAAAGCATAAACATTCTATGACACACCACAAAGTCAGTGTCCAATTGTGAAAGAAGCAACTCTTAGCCTTTGCTTTCGATGCACAGATTACCGGCTAATTCTTCTTCACATCTTTAAAGCTTCATTTTTGAAATGTTATGTTTTAGAGTTTTGCTCTGATTTGGAATAATTATGGGAGTGGGTGTCTGCAGATGCAAGGAGGGAGAAATCTGCAGATTTGTCTCGGAGTGAATAATACCGATTGAGTCAGCCTGGAACACAATTCAGTACCGCACCTCTCAAAATGACCAAGCATCTCTGTTGATATTTTTCTCCAATAGTAATGTAAACAAACTGTTCCCGAAATGGTATCAAAACGTCCAACAAGCAAGCACATTCATTTCACTCTGCCTGAGGTTTGCAAGGGGACCATTTGTGTTTTCAATTTCTTTTTTTAATGGTGTGTGTGTGTGTGTGTGTGTGTGTGTGTGTGTGTGTGTGTGTGTGTGCGTGTGCGTGTGTGTGCGCGTGCGTGCGTATATTTTGTTTCTGTCTCTGAGTGTTTGTGCAGCCATGTGCACAAATGTACACATCTGTGTGTGTTAGGTGGTTAATGCACTCGACTTGAGTCTGACCACAAATCAAAGTGATGGCTGCTGAGGAGGACCACATAAGAGAACAGAAATGAAGCAGATAAGTGTTGAGATCAAACAGACCTTCCCCAGGCGGAGCTCCCCTAGAGGGGCGGGGGGGGGGGTCTGCACAGCACTGCTCACTACATGTCTCGTTTACTGGAACCAGAGCCACAGATGCTAACGAGGTGCTAACGCACACAGACGAGTTATTAAGGAAAAACAAAGTTAGTGTTGCTTGGATATGCAGTTTGTGTGTGTTATACGTTGTGCCACATTATGTGCATTGTGTCTGTCATGGCATCATATAGTGTGCGACTTCAAAAGGCACACAACTGTGTGCAGATAGGGAATATGATTTCACTATATCAGTTGCTATATTATATCTCAGTGCTGAAGGCAGACACAGTGGACTCAGAGGAGAGATGAGGAATGGCACTGATGAGAGGTCTCTGTCACTGGGCTGGCCTGGAGCCAGCTAGGGCCTAATGTGGACTGTGGAGTGTTAGAGTTTGACAAGACCGAGCGCTGTTTGTCTGACAGCCAGCACACTGCCATGTGATCTGAGACCAGATCGTAGCCAGACCACTTCTGCTTCTTCACTTAGGACTGTGGGGCTTGTTTCTCTTCTCCTCTCCTCTCCTCTTCCCTTCTAACATTTTCTGATCCATTGTCTCAATGCACTGTTTAATGAACTTCTCTGTTTTCTGTGAATCTGAGATGTGTATGAATCAGCCTGTTACAGTGATGCCCAGTCTGGGGTCAGCATCAGGGTTAACCAGGCATGTTTTACGCTCTTCTACAAAGCCTTAGAAAATAGTTTGGATCCATCCTTTTCCCCACACAGATGCCTCCTCCATTCCATATCCTCCCACTCCTCCTACTGTCTCTCCCTGCTTGGCTGCTTATCTTCACCGCTTGTCCCATATTGTCTTATTGTCAATGTCAAAAAGCAGGAAACGTATAGATTTCCATTCCAACAGATGGGTAAATCTGTACATTTCATCATCTTTTTGAACGAAACGTTACTAAAGTGACCGGGAGCATCCTAATTCCAGTGTGCAGACCTTATTTTATTTGTATAGTTCTGTTGAGGCCAACGAGTTTTCCGGCTTTTGGTGGATTCACATTTGTCCGGCACCTGCATAAGTAGATGTGCGCACTCTACTTTTCTCTTCACTAAATATGTACATTTCACACAGATAAATCTGTACATTTCACACCGGTAAATGTGTACATACCAGTAAATCTGTACAGACTATTCAATCTGTACATTTCAGACCTGTAAATCTGTACATTTCAGACCTGTAAATCTGTACATTTCAGACCTGTAAATCTGTACATTTCAGACCTGTAAATCTGTACATTTCAGACCAGTAAATCTGTACATTTCAGACCAGTAAATCTGTACATTTCAGACCAGTAAATCTGTACATTTCACACCGGTAGTAAACCTGTATATTTCCCGGCAGACCGGGACATCTGGATGAAAAGGCAAATAAACATGCCATCTCTCACACCCACCAGAAATGTGATCTGTATCTGGATAAGTAATACGTAGTAAAATAAGGAGGGAAAAAACAAGGAAAAACACATTTTAATGCAAGGTGATTAGATCTGCCTGAGCACATCTGGAGGTAGTCTGTCTCACATTGTGTTCAGCTCTTTAACACCCCAATTTACACCTGGTTTTTAAATGTGACCTGTATCCGGACAAGTTATCTGGATACGGGTCACATTTGAAAGCCAGGTGTAAATGCAGTGAGGGAGCGGTCCGTGAGAATGCGCTCCATCCTTGACTTCATCCTCGAGTCGTGTGAGAATGACGGACTGCTCTCTGCTGGGTGTCAGCCTGCCTATTTGCTTTTTTATCCACATTTTCCGATCTGCTGGGAAATGTACGGATTTACCGGGGGGAAATCTATACGTTTCCCCATTTAGCATAACATATACTGTAGTCCAACCCCCCTCTGTACGACTGCCCTTCTCCATCTGTCTCCCTCCCTCATTGTCTTGATATATTTCTCAGGTTATAGTCACTGTCCGTCCAGGAAGTGACTCTATTAATTACATTAAAGACACTTTTATAACAGCGCCCCCCGCCTCTGGACAGCCAAATTGTTCAGAGGGAGAAATACTGACTTATCTCCTCCATTGTCAGTGCGGTACAAATTCAGCCTCAGAGAGCAATGAATCCAATGGTACCTTTTTTACAATTGCAATAACTCTGTATTGCATTCATCTTCCTCTCCACTTATTTGTTTGTTTTGGGCCGTGTAATACTTCAAACCCACTCAGGTCTTGGAGAGGATAGAATTGATAAGATAGGTTTCTACCGGAGGAGAAGGGGTGGGTGAAGAGAAGGAGGAGGGGGTGTGTATGTTGTGAATACTGCATTGAGAAAATGTTATTACATAAATGGACTATGCAAGACAAAGACTTTGATATTATCATAATTAAAAGTGAACAGCACCATATGGCGAGGGAGAGGAGCTGCACATAAACAATCAAATTGAAAGCCTCCCAGTGAACGCAAACGCATGAAATACTCATTTTTCAGCCAGAAGAACTGATGAAGTCTAAACCCACACTTCTCCATAACCTTCCCTCCACTCCTCCTCTCCCCCTCCTCTCCTCTCCTGTCCTCTCCACTCCTCCCCTCTCCCCTCCTCATCTCCTCCCCTCCCGTCCCCTCCTCTCCTCTCATCTCCTCCCCTCTCCCATCCCATCCTCCCCTCTCCTCTCATCTCTTCCTCTCCTCTCCCCTCCCATCCTCTCATCTCCCCTCATCTCCTCCCCTCTCCCCTCCCATCCTCTCCCCTCCTCTCATCTCCCCTCATCTCCTCCCCTCTCCCCTCCCATCTCATCCTCTCATCTCATCTCCCCTCATCTCCTCCCCTCTCCCCTCCCATCTCATCCTCTCATCTCGTCTCCCCTCCTCTCCTCTCCTCTCCTCTCCTCTCCTCTCCTCTCCTCTCCTCTCCTCTCCTCTCCTCTCCTCTCCCCTCCCATCCTCTCCTCTCCTCTCCTCTCATCTCCTCCCCTCTCCCCTCCCATCCTCTCCTCTCCCCTCCCATCCTCTCCTCTCCTCTCCCCTCCCATCCTCTCCTCTCCTCTCCCCTCCCATCCTCTCCTCTCCTCTCCAGTGTTGGAGTGTGTGCCTGGTCAGTGCCCTGGGCCTGCTAGGGGTCTACAGCATGCTCCAGGAATAGTTTGGTCACGTGTCAGCTCTGTGGGATCTGTTCCCCTGGCAGGAAGCAGTTATATGGTTACAGTTATTTTTGTTGTCTGTCTGGGGATAGTTTTTACTGCGCTCCGGAGGATCAATAATTGTCATAAAAAGACTGCGTCACCCGGTGCCCTCTGCGAGCAGGACAGTGAGGTGGTGTGTGTAGGTTAGGCCAGTGTGTGGGTTTGTGTGTGTCCGTGTGTAAGAATGTTTGCGTGTGTATATTTGAGTCTTTGCGTGTGCGTTTGTGCGTGCGTGCGTGTGTGTGTGTGTATATGATTGCACTGGGCCAAGTGTGAGGGTGCTTATGTGTCTGTCTGTGTCTATATTAAGCTGTGGAGGTGTGTGAGTTGACAAGGTGTATTAGAGGTTTTTTAAATACAGTAACAGAGTCTGGGGGAATGGGTTGTATGTACTGTGTGTGTGTGTGTGTGTGTGTGTGTGTGTGTGTGTGTGTGTGTGTGTGTGTGTGTGTGTGTGTGTGTGTGTGTAGGTGTGTGTGTAGGTGAATTGCAGCCTATGTGGTACAGTATGTCAGGCTATAGGGTGTTTTTAGCTTGTATGTTGTAGGACATTTGTTAGAAGGACAGGCTGACATCACTGGAGGTCGGTGGTCAGCTGCTGTAACATTGATTTGAACTATAGCCTGTTCCCCTGTGTTGTTTAGTGTCATACCTCCACCTCTGCTACCTGCTGCTCCACCTCCCTGCCTACCTCCACCTCTCCTACCTGCTGCTCCACCTCCCTGCCTACCTCCACCTCTCCTACCTGCTGCTCCACCTCCCTGCCTACCTCCACCTCTGCTACCTGCTGCTCCACCTCCCTGTCTACCTCCACCTCTCCTACCTCCTGCCCACCTCCCTGCCTACCTCCACCTCTCCTACCTGCTGCTCCACCTCCCTGCCTACCTCCACCTCTCCTACCTGCTGCTCCACCTCCCTGCCTACCTCCACATCTCCTACCTGCTGCCCCACCTCCCTGCCTACCTCCACATCTCCTACCTGCTGCCCCACCTCCCTGCCTACCTCCACCTCTACCTGCTGCTCCACCTCCCTGCCTACCTCCATATCTCCTAACTGCTGCTCCACCTCCCTGCCTACCTCCACCTCTCCTACCTGCTGCCCTGCCTCCTCTTCAACCTGACAGCTGTGTCTGCCATGCTCTCTCTCTCTCTCTGTGTCTATCCCCTGTCCATAGCATGTCTGCTGACTGAGTATCTGTATCTCTGCTGTAGCATCATGTGTATATATGTGCCACCGTAGCCCTGCAGCTGCAGTCAGCCCTGGGGACTCAGAGAGGAGGTCCTGTAACAGCGCAGCCAGCGGAAGCTGGCTCCCAGCTAATTGGTTCCTGTGTTAGCGGCATCCAGAGACGGTGTCAGAGTCAGCACTTTCCCTCCCTCTTCCCCCCATTCTCTCTTCTTTTTCACCTTTCTCCTCTCCTCCCTGCCTCCTCTCCTCTCCTCCCTGCCTCCTCTCCTCTCCTCCCTGCCTCCTCTCCTCTCCTCCCTGCCTCCTTTCCTCCCTGCCTCCTCCCCTTCCTGCCTGCCTCCTCCCCTTCCTGCATGCCTCCTCACCTCTCCTCCCTGCCTCCTCTCCTTCCTGCCTGCCTCCTCTCCTTCCTCCCTCCTCTCCCCCCTGCCTGCTCTCCTCTCCTCCCTGCCTCCTCTCCTGCCTCCCTACCTCCTCTCCTCCCTGCCTGCCTCCTCTCCTTCCTCCCTCCTCTCCCCCCTGCCTGCTCTCCTCTCCTCCCTGCCTCCTCTCCTTCCTCTCCTCCCTGCCTCCTCTCCTTCCTCCCTCCTCTCCCCCCTGCCTGCTCTCCTCTCCTCCCTGCCTCCTCTCCTTCCTCCCTCCTCTCCCCCCTGCCTGCTCTCCTCTCCTCCCTGCCTCCTCTCTTCCCTGCCTCCTCTCCTCCCTGCCTCCTCTCCTTCCTCCCTCCTCTCCCCCCTGCCTGCTCTCCTCTCCTTCCTCCCTCCTCTTCCCCCTGCCTGCTCTCCTCTCCTCACTGCCTCCTCTCCTTCCTCCCTGCCTCCTCTCCTTCCTCCCTCCTCTCCTCCCTGCCTCCTCTCCTTCCTCCCTCCTCTCCTCCCTGCCTCCTCTCCTCCCTGCCTCCTCTCCTTCCTCCCTCCTCCCTGCCTCCCCTCCTCCCTGCCTCCTCTCCTCCCTGCCTCCCCTCCTCCCTGCATGCCTCCTCTCCTCCCTGCTTCCTCTCCTCCCTGCCTGCCTCCTCTCCTCCCTGCCTCCTCTCCTCCCTGCATGCCTCCTCTCCTCCCTGCCTCCTCTCCTCCCTGCCTGCCTCCTCTCCTCCCTGCCTCCTCTCCTCCCTGCATGCCTCCTCTCCTCCCTGCCTGCCTCCTCTCCTCCATGCCTCCTCTCCTCCCTGCCTCCTCTTCTCCCTGCATGCCTCCTCTCCTCCCTGCCTCCTCTCCTCCCTGCATGCCTCCTCTCCTCCCTGCCTGCCTCCTCTCCTCCATGCCTCCTCTCCTCCCTGCCTGCCTCCTCTCCTCCATGCCTCCTCTCCTCCCTGCCTGCCTCCTCTCCTCCCTGCCTCCTCTCCTCCCTGCATGCCTCCTCTCCTCCCTGCCTCCTCTCCTCCCTGCCTGCCTCCTCTCCTGCCTGCCTCCTCTCCTCCCTGCCTCCTCTCCTCCCTGCATGCCTCCTCTCCTCCCTGCCTCCTCTCCTCCCTCCTCCCTGCCTCCTCTCCTCCCTGCATGCCTCCTCTCCTCCCTGCCTCCTCTCCTCCCTGCCTCCTCTCCTCTCCTCCCTGCCTGCCTCCTCTCCTCCCTGCCTCCTCTCCTCCCTGCATGCCTCCTCTCCTCTCTGCCTGCCAGCCACAGATGCTGCAGGTTTGACATCCCTTCAGCTACACACGCCTGAGCTAATATGTACATAGCTGGATGTTTATGTGTTGACAGAGAGTTTGGGGGGAGTTGCCGGCACTGCCATTTTTACAAATATATTCAAACTGCGGCAAATTATTATTTATAAAAAATATATATTCAAAATTTAAAAATCTATCTAAAATTTGAAAAAAATCTGCATATTAGGAGTGCGTGAAGTGAAGGCTTAACTCTCTTCAATGCATTCACCAACTGGGCTCCATGCATCACCCTTTACTTACTGTGTTCCAGAGCCGTGTATACAGAAGAGTCGCAACATCTCCATTCACTCCAATAGACCGTTTTTTTACTCTCAAGAGTTCCAGGAAGTAAGGTTCTTGATTAAGCAGCACTGTCGAGTTGCAGCAAAATTGACGGTTTGTGTTCTACTTTGTGTTCTAGTTTTTTTTTATATAACTAAATTGTACATTATTAGCTTTATTTTAGCATTCAAAAGTAGAGCGAGACCCCTTCCTGGCTGTTCATTGGCTGATGAGTCACGCATTTTAGTCCTCCACTGACGCCACTCTCTCTCTAAATTGCTCTGGTGTGTTCTAAAGTGGTTGTTCTCAAACTTTTTCACATCAAGGACCCCTAAACTGATACAAATTAGACCACGGACCCCCATTTGATTTGATTTTGTCCCCGGGTCCCCCATCTGAAGGATGGCAAGATTTTTGCTTTATTACAGAAAGTGTATGAAACCTATGACCAAAATAGTCCTACATTCTGTCATTGTGTTATGGACGGAATTATAGCCCTTTATTTTACAGGTCCCTAGTTACATATGAACTATTTGTAATTACACATGAACACCAAATGTAATTACACATGAACACCAAATGTAATTACATAGTAATTACCAATAGTTATAAATCATGTTCATATGTAGTTACAAAATGTAATTACACATGAACACCAAATGTAATTACATAGTAATTACCAATAGTTATAAATTATGTTCATATGTAGTTACATAGTAACGGACCTGTAAAATGGAGTGAGCCTGTTCCATTGTAGTTAATATGTAGTTATATTGTAACGGACCTGTAAAATGGAGTGAGTCTGTTCAACTGTAGTTCATATGTAGTTACATTGTAACGGACCTGTAAAATGGAGTGAGCCTGTTCCATTGTAGTTAATATGTAGTTATATTGTAACGGACCTGTAAAATGGAGTGAGTCTGTTCAACTGTAGTTCATATGTAGTTACATTGTAACGGACCTGTAAAATGGAGTGAGCCTGTTCCATTGTAGTTAATATGTAGTTATATTGTAACGGACCTGTAAAATGGAGTGAGTCTGTTCAACTGTAGTTCATATGTAGTTACATTGTAACGGACCTGTAAAATGGAGTGAGCCTGTTCAACTGTAGTTCATATGTAGTTACATTGTAACGGACCTGTAAAATGGAGTGAGTCTGTTCCATTGTAGTTAATATGTAGTTATATTGTAACGGACCTGTAAAATGGAGTGAGCCTGTTCAACTGTAGTTCATATGTAGTTACATGCTACCAGACCTGTAAAATGGAGTGAGTCGATTTTGTACAGTACTTCATGTGTATTTACTTGGTACCAGACAAGTTCAACAGTAGTTCATGTGTAATTACATAGTAACAGACCTGTAACATGAAGCGAGTCTATTATACTTCATATGTATTTACATAGTACAAGACAAGTTCAATAGTAGTTCATATGTAATTACATAGTAACAGACCTGTAACATGAAGCGAGTCTATTATATCATTCATATGTATTTACATAGTACAAGACAAGTTCAATAGTAGTTCATATGTAATTACATAGTAACAGACCTGTAACATGAAGTGAGTCTATTATATAGTTCATATGTATTTACATTGTACCAGACAAGTTCAATAGTAGTTCATATGTAATTACATAGTAACAGACCTGTAACATGAAGCAAGTATATTATATCGTTCATATGTATTTACATAGTACAAGACAGGTTCAATAGTAGTTCATATGTAATTACATAGTAACAGACCTGTAACATGAAGCGAGTCTATTATATCATTCATATGTATTTACATTGTACCAGACAAGTTCAATAGTAGTTCATATGTAATTACATAGTAACATGAAGTGAGTCTAGTAAGTTCAACCGTAGGCTAGTTCATATGTAATTACATAGTATCATACCAAACCTGTGACATAAAATCATACAATATGTGACAGTTAATTTTCTCCATTGGCATTCAAATCATACATTTACACTGGAAAGCAGCTTACATTTCATTCATACCCGACCGTGAAGTAGCCTATCTTACAGATGGTAAGCCATTTTATAGCTTTAACATTAGCCGCTTTTGTAGCATGCTGGCTGGCTGAAGATGAAACCAGAACACTGCCAGTCAGCTAACATAGCATGCCCCATTGTTAGCTTTCTGGTGCCTGAGGTATTAGTTACCTCTGCATGCACGTATCGCTGTAGAGTTAAAACAGAAACAATATTATGTCCGTGCCAAAAACACCTTTTCACTGTGCGCTCATCATAATCAACCCCCTTGCCAGACAGAGAAAGTCCAAGTCCGTCTCCCTGACCTCTGCAGGCAAACTGTCCCAAAGAAGAAAGCTGCACCGTCAAGTCTGGTATGGAGGCGTAGCCTGCGCCGCCTCTCCCCTCGTCTAAGTGCCAACCGCGGCCTCAAACTGCTTGATTCACGGCCCGGAGCAAATCCTTCCTCGTCCATTTCTCCATCAGCTTTCTCTTTCTTCTGAGCACCAAACATGCTCCAAAGCAAACACACACGAGCACGGCTAGCCAGCAGAGCCTACTAGAAGTTTAGTATTGTCCGAAGATAAAAACGATGAAATAAAGAAATAGTACTCTTCCTTGTCCTCCGTTCAACAACAGCCTCGATGCTCTGGCTGCCTGCATGACGCTAGCTCGCTTCGCGGGCAAAGTTCTTCTACCGGCGCCCAGCGGTGACGTCAATACCCAGAGTGCTTTGCGTCCCAAAGAAAGACGCGGAACAGAGAAATCGCCATGACAACTACCCAAGCATGTTTGACTACCACATGCGCGCGCACACACACACACACACACACACACACACACACACACACACACACACACACACACACACACACACACACACACACACACACACACACACACACACACACACACACACACACACACACACACACGTTTATTTGCTGAATGAATAAACCTGCTTGATACTCCCTGGAGTGGACATAAAAAAATCGTGATTTTGGTGGAAATGATCAGATGAATGTTCTAGTTATGATCAATCAAAATTTACTACAAATACATTTGAATATGAATACGAATATGAAAATCTATAATATAAAACGATAAAAAATACAAACTGAGATACCATACCTGTTTTTGCAAATAAACTCTGCAAATGTGTAGCCTATATTATGTGTGTATATATATACCTGGAGCCAGACTTTTTAATTGGGCTAATGATGTGATGTCAAAAATGATATATATACGCATATACCTGTATATAGGCATCGGGCACACGAGATGCATAGTATATATACATGTACATACGTGTGTGTGTGTACACACAATTTTATCATGGAGGTTTAGGAATCTGTTGATGGTAACCTTGTTTTGGAAATGAATCTGGAAACTTACATTACACTTTGTTGACATAAGTGTGTCTTATCCTTACCTCTGCTATGCAATGGCTCAGATGAGGAGATAAACCAGATTGCAATGTGCACAATCAATAACATCCATCTACAACAGTGGTTCTCAAGGTGTGGTCCAGGGACCACCAGGGGTCCTTGAGGGAGTTTTGGGGTTCCCCAGCAAATTGATTGATTATTCAACTTCAACATTATTTCATTTACAACAAGTTAACACAATTGGAGACTATTTTAACATTTTAATCATACAGTAGTTTGTTTTCTCCCTACAGTAGTGATGGAATTCTAACTATAAATCCCTCACATTCAGGTCTTGAGACAAAATCTTTTTGTGCGTCTAGGACATAATTAGGGGTCGTTGATCTGAAAAAGGTTGAGAATCACTGTCCTACATTTCATTCTTTCCCTCTCCACCCTCCAGTAATACTCTCGTCACGTTTTGATGATTTGTGAACTGCATTAGTAAAAATAAATAAAACGTCTCATTCAAAACATTTTTTAATCCAAACAAGTTAAGATGGCAACATAAAAAACACTCTCTGAGTATTTGTTACCGTATATTTCACTCTCTAAAAATGCACCACCCTATACATTTATGAAAAACAGAGTTTTGAACCTGGCTGTAAACATGTTTTAATACAAATGAGCAATATAGAAAATGTTAAGTTTTCTTAAACAGAACTAACCCCGCCCTTCCCTCAAATAAAGTACTCAATCATTTGTCTGATGGTCCCCCCCCCACATACACACACAAAAATAAATAAATTGTTGAAAAGTTCCAATGACTTCCCCTCCTTTCCGCCTTATTTCAAAGCAACCCAACCGGGTCATCTAAAATCACTCAAACATCCAACTAAAGGAACAAGAACAAATGGCTCCTTACGGGCACACAGACACGGAAGCAGTGAGAGCAATGTGTGTGTGTGTGTGTGTGCGTGCGTGTCTAACTTTTTTGTATATATATATTTTTAATTTAATTTAAGCAATTTACGTGATTTTCAATGTGGGACTCGGGCCTCCCCAGGGGGGCTCCAAACAGTTTCAGGGGAGAAAGCCAATGGACTAGTGTAAAATACATGTATTAAAGTACAAAAACAATACTAAAACTAGAGACTATCTTGAGATGGGATGACACGAGCTGCAATACGCTTGCGACTTAAAACAAATGTGGGCCAGGGGAGTAAAGGGGGGGGGGGGGTCAACTACACAGGAAAAGAAAAAAGCTCGCACACTGCAGGGCTCCAAGTTAGTCATGCATTTATTGCAGCACCAGTGGTTATGTTGCTGCCCCAAAAATAACCACTGGTGCTGCAATAAATGCATGACTAACTTGGAGCCCTGCAGTGTGCGAGCTTTTCTTTCTTTTTCCAGTTTCGTTAACCTTAGCTCTGCACCTGCCCCATTTAGGTTTGGATGTGCGTGTTTCCCTCTTTGAGGGGTTCAACTACACGCCTGCCAAGTTTCGTGAATGTATCTTGCACGATTTTGACGCTATTGCATTCGCTAAATCTGTCCAGACACATGACACACACACACAGACTCCCAAGGTGAAAACGATGCCCATTACTAACACTGTGGAACAGGGGTGTAAATTAGGAGGGGGGGGGGGGGGGGGTGAAAACTACCAGCCATCGATGTCACAGCTGTTATCTACTCTCTCTTCCTCACCACTGGCTTCAGAGGGAGAAGCTCTCCGGCAGCCTTCTTCTTTTTGATCATGTCCTTCAGATCCTGATGCGTCTCGACAATTTTTGTCAAGGCTAAAGCAAAGGCCAGGATGGAGTCTCCCGGTTTAAAAAACGGAACAATGTGCGGGGCCACCAGGGTCACCTCCGCGATGATGCACGTCAGCGCAATGGTGTTGCGGTCAATGCTGTAATATTTAAGGACAGCAGAGAGGCTTCTAGTCTTCTTGAACTTCTTCAGCAGCACAGTGTATCGCCGCATGACATCACCAGGAGAGGTCACTGGTGATTGAAGCAGAAAGAACAAGAGTAACTGTAGACAAATATCCACTGAGATCTTATCACAAAAGTACCTAAACCTATCACCCAAACTGGATTTAAAAATCAGCACAGGAAAGACTTAGGGGCACTTTACACGAGGACGGTTTCCTATGGTGACGGGGAATTATTGTATTGTTAGTGCCTCCCTTTTAGATGGCGACGGCGAATTTGGGCTTAGGAAACGACACATTTTGAAACCACCCTCCAGAGTGAAATTCTTTGAGACGCCCCCCGCTGATCATTCCATGTAATCGCTTTGAGACGGCACATTTCAGAAACTGACGTGCCTGCACACGCGACACATGCGATTATGCCATAGCCGTGCGCGAGTTGGCAACCATTTTCAAAATGAAACGTCAGTATGAATGAAGTATGGCAACATTCAGAATTAAGCTACACTGCGGCCAACTTCAGTTACATGTTCATAACGTTACTGCTGCGAGGAGCCGATGGCTGTACCCGGTCGGCATTTAACGTTAGTTACAAAAGCACGTCGACAGTGTTTTCTCACTGCCAGTAGCCTACAGTAGGGTTTGACAGATAGCACACTCAGCGCTCCCGGTCCTCGCTGCTCATTAGAGATTTCCAATAGGCGTTATTCTGATAAACTGGTCACATATGTGTTACATTCTCACCCGACAAATATTTAAACTTTAAAACAGTTTGGGGGGTTTTTAGCTTGAAAAAGGCTTTTTGACAAGTCTAAATGACTGCGGAAGGCAGTAAACTACTACTACTACTTTAAACTACTTCCGTGTTTAAAACCGGAAAGACGACTACGAAATGATGTCATGTAGAAGCGTCCTTGTATGGTAAAAGAATAAGGTGATCACACTGCCACCTAGCGACCTGGCATGTACATTACGGCGTTTTAAAAATTCAACAGCGCTCATGTAAACAGGGAGAAGGTGTGAAGGAAAAGGTGTGAAGGAAACGCTATTGTGTCGTTTCTTCCAGAAACTGTCCTCGTGTAAAGGGCCCCTAAGGTTGGTGATGATTGTGATACAAAGTTTGACAAAAGGGAGCAAGTATCTTATTTTTCAAATTTAAAATGCAGACTGCAAGAAGGTCCACCAGAGCTGCTGCCCATGAATTGAATTTTCATGTTCTCCCCAATTATAGTAGCAGGATATGATATCAGGCTAACGGCGCAACACCCTGGATCGAAAAGCAGTGCCGTGCGTAAGTTCAGCTTGAGCAAGAGCCTGGCTATTCACACCAGAAGCGCTCTGTTTTTTTCTGTGTCGCTCACAACTTGTACGGACTCCAAGCCTGGCTGCACACAATCGCACACGCAAAAAATAGACTTGACGCGGAAACTATCGCTGCAGGGTGCGAGCCACCCATGCTGTGACCGGTATAATCGGTTAACCAGGGCACCAAAATGAAACTCCCTGTGCTTCATGTCGCTTCCGCATCATTAGAAGCTTGGTTTCTACAAGATTTTCAAGGGCCCAGGGTTCAAAATATAGAACTATTACTTTAACGATCAATCATAGCTCAGTTCAGTGGCCTTGTGGTCTGAGTGTCCGCCCTGAGACTGGGAGGTCGTGAGTTCGATCCCCGGCCGAGTCATACCAAAGACTATAAAAATGGGACCCATTGCCTCCCTGCTTGGCACTCAGCATCAAAGGGTTGGAATTGGGGGGTTAAATCACCATGTGATTCCCGAGCGCGGCGCACGCTGCTGCTCACCGCTCCCCCAGGGGATGGGTCAAATGCGGAGAACAAATTTCACACATTGTGTGACAATCAGTGGGACTTTACCTTTACATATATCGAGCACACTATTTACCTCTCTTTGGGAAATCAGAAATGCTCTGCTTTCTTTTCCTGCTCTTCTTGCTCTTCTTGTTTTTCTTAGTCTTCTTCTTCTTCTTCGATGGCTCAGAAGAGGAGGAAGAGGAGGAAGAGGAGGAAGATGTACCCAGGGAAGAAGATGAGTCCATGAAAGAAGAGGAAGTGTTGCTGTTGCGGCGCTTCCTCTTCCAGGCTAAAAATCAAAACAAACCATGCCATGGTTAATTGAAATCATGCCATTATCAAACCTTTACATTCTGCACATATGGCATGTCAAGCCATTATGTCTCAGCAGCTTTCATAGAAAATAGGAGCTGATATACCAAATAGTATGCAGAACATTTCAGGTTCTGTATTAAAATATTTTTGGTTTACATGATTGACTGTAGTAGATGAAACACCAGATGTCAAGAAAATCAAGCACTTTTCAAGGAGTATCATTCAAATTCAAGCATATTCAATACCTTGAAAACACCTTGGTAAAAATCAAGCATTTTCCAAACTTTCAAGACTTTGTACGAACCCTGTTTTTTGCGGGTTTTACCCCCCCCCGATTGCATATCTTGGGGTGAGGGGTCAACATCAGCAGTTTTCAAAGTGTGTGGGGTGCCTCCCCTGGGGGGCGCGAGCCAACTTCAGGGGAGGCACAATGTGACGAGAAGGAAATCGCGATTTTTTTAAACGTGTGTTTCACAAATCCGATCTCGGCAGTTCTTTGCATGTACATCAAACACGCATATGCTCAGATTTTTTTATCTTTTGGGGAGCCATTTCCGACGCTAGGGCTATCAATCTTCCTCAATAATCCAATTTGATTTTCAGTGGTTGTATTATTTTAATATTCGATTTTTAATGTTTTAATTTGACCTGTTCATCTTATGTTCCAACGTGGAGGTCAGCCAATTACTTGCTATTGTGTTTACACTTCCTGTGACACTAACATACTTATAGTGTTCATTGTGTTAACGGCCCTTACAATCATCTGCCACTCAATGTGAAATTGCAGCAGTGAGTCAGACTAGGTTTGAGCAGGTAAAACGGACAGCATTTTGAACAGGAAGTCGTAACACAACTGGGTCAAGTGGGCGGGGCTACATAAGGTGAATAGGCTTATAGAAAGCCTAAAAATCAGCTACATAAGGTGAAACGGCTTATATAAAGCCTAAAAATCAATCTATAAATCTACATGCTGTCGTTCTGTCCACTAGAGGGCAGTCCAACCACTCAAATGCCCTGTTGTGTACAAGGTGTCTGTGCGTGACGTTTTCTGATGACGTATAGAGGGGCAAAGTGAACATCACTTCCTGCTTTCTCCCTGTACCAGCGCTGTGAAAAATATGAATGGCGGTGGACGGAGAATAAGGTTACTTTTTTGATCCCGTTTGAATTGGGCCACGGGGTGCCAACGCTAATTTTGTCAATTTAAAACATAACTTTGCATGTCAAGAAAGTTGCAGTTTGTCGTCAAACTGAAACGTAGGGGTTAGTTTCGTATAAAAACTACATAGCTTGTGGAAGCTCGTGGCATGTCGCCGGTCTTCAGCTTAGCCGGTAGAGAAAGTGACGTCACTTAGGTGACAGACAGTGCATGTAGTCTTTCTGATTTATAACTTCTAGTGCAGCAGACAAACTGCGACTTTCTTGACATGCAAAGTTATGTTTTAAATTGACAAAATTAGCGTTCGCACCCCGTGGCAAAATTAAAACGGGATAAAAAAAGTAACCTTGTTCTCCGTCCCCCGCCATTCATATTTTTCACAGCGCTGGTACAGGAAAAAGCAGGAAGTGACGTTTCACTTTGGCTCTCTATTAAAATAACTCGGACATGTGCCAACTTAGACCATTGATAGGACAGAATCAGAATCTCACTAGATGCAGCCTACTCGTGTTACCAGCTCATGAACTGTGCTCAGCTGCTGTGTCGCTCCGCCTCCGCTGTAGCTCATTGAAAAGGTGTGTTTGTTTTTATTTGGCGCGCGTGCAAGTGGGGTGGAGAGGGGGAAATAATACTGGTCTGGGAGAATTGCGATCCTGCCTGTAAGTTTGATGATCGAAATAATGCTCATTTCGATCAATTTTCAATTCCGAATCGAAATCGTGACACCCTTAAACAATAATAGTAATAATGGCAGTAATAATTCAGGTGGGGGGTAGGGGTGCAGCTGTCTATTCTGAGGGGAGGCTCAGTCTCCCACACTTTGAAAACTCCTATATAGAGACAGATAGACGGGGATGAAAGGGAGGGGTGAGCAGAGCGCTTGGCTTGTCTGGCTTTACTGGATCGCTCTGTGGAATTGGAGATTAAAAGGCAAGCTTGTAATTCGTTTACTGCACTTCCCCAATGAGCAGACTGCATAATTTTACGCAGAAAAAAAGTGGTTGTAATGCTTAAGGCTGCGTGTAGCGCCGACACCAAGTTATCGAGTGGGCTGGTCCACGCCCACTGATCTGCGCTGGGCGGTGGGGGCAGTTTATAGGCTGATGCAACGATAGGGGCACTAGTCTACATGGAACATATCGTGCATTCCTTTATAACTGGGGACTGGTAATCTTACGACTTCAAAGGTCATGAGCTGGGCGGTGACGTCATCAGAGCTGGTATTTCCCATTCCAAACTCGTAGGAGTCTCAGCAGCCCCAACCTCAAAAATCCAAGATGGCTGCGCCGCGCAACAACAGTAGTAGTAATCGTAGTAATATTGTTTAGCACTTCTGTTTTGTTTGTGTCTCATTAAATCAGCTGTACACACAGCACTGCCTAACTTCTATCTGTGTGGACATGAGGCTGGGGTCCACCCGCTATGCCGACCACCCGCAATGCCGACCTTAGGTTTAGGCGTGGGGGTGGGAGAGCTTAGGTTTTGGGTTAGGGTCTGGGGGAGGTTAGTTTTAGGCATGGCATGGGGGGAGGTTAGGTTTGGCGTGGGGGCTGGGAGAGGTTTAGCTCCACCGACACGCTGCACGCCGCCTCGCTCAGCTGGTTCTGCTTGTGGGCTATCGGCATTGCGACCTGTCGGCACTGCGGCCTGTCGGCACATAGACGCGGCACCCATGAGGCTGCAGTGTATGTATGCGCAAAATGCTGCGAAATGCCATGTTGTCAATTGTTATTGCTAACAATGGCTAACAATGGCTAGCCTGGCTAGCGACTGGATCTGACCAATGAACAGTGAACTTCCCAGCTCAAGTTTTCTGCAAATGGAACGCTAACAAAATGGATGTGATGTCATTTAGCCTCCACATCCCAGTTATTTTGCGATAAAGGAACGCACGAATAGTACTTGTAGGTATCTTTTGTATGCATTACAAAATCACTACCTCTTCCTGATGCTGAGGAACTTCGCCCTGGTTCCTCCCCTCCGGGTGGACTACCTCTTCGTGAAGCTGAGGATCTTGGCCCTGGTTCCTCCCCTCTGGTTGCGCTCATCTCTGTGACCAATGTGCGAAGTTGTTTTAAATTCTTCTTCAAGGCAGTATTTTCTTTTCTCAGCCGAGCTATTTCAGCTACAGCCATTGGTGCACGTTTGGCCGTGGACTTCTCCTCCTCCTCAGAGAAAGCATCAGAGCCTGTACATAACAATATTTCAAAAATAATCATCAATATAGTTTATTTAAATAAAATACTTTATTATTGTAAATCAGATCCACCCTCTTTGCTTACATTCAATTTCTCCTATTTCAGCTTCAGCCAATGGTGCACGTTTGGCTGTGGACTCCTCCTCAGAGATAGGATCAGAGCCTGTACATACCAATATTTCAAAAATAATCATCAATACTGTTTATTTAAATAAAATACTTTATTATTGTAAATCAGATCCACCCTCAGGGATTCCGTTAGGCGGCAATTGCCGGCTTTTAGCCGGTATTTCTTGCCGTGGGCCGTCAAATTAAAAGGTCACTGGCTCAAGTGGCTGGCTGAAAATATGCCAGATAAATAAATTCCTTATATAAAATAGCCTAATATTGTGTGACCTATAGCCTAAGTGATGTTGCCAATAAGCTAAGACTTAAATAGAGACTTAGCCTACATAATATTTTTTCCACACCCTGGTATGAAAAGTGTTTTGTGAAAAAGATAAATATAGCAGACGCTTTCTTTAGGCCTGTAGCGCACCGTTCAAAAGCCGCACACGTAGCATTAGTCCCGCCGGCCAGCGCTGGACCCGCTGTGACTTGACGCAGGAGGAAACCCAAACGTCAAAACAGACATCGCTTGCTAGGCCAGTCCTTTTTTGAATCTAGATCATGCAATGACAAGTACTTCAGCCGAGGCCAGCAAGACGGCAGGAAAGCGTGAAGCACCTGCTATTCTTCCTCAAGAAGAAACAGAAGGCGTACCTGAGATGAGATGATGAGATGAATCAAAATGCTTACCACAAATAAAGCCACATGGGAGCCGAGAACGAGTGCAGGAGAGCTGACGCAGGTGCCAGGTGTGGAGTGGGAGAGATTAAGGTGCGTATAGCCTAATGCTGGAGATTCAAGTTGTGCGCTGTCTGCACTGACACTGTCACACTTATTACTTTTAGCTCCGTTGTTTTTTTTATCAAGGCAATGTCCAGAAGATATGGGTTCACGAGTGTCTGCAAATGCAGATAGATAGGCTACAGTAGGAGCATGCATGTTGTCTGTTTCAATAACGAAAGCGTCCTTACCGAGAATGACGTGCCTGTTGAATGCCGACCAATTCAATATGCTTGCTGCAAAATCGGCCTCTTAATGACAACACTGGAATAAAGATAATCGACTATAGAGGCTATAAAGATTAGACTATAGAGAAATAAATTTATTCAAAACGTTTATTTAGGAAACAATTATTTTATAACATCCTTTTTTTAATAGTGGCCGGTAAATATTCGATATTGCCGGAATTATGGAACGTTACCGGCTGCATTGGCAGTCTGGAAAAACACCTAGCGGAATCCCTGTCCACCCTCTTTGCTTACATTCAATTTCTCCTATTTCAAGTACAGCCATTGGTGCACGTTTGGCCGTGTACTCCTCAGAGAAAGCATCAGAGCCTGTACATACAATATGTCAAAATTAATCATCAATATTGCTTATTTACATAAAATACTGTGTACAGATCCTTTTTGCTTACATTCAATTTCTGTGTCGTCAATGACGAACGTAGGTAGTTCAAGCCCTGTGTCGTCAATAACAACTGTAGGTTGCGGAGTGGGGAGAGGGTAAGACGCTTTGGTGTCACCCTTATCTGCTTCGGTCTGAGACATCCTGTAAGAACAAATACAAGTTGAGGCACGCCAAGGACGTAATTTCTTTCAACTGTAAATGTCCACAGGAAAACACTGTCAACATCTTTATTTTTATGTAATGAGATACATTTTCGAGTCTGTTCATCTCCCTTTTTTTATTGAATCAAAATGGGATTATCAAGCAGACGGACTGAACATTGTCATCAAATCAGTCATAAATGTTGCATGCACTTGAAAATGTAGATAATACACTATCATGATACTTTTCATTTGTGCAATACGATATATTGCCCCACAAAACATTGTGATACTATGCTGTATTTCCCCCCCCCCATTTTTTTTTTTAATATTAAATAAAATAAATAAATAAATAAATAAATAAATAAATAAATAAATAAATAAATAAATAAATAAATAAATAAATAAATATAAATGACATTCAAACCTGCAATTTTTCAGGCTACCAAATGTTAGTATTGGTTCAATTGGACTTGAGACATTAATTATCGTTTTAGATGTCAGAGGTTTCGCTTTTTGATGGATTCTGCCTCACCATGTCATAAACTCTGGGGGCAAGGCCTCTGAACTCAATATTTTGGGGCATGAGATTTAAATTCCGATTAATTCCAGTGACCGCATTTATCAATGCCCGTGCATTTTTACACGATGAATGGCGACAGACGAACATTTCATGAATCACACGTGATAAGTTGATTTCTGATCAGATCTGCGCTGGCTTCGACGTTCATTTGATAAATGAGGGCCAATGGGTTTTGTGGTGGCATTATCAAATTAGGTACAAAGTCGTAAAAGAAAATTGATTGGCATGCAGGTACCACCATGCAGGTTGGCCCCACTTCATTCTATCTTTCCTTCCTCCCATTAATGATATACAGGATGGGAATTTCTTCACTTTAGGGCACAAGGACACATGCCAGGGCACAAAGCCAATTGCTCTATTGACATTGTGAAGCACTATTTTTCTGTAATGTGTGTTAAAATGAGCCAAGGCAATGACACATCCTTTGCATAGGGTAGGCTACATTAAACTGAGCCACTGGCACTTTTAAAGCAACTGACAGTAGCAGGCTGCTAGCAGGGCACTGCCAAGGTGGCCTTAGGGATCTCAGGGCATCACTGCCAGAGGGAGGGGCAACGGAGGCCATGGCCTCCGTGTAATTCCCACCCTGGATATCCACCTTATTTTTGAATGCCCCACTGTAAAAAATAATTGTGCGTACAAGGTCCGGTTTAACGTGACTATTGCTGCAGCTTGCAGCATAGTCCTAATGTATTCTACTTGATTTGAAAAGATGGCTGCCTACACTCAGTCTCTTGTACCCTGGCTGAATTGAACATAACTTGGTCAATAAGTATGTAACATACAAAATAAAACAACCCGTAATATCTTAATTTTATGTAGAATGCAGAGGACATGTAACTGTTTAGTTAAACTTGCATTCCAGGATTATTGTGCTCTTAAGATGACGTTAGTGGCTCGAGTCTGTTTCGTCCTGAAACCCACACGCTTTGCGGTGGTGGTTTTAGCGTAACCTATGTGCGATTCGAGGCGTAAAGTATGTGCGTTTTAGCGTAACTTATGTGGGATTCGAGGCGTAACCTATGTGGGGTTTGGCGTAACCTATGTGCGATTCAAAATAACGTATCAGAGATAGAAAACATTATCAATATAGCCACGTTATAAACAACAAACTAACGCCGGTGATCCGTATGGAAACAGTGTTACTCGAAATGGTTAATATTGGCCACAGCAGGCGATTACCCATGAATGCACTGCGCTCTTAAAGGGATATTTATCGACGAGATTTTTGCCAAGCTGGACCTGATTAGTGATTTGCTTCATTCGCCCAGACGGGTGTCAAGCTGTCAGCAACAAGGCTGGGAGGATCACACCGGAAGAAGCACCCATCAGCTGATCAGGCAAAAATGGCCGCCAAAAATAAAGGTGGATAGGCCGTTTTTTTAACTGTTTTTTTAGGTGGTAAAACAGGAAGTAAAGCAGGTGGAACCACTAACATTAATGAGGGCCCTGGCACTGGAACACCTAAATGGAATGGAACCATCATTCATAGTATTGGCTACAACTGCTTTACTTCCTGTTTTACCACCTATTATTAAACGGCGTTATGGATAACATTACTTGGCAGAGGGTCTGCGCTCGTACTGAGCGCATTTCCTTGTCAAACTGGTGAAAAACGTTTGCTTGTCACAAAATAACACTCATAATTCCCTAACCTGTTGCTCTTTGAACAAGGTGGGGCGTTTGCTCAAGCTGGACGTGTCTTATCGCCTGCACACTTTAAAACATTGTTTACAGATGGGCAAAGTTGTCTCCGTGCATGGGCTTCCCTTGTCAGCAATGTACCAAAATAATTCCCTAATTCGATCTCTGTGCATGTACAGTCCAAGACAAGACCGCGTCTGGTCAGACTCAAAACAGCCATGTTTGTTGTGCTGAGCTCGCTAGCTCCAGCAGTGAGTGAGAGAGGATGGGGGGGGAACGCCCACGGCTGACAGTCATCGCCAGCTGCACACACACACACACTAACTACCCCGGCCCGCTGTCACATACATGTAATGTTGCTTTTTTTTAAGCACGCAAATTATTTGAAACTGAGCATAAATGAACATTATACAAATATAAAAAATAACAAATTTCCATGACTTTTCCTAAACTTTGGGGGATTTTTTTTTTTTCCTAAACTTTTCCATGACCTGGAAATTGATTTAAACTTTCCATGATTTTCCAGGTTTTTCCATGACCGTACGAACCCTGCCAATATGCTATTGGTTGGTCAAAATCAAGCCTATTTGGAAATATAATTTTGGAGAACCATGCCGGCACAGCCGACCGACTCATCATCTCTGATGATGTAACCCGGCTCCAGAATGGTCTCAGTCGGATAAGCTCCAGAGGAGAGGTTGCTCGTGCTCGATTTGCGGGTTTTCATGTGCACGTGCCAGTTGCTTTACAAAAACCAGTCTAGATGCAGCTATGTGTGGTGGAAAAACAAAGGATAATCCTAATTGCTACATAAAAGGCCCACATATTAATGCAAAGTGGTCTCTAACCTGCACCTCTTTAACCTCAACCTCTTTAACCTTGTGTGAAAATGTTACACTACACCTAGTTAGCATGTGAAGTATCTTTCGCAAAGTAACGCATATTCCACATGGATTGTGTAGATCAATTAGTTGGAGTTCCCAATATCGTTAGAATTGTTACCTTGGATTGGTGGGATGAACTAGAGCTGGCTTATTGCCAGACTTCACCTTGCTCTTTTTTGGCTTCTGCATCCTAGAAAAGTAAAGAGTGAAATGTATTGTCAAGTCAAGTCTATTTGTATAGCACATTTCATACAGAGATGCAGTTCAAAGTTCAAATTTGCAAAAATATTTCAAAACTTTAGAGGAATAAAACAAATGTTCTATCTGTCAGCAGTTAACACGTTCACTGCCAACGACGTATTACTCCGTCCAAAAAAATCCAACGGTTGACTGCCACTGACGTATTACTCCGTCAAAAAAAAAAAAAAAATTTTTTGATCGTGGGATGTGCATCTAACCCTTTTACATCTCTTTTACAATTATTGGAGCCACCGAACGTTTACAACCCATTCCACCGACCCACTAAGTGGCGACAGTGCTCTCCTGACTAGAGGAAGGCAAGCAAAAAGCAGCCATTCTCATGAAAATGGATGGGGGAAAACGCTTTCGTTTTCGCGCTGATTGCTGGCGATGCGGGATTGCAAATTTGCATAATAGATTACAGGTGGAACACACTTTGAAACACGCAGCATAAATATGACCAGAATCGCAAAAGCTTCATCAAAGCTCTCAACCAAAACTCCAAGAAGCGAGCGAGTCCATCCAGACTTCCTCAAACAGCGGCCGCGCAGACAGGCAGCAGCAGCAGCAAAGCAGTGAGACTGGTGACAAGCTTGTGACGGCCGCTGCAGCCAAGAAGAACGCCCACGGAGGGAGGAGTTGGAAGCAGAGGGGGGTTTCCTGCTGTTCTGGAGGAAATTACTGTTCAAAACTATTGTTTAGATGTCTGACGTCTTACTGATGCCAAAAATGAATGGTTAAAGTGACTGTTCTATCGAATTTCACAAAAAGCCGTTTATCTCTGAATAATTTTTCTGATGCTGAAACCATGCTGTATTCAACTGCTAATGCTTACATAACTACTAACTCTACAAACTAACTCTTTTAGACAGAGAAAGCACACATTCTATTAGTTCTTTTGAGATATTGTGTGTTCACAAAATCTTAGCAGAAAAGAATCCTCGGGTCTTGAAAGATGAGCCAGAATCCTCAAAAGAAAACCTTGGCAGAACCTACCTACAGTATTGAAAAAACGGCTGGCAGTGAATGTGTTAAATTGATAGGTTTGAGATTAGAATGTAATCCATGAACCATTTTAGATTTAAAGCATACAATATTTTCATTGAACTATGAAGCTTTTGCAAAAAATCTATATATATATCTAAAATATATATATTTATTAATTATATTTACCGTAAATTTCGGACTATAAGCCGCGGCTTTTTCCCCGTTTTTTGGCCCTGCGGCTTATATAACGGTGCGGCTTATCTATGGATTTTATCAGCTAACGGCCGCTCGGGGACCTCCAAAATCTATGGATGTTGGTATGAGGCAGAACGAGAGCAAGACAGACATTACGAGAGCGAGACCCTGATTGGATGATGTTGCAAAAAATGTGCCTCGCGACCTGATTGGAGCACTGTGCCACTACGCTCTCTCAGCCACTACAGTAAAACACCCTCCCTCCTCCCTCGCTCCGGGGGGAAAATGGCAGCGATTGAGCCTGAAAGACAGTCTGAATGAAATTGAATGTAACATTCCCAATTCTATGTATTACATTCTAAAAAACTAACGGCAACATTTTGGAAGGCTAAGCCACACAACTAGCTCGTTGTAATCTAACATCATGCTTCAAAAGATGGAGAACTGGCTGTGTTACGACGATGGCGGCGAGAAGAAGAAGGAAAGAAGGAAATCGAGCAGCAGCACGTAACCTTGGCATCAGGGTGTTGACACAGAGAGCAGACGGCCGAGGTGTGTCCACCGTTCAGATCCGACTGAAGGCCAAAACAGTCGCCACCGAAATGAAAATTGAACATTTTAGAGGTGGACCATCCTGGTGTTTCAGATTTATGAGACGAAAGGGACTGTCCGTCAGGGCGCGGACGACTGTGTGTCAGCAACTCCCTCCCGACTACCAGGAGAAAATTACAAACTTCGGTGAATTCACACTAAGAAAGATCAAGGAATATTCCATCGGACCGGAGCAGATCATAAATATGGATGAAGTGCCTTTGACGTTCGACCTGCCTCTCACTAGGACTGTTAACAAGAAAGGTGAATCGCCCATCACGTTGAGAACCACAGGTCACGAGAGAACGAATTTCACTTGTGTTCTTGGCTGCACAGCATCTGGAGTAAAGCTCCCGCCGATGGTGATTTTTAAGCGTCTCACAATGCCAAAAGAAAAGATCCCCAGCGGGATATGCTTGTTTTGTTGAAATGTTAATAAATGGGAGCTTCCCCAAACAGCCATCTCTTTCCCGACAATCCCCTCTGTGCAAGAACCCTTACATATGGTAATTAAACATCAAAACACCCGCGGCTTATAGTCCGGTGCGGCTTATATATGTAACAAACAGGCAATTTTGCTGCTGCGGCTTATACTCAGGTGCGCCTTATAGTGCGGAAATTACGGTAATTTTTTTTTTTTTTTTCCTGAAAACTTTTTGCGCGCCCCCTGGCAAAGTGCCACGCCCCCCCCTACATTTCAGAAACACTGGGCTACAGGAACCGAATATTCGATTATTCATTCGTTGGGTATTTGGTTTTCTATTCTGGGATTCGGATATTCTTGTTTCCCCCTCTCTCTCGTCTCTAAATGTAGGCACTTAAGACTGGAGCTAAGACCAGATGTCAGTAGCAGTGGGGCTGGTCAGAAGAGGAGACTCTGGTAGAGAGGAACTCCATGACCGCAATGGGCTACTTTTAAGGTAGTAGCTTTGCACACAGCCAATTATGCCACTGTTTCTAAATAATTGTCTGCATTTCCCAGAAGAGGTTGAAATTGTCAATGTAGGAGATGTGGCCAGCAAAGGCAATGAGAGCCAGCAGCTGTACCAGCTGAACCTAATATGTCCAGAGACAATAGCCTGCTGAAACGCCCAACACCACCACTACTGTACATTAGGGGATGGGAAACCGATGGACAGCCATTTTTCCGGAACAAACAGATTTGTCGCCACAAATCAGAAGTCTTTTTCTATCGTTATTTAAGAATAGTTGCTGTTGATTCCATGACAGGTTTCTTTGACAAATCACTCCTGACAAATCAATGCTGCAGATCATGATGGCATAACCACGTTCACTACATAGCTTTTGAGATGTATTAGATACAACTGGAAAGCTGTGTGCTTTACTGACATGTGGTTATGATTGGCATATCCAAAGTTATTAAGCATTTTAGAACAGCTGTTTTTAGCTGCGGGCGGCTGTTTCAGTTGATGCAGCATTCATAGCAAGCTCTTGCGAGCCACATAAAATTATGTGTTGGGCTGGATTAGCCCCACGGGCCTTGACTTTGACACGTCATGTATTCACCTTATTCTTTGGTCATACAAGGACGCTTCTGCATGACGTCATTTTGTAATCGACTTTCCGGTTTTAGACAAGGAAGTAGAGTAAGCCTACTGTAGTCATTTCTAGACTTGCCAAAAAGCTGTTCTTCAAGCAAAAACAAACTGTTTTAAAGTTTTAATGTTTTTCGGGTGAGAACGTATTACATATGTGACCAGTTTATCAGAATAACGCCTACTTGGAAAGATTTAACGAGCAGCGAGGACCGGGAGCGCTGGCTGTGCTGACTGGTCGGACTAGCTATCTGTCAAACCCTACTGTAGTTAGGCTACTGGCAGTGAGAAAACACTGTCGACGTGCTTCTTTAACTAACGTTAAATGCCGACCGGGTACAGCCATCGGCTCCTCGCAGCAGTAACGCTATGAACATGTACTGTAACTGAAGTTGGCCGCAGTGTAGCTTAATTCTGAATGTTGCCAAACTTCATTCCTTATTATAGTGACGTTTTGTTTTGAAATTGGCCGCCACATCGAGCTGAACTGGAAGAACAAATACAATTGCGTGTAACGCGGAAGAGAGAAAAAGTGGGCGTGGTGAATAAGGTGAATAGAGTACCTTTGTTTACGACGTTACTCATGTAATGACATAAACCTTCTGGAAATGTTACACTACATTTTGTTAGCCACGTGGATTTACTTTAACATATTAATCTATTTCACACAAAGATTTTGGAGATTTGTTTGATTTCCAAAGAATATCCTAAATCTTACCTTGGTTTGCGGGTACAAGCAGCCAATTGAGGCACAGCTACTTGAGCTGGTTTATTCTTGCCAGCCTTCAGCTTGGTGTTTCTTGTCTGAGGCTTCCTGAAAAAAGCATATACAAATAAGGTGCTAGAAAATAATGAGAAGATAATTAAACATTTACATTAAAAGATGATTTAGATGTATGTCTTTGCATCTAGAGAGGACTACACTGAGTATGCGCTGTACTACATTTCCCAAGTTCCCATTTGAGCAATAAAAGCAAAACACAGGTGTAAATTGTTCTACTGATTGTACTGCCTGCACTGCTCTTCATAAATGGACCTTGTTCATTGTGAATGTAACTTTGCCCTGATTAAGGTCTTTTGACCGAAACCTGGCACTCCAGCAAAAATATTTCTTTCTCTTCATATATCAACACATAGCAACCATCATCTGTTCCATTGCCCTGCACTACAAAATAACTAGAAATAACCACCTCGTGGTTGTATGTATGCCTCAGCCTACAATTCAAGATGCAGTCTCCATCCTTCTAGCAGCCATATTGGCAGGTGGTCAAAAAAGCTAATTTCAAGCCCTGCAGGGAGAGCAAGGGATGACAGGAGTGAGTGAGAAAAGGATCAAATATTGGTGTTTAGGACTGAATAATGACATCACAACTGTTACTTTAAAATTAGTTATTCCTCTAAACCTGACTTCAAATGCCCCACATTTTTTCGCGCCAGCGCCGTTCGGCCCCAAACCCTCAGCAGAATCTGGCCCTCTGGTAGCGAGGACATTTTTTTGTGGTCCTCTCTATCATCAAAGTTCCTGGGTTACGGCATGACAATATTTGTTTGGCCCCGGCAGCAATCTAGGTTTATCATGTGGCCCCCCATGAAAAATAATTGCCCACCCCTGATCTAGCCTCTTAAATTGGTTCTCAAAGTGAACCAGATTCATGCATTTTAGTTTAAAATGTACACATTTTTCTGACAGGGGGCATGGCCCCCCGAACCCCCCAAGAGGGTCCTAGCAAGGTCTACCACCACAATCTCTCCAGATTCTGTGGGAAACATACAGATATTAGTATTTTCTTTGTTCTTAGAAATATACATTGCCTGTTTGTGTTTTGGAATATGGATATTGTTTTATTTATAATTAAATTGAGCATTGGGCCTTTATAAGAATGTTTATTTGTATTATTTCAATTGTCACACTGATGGATACATATTTGAGGTTTGTTTATTAATTGGGAAAAGGACCACCGGAACAAACGCCGCGAACATGATCCGGCTACTTTTTCAATCTGACTGGCTACTCAAAAGTTTGGGGAACTCTGCCAGTCAAAGGCAGAGTAGGGCAGGACATGCCTTCGCCATCCTGGGTGGGGGGGATTATTCGATATTACATTGTCTCATTAAGAGCGCTACGATAAGTAGGATTATGAATTAATATACAGGACAAGATGTTACTATCCCTTGTGCCAAAATCTGAGGAAAAACACTTTTAGAAGCCCAATCCCGAATAAAACAAGCTAACAGGCTAACAAACTAATAAACAAGACACAAATCACCAGTTACCTACCCTAGCCAACAGCAGTATGAAGCATGTCATTGGGGTTTTGTTTATTAATTGGGAAAAGGACCACCGGAACATACGCTGCGAACATGATCCGGCTACTTTTTCAATCTGACTGGGTACTCAAAAGTTTGGGGAACTCTCTGCCAGTCAGAGGCAGAGTAGGGCAGGACATGCCTTCGCCATCCTGGGGGGGGGGGGGATTATTCGATATGACATTGTCTCATTAACTCATTGAATGCCAATGACGACAGCTGTCGTCAATTCAAATACTGACGTAGAGTGCCAATGACGACGGTTGTCGTCAATTGCGTTTTTTGACGGTGGGACGTGGATCAATCCCTGATACATCTCTGGTACAACTATTGTAGCTATTGGAGGTCTATAACCTATTTTACAGAACCCTTAGGTGGCGACAGTGCTCTCCACATAACAGAAAGGCAAGGAAAAACAAAGAAGAAGTCGTTATGGAAACGGAAATCGCATCGCATCCGTATGCATTGATATGCTGAAGCACGTTACTGCAGCTGTGCCTGCAGCAGCCAATCTGCTCCCACAATTGAGCCGCTCTGTGTCGGTTGCGACAGCACATCTGCACATCCACACCGTGGAGTTATTATTCTCAACTGGAAGCATCGTTGCCGGTGACAAACACACGCGGAACGCTGTAAAAAAGCCTGGCTGTTCCGCACCCTTCACTGTGCGCACAGCAAACTCAGCAGAGAGCCACCACAGACAGGAGGAGGAGTGTGCAGTTGAGGCGGGGCGGGGCGGGGGGGGGGGGGGGGAGGGGGCACGCAGAGCAGCACACACACAACACCCAGACAGACCCAGGCAGCAGGACAGGATTGACAAACGCAAGCCAGAATATCCGATACCCACCAGCAGCAAATCAAAACCAGCAAGAAGCTGCAACCAGCAGCGCACGCAGGGGCCAGCGCTGCTGGTTGTAGCTAAAAATATTATTCTGCCAAACAAAATTCCCTGGCCTAAACTGTTTTATTGAAGGAAATTATTTTTGAGGTGTGACTACATTAGAAAAGATTAGCTTCAGAGTCAGTAATGTGCTTGAAATGATTAATTTCACAAAAGGCCAATTATCTCAGCTTCTAGAAAAAAATTGCTTTTTTTGGATGAATCAAGCTATCTTCTCCGGCTCATAACTAAAGAACGGAAAATGGGATCAATAAACTTTTTTTTGCAGATGATAGAATAGAGTCTCATCGTTCTTTGTGCGTGTTCAGTGTTTACATAGTAATATCACACAATATTCTGTGGGCCTCGAGAAATCACTGAAAACGCTCTGAAACTCTGGCACTGGGAGCGTCCGTTCTCCAAAAGTGGCTGGCACTCAATGAGTTAAGAGCGAGACGATACGTAGGAATATAAATCCATGCTTTGATTAATCATTACACCCCAATATGCTACACTTCGTGTAGATTGATTTTACTGTGATTTCCGAATATTTTACGTTACCTTGGATAGGGGGAATGAGCATCCACTTGAGCTGGTTCATCTCCAGCCTTGGCCTTTTTTGGCTTAGGCATCCTAGAAAAGTAAAGAGTGAGAAAGTGATTTAAATGTATTGTGAATTGACTGGCCCCACTTCAGTAAATTATATATTATACTCATAATATAAAGAAATGCATACATGATATCAAAGTTGGGTGTCTCCTTAAGCAACCACAAAATTCTTGAATATAGAAGTTATTTGCTATTCGAAAACCTAGCAAAATAAACAAAAACAGCTCATTTTGCAGTTTAGCCAAGGGGTTTTCAAAGTGTGGGAGAGCGAGCCTCCCCTCAGAGAACATATAGACAGCTGTGCCCAGGGCTCGACAGTGCGACCATTTTGATCGCATTTGCTACTAAAAATAGAACAGTGCAAATAGGAAAACACAATAAGTGGCATGTGTGCGAATACAGAATTCAACCGTTCAATTCATTTTTAATGCCAAAGCCCAATCCAGTCCCCAGAATTGTCAAATAAAATCACCGACATGATACTATGACCCGCCTCTCAACCTGTCATCTTAGACAAACTATGTTTTCAGTCTGAAACGGACTGATTATTCACGTGACGAACAGGTTCAGTTCGACTTTAAGTCCTATCGACATGTGGTTACCTGTTCTAATCCACCAGCGCCACGCAGGCCCCAAATTTAAAAACTTAAATACACTTTTCCAACTACAATGCAGTCATTTTAGAAAACTGTACTTCTGTATATCAATGCATGGTGTACCGTTTATAAGGTTGATGACAAAATAAAGGATCAATCCGGTTATAGTAATGTACACATGAACCGCAATTTTCACCAAATGAAATGCGGCAAACACAGACGCATTCGGCTGACTGTCGCCAGTTGCATGGTCGACTCGCCGGTTGTTCCTAATTAATGAGCTAGTTAGCTTACACGTGGATTAAAGCAAGCTAGCTAACTAAATACCGTAGGTAACATTAACATTCGTTGCCACCATTCCACCGGCGATGGTCCAGTGGAAATGGTCGGCAGCTGAAGTCACTATTTATCCCCTAAACTTCAGTGCTTCTGATGTTTACTTAGAGTTATGAATTAAGTATTACCTTGTTGTCGAAAGACGGTGTTGAACTTCTCGGTCCAGGGCCCTGCTGTCAGGAGATCAAAGTGTGTAGCAAGTAGCCGGCGCATGCGCAGTGCTAACTTGGCAGGACCCTGAAAGGGTTGGACCCGCCCTGCGATGCCCAGTTGCAAAAATAATAAAGTTTCAATAAACGTTTGGGGGTTAGTGCTCATAGTTGCTACCACAAAACAAAGTTGTTACATATCAAGTAAAATAAAAACTAATGACTGACTAAATAAATAAATAAATCCATAGCCTACATAATAGCCTACATACCCCGTAGGTGCGTTTAGACAAGACACTAAGTTAAGGTAATAAAAAATAAGGTAGGCTATAAAAGTAACAAGGTAATAAAGGGTAAAAGTGTCTGGTGTTTAAAAGTATGAGGTAATAAAAGAAAAGTAAAAGTGTCTAGTGTCAGGTTTTTTCCTCTACACTTGTACAGTCTATATAGCCTACATTCCACTTAGCATTATTGCAGAGTCCTATATACATTCAGGCATCGACATAGAACTTGGTTCTGTGTGTGCATTCTCGAACCTTCTATATAGGCTACATATTCTTATTATTCTTATTATATATATTGGATATATACATATATATACATACATACATACATACATACATACATACATACATACATACATACATACATACATACATACATACATAGGCCTACATACATACATACATACATACATACATACATACATACATACATACATACATACATACATACATACATACATACATAGGCCTACATACATATATACACACGCATATTTATTTTTATTTTTATTTAACCTTTATTTACCCAGGCAAGCAAGTAAGATCCATTTCTTATATACAAAAGCAGCCTGACAAAAAGCAAGGGCCTTTTGGGGGAAGGGGGTGGGAGGCTGAAATAAAAAACAAGGTTATATAAATAGCTACAAGTAAAAAATTCAAGTAGTAATACGAGCATACTATATAGCCTACTAACACAGGCTACAATAACAATATGAGAGAGAGAGAGAGAGAGAGAGAGAGAGAGAGAGAGAGAGAGAGAGAAAGAGAGAGAGAGAGAAAGAGAGAGAGAGAGAGAGAGAGAGAGAGGAAGAGAGAGAAAGAGGAGGGAGGGAGGGAGGGAGGGAGGGAGGAAGAGAGAGAAAGAGGAGGGAGGGAGGGAGGGAGGGAGGGAGGGGGTGAAGGGGCAGGGAAGGGAGAAGTATACACACATACATATATTCTACTTATACAGTCTACATACAGTATTACTAAGATAACTGTGTTAGGGCATGTTGAGCGCAGCTATGGCTCTTGGAAATAAACTGTCTCTGAACCGGCTCGTTCGTGCCCTCATTGCTCTGTAGCGTCTGCCCGACGGCAGCAGCCCGGGGTGGGATGGGTCTTTGAGGATGCTGTGGGCTTTCCTGAGACAGCGGGAGCTGTACAGGTCAGCCAGGGAGGGGAGGGGGCAGCCGACGATCTTCTGGGCGGTGTTGACGACTCTCTGGAGCGCCTTCCTCTCCGCGGCTGTACAGCTGTACACTACTTGATGGTAAGCAGTGGTGTAGGCCTACATACATAGGCCTACATAGCCTACATACAGGGTGGTTTCACCCATCACAATAAATTAAGATGGTATTTTTTAATTCCCTCATCACTAATGTTTTTAAGACGATTTGATGTTTCCGAAGTTACTTGTTGTCAACAAGTAATATCTTACAAGTTGTTGAGGAATTGTGTTTGGGAGAAATCTGTAGCAGTGCTACATCTGCATGCTCCTTTATTTTATCTATTTTATGTTTGTCTTTTTCAATTTTATAAGCACGTCTGTATGTGCTCAATTTACATTTTCTATCGTTTCCCCTGCCCCAGAAGAGAGTTCCCCATTCATTTTCTCCAGACATTTCGGGAAAAAAATCCTTTTAAAACGGGTTAAGGCTCTGTTTTGTTTTTTGTTTTTGTTTTTCCTTTAAAAAGTATTCTTTATTAGCGAAAATAACAATAACAACAACAAAAACAATATTATTATTAGGCTATTGTTATAATTATTCTTAATAATACTAATAATAATTTTAATAATAATAATAGGCCTAATGTTATTGGTATTATTATTATTATTCTTATTATTACTGTTGTTGCCATTGTTATTATTATTATTATCAAATATACAACAATATGGCAAGTGCATATTCATTCTCAGGCTACTCAAAACCGGAGCCCACAAATAAATGTAAAGTAAATATGGTAGGCCTACGAATAGAAAACATAAATGCAATTAAATACATATATAGGTAAAATAAAATAGCTAGGGGGTCTCCTCTATTAATTAAAAGGCATCAATAATGTTGATTTTTGTTTTGTTTTGCTGCTTTCTTTTTCATAAGTTTTCGTGATTTGTAGCTGTGATAGTTCTCTCATGAAAATCAACAATAGTTTGGGGGGTCTTAATACATTACATTTACATGTATGGATAAATAATTTACCTCAAATAAATTAAGTAGGCCTATTCAACCAAAAATCTATACTTTTATCGTCAATTATGATTCCAAATGTAATCTAATTTATTTTTAATGGAGAGATAGAAGGGACTTTGGATTCTAGTCAATCATAATATACAAAGGATAGGTGATCCGTATATCTCGACATCTTCATCACACAGCAATTATGAACAAAGTTGAACCGTTGAGCTCTCCTGAGGGATAGATATTATTAAACACTTTGAAGTGAATTGCTCCTTTTTTGGAGGTAAAGGTAAGTTTGAGAAATTAATACTTAATTTTTAGAATGTCGAAAGGTGTGAGAAGCTAATATCCGTTGTAGTAAAGAACAACAGATTTTGGTATTGTGCTCCAAGATTTCTTTTTTAAAGATGGGTGGTATCGATGTTCTTTTACGTTGTGACTATTTGGTGAAAAAATTACCTGTAAAAGTTTCCTCATTCTATTCACAAGTAGCCTATTGTTATACGGGAAAATACTGTACATACACATCTTACTAAATGACGTTCAAATTGTGGATTCCTTCTTTTTACAAATAGGTAGCCTATTTATTTTTCCAATGTCTGGATGGAGAAGAAAATTTGGTCTTGGTGTGTCACTCTTACCTTTTGAGGAATTCTGTCTCTAAAGATTTCATTTCCAATGCAATCGTAAAGACCATGATACGCTTATTAAAAGATTGCCAGGTTATTTATTTTTCTTAGCTATGCACTATACTATAGACCAAATCTTATATGAATAGAATCTTACTAGAGGACACTACATTACACATACAGGGGTGAGCATTGGTAGTGTCTCAACTACAGATAGGAACTGATGTGTGGGAGTGTTGTATTGGGGAACACTATGCTGTGGGGATACTTCCGGGAAAGACTGAGCATGCGCGTCAGTCTCCACACGCTACAAGAGAAGGTTGCTAGCCTCTGCCTCATGAGTTACCAGGAACGTTACAATATCGAGGAAGAGACGGAAGACATCACTCACACATGTTGAAACAGCGCAGAAGTAAGTAACTTCAGATAGACACTTTTTAACGTTACCAAATTACCCAACTCTGGAGTTTATGTCAGGTAAGTTGGCAAGTTAAAAACTGTAAAATAAGCTAATAATATTAGCTGCTTTGACTAGATGATTCATAGCGAGATGTCACATGCGTTCAACCCATTGTTCAACCACTTTCCAATTTGATCGTAATCACTGGTTGACAAATCCTGTTAATTTCGTCAGGAAAACAAGTGCGGGTTTCAATGATAGATGAGGTGTGTTTTCTTTGCTATTAGATCAGGCGAAGTTAACTATGCGTGTCACAGTTCACGACCGCGCCTGCAGAACGAGGCCTACTCCAACTTGACCGGCTGAAAGTGTTGGCAATGTTTGTTTTAATGTAGCCTTGCTTTTTGGTAAATGGTCAATGTTGTGACTGGTGGAATACAAGTTTGGTCCTTTCATGAAAACTACTTAACTTGTAGGCTAACTAAACCTCACCCTAATTTGACTCTCCATAATTTGGCATCAGTGTTTTCAGGCTTGGGAAGTAACTGATTACATGTAATCTAGGTCCTGTTATCAGGATCCAGCTGTGGAAAAATATTTGGATCTGAATTTGTAACCAAACTGGAATGTAAATAAGGTGTCAAATTAAATTCAAAATTATATTTGCAACCAGTCATGTGACTTTTTTAGTATAGGCTATTCTATTTTATTTCGTATATCACATGCGTATTGTCAATTTGTTATTTTTCTTAACAAAGTACTTTGACCTATGTTTTTATTATAATTATTATTTTATTAATTAGCTTTAGTTGACCAAACTACATTTCTCCCAAGGGCAGCTTTGCTGTAGTTCAACTACTTCCAGTTTACCCTCAGGCTCTTCTAAATTTCGTGTTAACACTACAGTTGGAAGAGCCCTCTCATCGAGCATAGGATTTTCGTTAGACAATCTGTGTTGGGCATTAAACTCACCTTATTTCTGCACTTTGAAGTCACAGGTAGGGTCGGTGGGGCAAACTAATTATATTGGAAGCCTAGTTGCAGAAAAAAGTGAGCTGTTCTTTTTTTAAGACAAAGCTTGACGAGAATCACCGAGTTGCCTGGAAACACAGAGTCCAGACGCATGCACACTGGCATCATTTTGGCTTGTACATACATTCTACAATGCATTTAGAGTTAGACACCACCACCGCTCACTTTTTTTCGGCAACTAGGCTTCCGATATAATTAGTTTGCCCCACCTGACCCTACCTGTGACTTCTAAGTGCAGAAAGAATGTGAGTTTAATGCCCAACACAGATTGTCTAAAGAAAATCCTATGCTCGATGAGAGGGCTCTTCCAACTGCAGTGTTAACACGAAATTTAGAAGAGCCTGAGGGTAAACTTCCAGTGTGAAGCTAATTGGTAGCTTACAAAGCTATGCTTTTAAATAGCTTCCCCAACTCTGGGCATAATAATTGCACATAAACATTTACAAATAGGCTACTCAACAAACCCTTTCCCCCCAAAATATTGTTAACTTACTGTAACATTAACATTACACAGTGGAGGGCGGTAGCAAGCAGTCGTGCATGTATGTTCCGTCGGTATTTCTTTTAATGTTACCAATTAGGCAAGGCCACATTCAGTTTTCACATCTCTTTAATGAGTTTAGTGTTAAAGGGATAGTTCACACCCTATTTGCTACGTATCTTGGACGATGATGATTGGTAGATTTATTTCACAGCACAATCAATGCTTTTCCTTATTGTAGCAGTGGAATGATGGTCATAGACAAATGCAAGGTCAATGGGGTCACGCTCCTGTATGTAGCATGGACTGTTTTTTCAAAATGACCATTAAAATGTTTGCAGCCTTGATCTAACTGTACGTCCCCTTCCCCCAGGCAACATGATGATGCAGACCCTTGTAAAGAAGACAGAGAGAGGAGGGAAATCATTAATCAGATGGCTTACAGAAAATGGCCTCCTTGCAACTAAAAAAAAATGCAAAAAGTGCAACCGGAGGATGAAATTCGAGAAATCCACGAACACAAAGGATGGCTGTAGATGGTATGTGTTTGAGTAGCAAGTCATAGGCTTATTACATATAGTCATTCCTGAGAAAGACTAGACTGGGGCGAGCCATGTGTTTGTGTGCATTTAATGCGCTCACACTTGCATACATACTGGCATACTGGTCGTGAATTAGCGAATCCTACTATGGTGCACTATGGTGATTGAAGGGTTATTTTGTAGGCTTAACCATGCCAATCAAATATTTTGGCCCAGAATCCATATAGTGAAGGGCAAAACCAAAAAGCATGGGACAGCGTGCCATCGTAATAAGTTCTTCTAAATGCATTCCATTTGTGCACAGTATATGCAGCAATGATCCACTTTAATGGATGAAACAGATGCTAACACAGCTCACAATCCAATCACAACAATAACACAAGATATCCCCTTTCAATGATCAATGGGTAGACTGACAATCAAGGAGGTAAAGACTGAGTAAACATCTTGATTACAAAAGTCCAGCTTGACAATTTATAGATAACCTCATTAGGCCCATTCACACTTAGAACTACAATTATAAAGATTGCTATAACTATAAAACATTTTAATGGTTATAAGTAAACAGACACAACTATAACTCTATTCTTGGTTTGATTTGATTTAAATCTTTTTTTAGGTATTCACAGCGAATGCTGGGAAACCTATTGGTTTTGTCCAGATTTGTATTATTCTTATTCTACGATGATTGGCTCTATCTCAGTGTCCAAGTTTTCAAATTTGGTCCCCCAGTAAGCCGGTGTCCGTGCAAAAAATAAAAGATCTTTTATGTTTTTAGGCTTTCACAGGCCATTGTGACATCATCACATCACATTAATCTGATCGGCCAAACCACCTCCGGAGGTGGTCAGGGATGCATTGTGTACACATTGAACACAAGTGTAAATGCAATGTTCAATCTGGATACAGCAACTGTATGCGGATTGAGAGGACAACCATTTTGGATGTTATCTGGATAAGGAAAAACGCATGTTAACACCAGGTGTAAATTAAATCAGGCGAATGTGGTCAAGCACAATCAGATTGCAATCTGATGGCAGAAAACGCATGTTAACGCCAGGTGTATAAATGGCCTCATAGACATTTTATCAATAGTACTTGAATGGGCCGTTACAGTTGATGACTTCCCCGCTATAACAAACAGGGCAGGGGCTAAGTTCCACTAAGCACCCAATGCCACTGCACACTATCAGACTTGCATGTTAGGTGAGTTAACACTTTCCAAAGTTTACACATGTCAATACACCAAAGTGGCTACTGGCGCATATCCTCTTCTTACAGCGAGGGCGAAACGTCATTGTTAACCCAGGCTGAGTAGGGCGGGCCATGTCTGCACCATTTAGGATTTGCAAATGTGCATACTGTTTGCCAAAAAAACATACAGGCATGCATTACCCCATTAATGTGTAGGGCATCTTGTAGCATGCTCCTTTATCAAGATAGGTTGTTTGAGAGGAATGCTGATAACAGAATGATCAACACAATTACAAAAGAATGATTATGACTGGGCGCACTCTGTGATGCTGATGTTTCAGGAGATGTAGGAGATGCAAAACATCGTGTACCATAAGAGAGGGTTCCATCTTCTCCAAATCACACCTCACCCTGGACAAGTGGATGAAAATCATGCACAAGTAAGGCTTTTTTCCCTTTTTTCTTTAAAGATATGCCATGTAGGCTAGTCTACTGTTACAGCTCAAACACACCATATGCCAAAGCCATGCATAATAACTGAAGCTTGAGGCAGGCTCAAGCTGATCTGACGCTTAACCGATCACACCAGGAGCATTCTCTTTTCATCAGCGCCAGGCTCTGAGCTGTTCCTCCAGCCCCTCCCCCCCCCTCACAAATTGCATTTACTTCATGCCTGGCAGCTCGGGATCAGCACACAGCATGCTTGTAAAATATAACAAAAGCTGAAACTATCGGATCAGTGTGGCTTTGGCGCGGCGTGCGGCTGGTGTGAACGGACTCGCCTGTTAACAAGGACGCTAAAATGAAACTGCGTGGCATTGGCATGTTATTGGCGTATGGTGTGAACGTGCACTTCTGAGAAACAGGCCTACAAGCTGGTTGTGTAACTACTCCATAATCATTCAATCTGGGTACCCAGAGTCAGTCTGACGACATATGAGTCTGGAACAGACGGCTGATATTTCAGGGATCTGCTCCAAGACTTCAGCTTCCGTGTGCCGCGGTTATTGTTGACAGTCCAATTGACATGAGAATGGAGTTGGAGATGATCGATTGTAGGTGTTTAAGGTCCATAGTTTATCTCTGCTCCTTCTTCTTCTGTGTTGTTTTATGGCAGTTGGCATCCTTTATGCTGCATTACCGCCTCTTGGATTTATCCATCCACTGTTTCTACATTCTGTAAAACCCGATCCTTCCTCGACCAATTTACGCTCGTCAACTTCTCCTTGATCTCTGCTAATGATCTTTTTTTTTATTAAAATTGGCTAAGTGGGTGTGTGTCATGATTGTGATGTCATCAGTGCTGTCATTCGAGCTATTGTGATTAGGGCTGTGAATCTTCACTGGCCTCACGATTCGATTCGATTACGATTCAGAGGGCTATGATTCGATTTGATTACGATTATCGATGCATCTCGATGCATCTCGATGCATCTTAAATCGATGCATCACTTTTCCCGAAATACATGATTTATTTTTTCTCACTGTGTGGCTACTTTTAAAATAAAAGTGCATTTGGAATTGCATTGTATTATGATCCATAATTAAAATAAACAACTGCATGTACTTCCATCATATTTTATTAGATTAGATATATATATTTTTAATAATCGATTTTTGACATTTGTGAATCGATGCAGAATCGTGCACGTCCGCATCGCGATGCATCTTATAATCGATTATTTTTGACAGCCCTAATTGTGATGTCATCAGTGATTTAATAAATCCTTCTTGTGTGGGGTTTTATGGTATTGGCATCCTTTATCCATCCACTGTTTCCCTACATAGCGTCCGTACCGTCCACAGATGAGCTCATAATCCCTCTTGGCTCAGACTTTATAAGTGGTAGGAGTATAAGTAGGGAGAAGAGGAGGATATCGGGCCAAATTGTAGGGAAATGGTGGATGGATAAATCGAGAAGGAGGCGGTAATGCTACATATAGAAGTAGGGAGAAGAGGACAAGTGGCACATCATATCCAGAGTAAATGGTGGAACTATAAGTAGGGAGAAGAGGACAAGTGGTGCATCATCTCCAGAGTCTCCACCCTAGGAATCCAGCGCTCTCCTAGAAATAATAAATAGCTGCTGCCTATGCGATGTTGTCAGACGGTAAACAATGATGGGGTGGGATGTCCGCTCTACAGCGGAAATATCGGCTGTCTGTCGGAGAGTCTTATTAGTGGTCAGACTGATCAACTCTGGGTTCCCAGATTGCTCCATAACTACTTAACTTGTTGTGTCCCGTAGTCTATGCCAGGGTATGAGACGGAGGCATGTGGACATGGTCGAAGATGGTGTATGTGGGAGCAGTACCTCACTCACCAAAGTGACCACTGCACTTCGAAAAATCTGCGGGAAAGCTGTGAAGAGATTGGAGAGAAAGCGTGCCATGCGCATCGGAGGAGGAGGAGCCTACGTGGTCATTGATGAAAGTAAATTCCGCCATAAACGGAAGGTGAATGCAGATTGCACTTTTATAGGGATTCTCCGCCAAAAAGTAATGCTGATTGCAGACATTCATTTAGTTTGACACTTATTATTATCATCTCCGCCAGGAGATCGCCACGTCTGTCTGTTCGTCTGTCTGTATGTGCGTCTGTCTGGGTGTTCCTCCTCTCCTCTTGCTTGGCCTTCGCATATCTTCGAGAACCGTTGGTCGGATTGACTTCAAATTTGGGGAGTGCGCTCCTGGGAACTCGGCGTAGTGCAGTGCTGAATTTCTTGCAATTTGACAGCGCCACCTACTGTCAACACGAATAAGCAGTTTATCTCGGGAAACATTTGTCCGATTGACTTAAAACGTGGGGAGTGCGCTGCTTGGACCCGGATGGAGTGTGGTGCCGCATTTCATGCAATTTGGACTTATGCATAGTCATAGTGCCACCTATTGGCAACACAAAAAGCGGTTTACTGTATCTCGAGAACCATTCATCTGATCGATTTCAAACTTGGAGGGTGCGTTCCTGGGAACCCCAGATATTTCAGTGGTAAACTTTGTGCAATTCAACCTATAACATCACAGCTTTCACATACCTCCAGGACTGTCTGTTCGATCGACTTCTGTATAGGGCTGCACAATATATTGTTTCAGCATCGCCATCGCAATGTGCACATGTAGGGCCAGACTGGGATAAAAAGTCGGCCCTGGCAGTGGGGTCTAGATCGGCCCACCACCGACGTAATATACGGCCCCGAAGGGGGGGTACGGTGGGGCTTTGAGAAAACATTTCTACATTTTAATGCATCATTCTGGGACACTTTGAGAGCAAAATGAACAGGCTAGCTCTATGAAAACCTACACCCACCACATTAATATCCTCGTATGTGCTGTGGCTGTACAATGATGAAAAACAATTTTCTCCCTATATATTCTTCATACATGTCACTTTATGGTAGAATGCTGCTTGCTTAAAGGAACACTGACGATTTTCAACCAGCTTTGGATGAGATTTGTGACTTAGACAGCAGCACCACTTGACCAGAAACACTTTCTCAGGTGCTGTCCATGGTGACAGACAGTGATGGAGAGAGATAGCTTCCCTAGGCCATTGATTATCAAGCTCTTTCATATTTAGGACCCATAATTTAGTCCACCTCAGGGCAACAGACCCCCATTTGATTTGATTTTGTCATAGCCACTAGCTCAATTTGTAACACAATGTGTAGCCACATTCACACCAGCACGCGCAGACATGAGCATGGCACCCAGCCAAAACACACAGCACATTAAGCAACGCAGTCTTAACAAAGCCATGTATATATCAAATACCAATCGCATGCCCTACCAGATCAGAAGCAGACAGTCACATCAGTGTGCTGTTCTCAATAATGCAGTCCATGTCCAATGAAAAATAAAGTCTCTCCTTTGTGATGGCCATCAACATAAAGGCTTTATAAATATAAAGGCACGTCAGACTAACGTTAAGACATTTGTTTTATGTCCATTTTACCTGTAGATATTGACGTGCATTTAGAAAAGAAATTGTTTGAACTTCCGCGGTGTTTGACACGGAGCAGGCCACTTTCTGCAGAGCAGAGGGGAGGTCCGTCTCTCGCACCATGCTATAATCACTTGCCAGTAGGGGGAGAACCCCTCTATAAAAATGGGCCGGCCCAGTGCAGTGCTGGGCCGGTGAAGTTGATTACGGTACTATATATATATATATATATATATATATATATATATATATATATATTTTTTTTTTTTCTTTCTTTTTTCTTTTTTTCTCTGTGGTCCAGTCTGGCCTGTATGGACACCGGCCCTTTTGGCATTTGCCAGAACTGCCAGATGGCCATTCTGGGCCTGTGCACATGTGCATAGTCGCATCGCAGGACGTGCAATGTCAATTAAGGCAAATTAACTCAAACACGTCATGCTATCACTGTTTTGCTGGTTGATACTCAGCACTTGGCACACTAGCATCCTGTCAGTCACTCTAGCAGCAACTAAAAGCACTTGCTACTACGTCACCCATGCAGGTTACCCACTACCTTCTTAAAGGGCCAAGGCTTGATGAGCTATTCAAGTCATTTGCTGAAAATTCTTGTATTTTTCACAATATACTGTGTATCACAGAAACAAAACAAAAAATATAGCTATGTCAGCTTTTTCCTATATCGTGCAGCCATACTTCTGTATGTCTGTCCTTCGCGGATCTCGAGAACCGTTTGTCAGATCGACTTCAAACTTGGGGAATGCACTTAGGGGGACCTAACGGGAGTGCAGTGGGGGGTGGGGGGGGGGGCGCCCACAGGCTGTTGAAAGGGGGGAAGGGGCATTGCACTATATATATCTTCTTTATACAATAATTCCAGGACTTTCACTATGTCTGTCCTTCACGTATATCGAGAACCGTTTTTTGGGTCGACTTCAAACTTGGAGAGTGCGCTTTAGGGGGGACCTGACGGAGTGCCGTGTGTGTGCGCAATATATGATTTACAATAGCATCTCGGTATGACAACACTCACTAACACATTGCATTCAGACGATGTCTCGTCACACACATGGTCTATGGGTCAGCTTGGGGGAAAACGCGGTCCTGGCGGAGCTCTGCACTCCACTGAGTGCACTTTTCTAGTTGAAAGTTGATTTGAGTGAAGTTGTGGGCCAGTGATCTCATTCATACACAAATGACATTACTGGTCCACAACTTTAATACATGAACTGTGTGAGGTCTGGAGTCTTCATGGCTCCAGTTGTGAGATAGTTGGAGAAGATGACTGCTTAAAACACGACTAAACGCAATGGGAAGGCTACATTTTACCCACACAAACATGATTGCATTGCTGATCGGTGAATGGCTCCCATTTGCGCATTTGGAACTTGTAACATCTGAACTACAAAAATAACCATTTCAGTTTGTCCAGACAACATCAGTGCAATCTGTTCAGTTTGTTTACATAGCATTTAGTTTAGACTAAGAAAGGATGTAGATATACGTTTCTGCAAAAATACCCACGGAACCCTCAGATTCACCCATCACTGCTTAGTCTCTTAGAACAGACGAGTTGGCTTCCGCAATTTTCAAATGCTTCCGCCATACCGTCTGTACTTCGTGAGGGAGAATCATGCACCAACCAGAATGGGAAGCAGAAAGGCGGGTCTTCCGCTCATTAGTCCAATCAGAATGTTTTTAAGGCGGGTCTTCTGCTCATTAGTCGAATCAGATTTTTTTTTCGTGGACACACGTGTCGTGATTGGTCGGATTTTGTCGAACTTCCTTCCAGTCTGAAGGTTTTTTTCCCAACTTCCTTGTTCATGTTCTGGGGGTGTAACGTACAGACTGTATAGCTGCATTCGCCGGATGTAGATGAGACAGGCTGTTTTAAGAGACTAATCACTGCTAAGTGGCAACGAACCAGAGAGAGATGTGGTATACCAATTCTACTGGCTCTCGAGCTTTATTTGAGGCTGGAAATCTTAGATACTTTTAATACCACAGTCTTTTGTGGCCTGTGAATATTTTAGGTAATAATAAATGTATGATAAAATGTTTTAGGGAATAACTATAGTTGTGTTATGCACCTTTGAACAAGGTCTGTGGATGGGTTTGTGTCTGTTTTATTGAAAAGTCTTCATCTGCATAAAAATGTTACATCTATATCCTTTGATTTACCTTTTTCTTTTACAGTATGCAAGGGGGCGGTTCGGGAGGACATGGCACCGTAGGTCGTGGGTGTTTGGAATGCTGGAGGTTCAGGGGAATGAAAGGCGACCAATTCTTAGGCTGGTGAAAAGAAGAACAAGACAAGAACTCCAACCCATCATACAAAAATATGTGAGGTGTGGTAGTGAGATTGTCAGTGACAGCTGGCGAGCATACAACATGCTCTCACAACAAGGATTTATTCACTACCAAGTGAACCACAGGCGCCACTTTGTGCACCCAGGGACTGGAGCTCACACCCAACATGTTGAGAGAGCATGGCGAACATACAAGGAGGACATTTACCGATACAGAGGCAATCTCACACAACAAGCCCTGAAGAGAAACTTGCGTTTCATTGAGTGGAACTACTGGCTTGGGAGGCGTCATCGTCATGGGGTTGTCGGGCGCCTGTTTAAAGACATTCGGGCTTGCTACCATGTGTAACAGAGCTGCCAAGTCTCATGTTTTGACTGTGAGAGTCACACAATTTAAAGCAACTACAAGCAACATTTCGCTTGTTATGAAACAACATTAAATTTAAGTGATGCCTCACATCTTACCTAATAATCCAAACAGGTTCATTTAATCTATTATTAACTATTAAGTTTTCTTATGGAAAGACTGTTTTTTGTCATACCTGACAGTTTCGACTGCTGCTTCCTGCAGTCTTCCTCAGAGACGTCACGTGATGTTGTTGTGACGTGCTGTATGGCTGGTTTATGAAGGGTTGGCCATCCCACCTGGATAGGTAGGATGACCATGGCCGGTAGTTTATGGAGGACTGCGTCCCAGGTGTGGGATAGCATGTAGGCCCCCTCATCCCGGTTCACAGTCCGGGGTGCACCTATCCAGGTGGAATGGCCAACCCTTCATAAACCAGCCATACAGCACGTCACAACAACATCACGTGACGTCTCTGAGGAAGACTGCAGGAAGCAGCAGTCGAAAATGTCAGGTATGAAAAAAAAAGAAAAGAAAACAGTCTTTCCATAAGAAAACTTAATAGTCACATCTTACCTGTTAACCATTTTCCTGGACTTACGTTTCCCATGATTCTCAGTGGTAGTCGGTTGTCGACTTCCTGTTTAAACATTTTTCACTAGCAAGGAGGTGCGCGCTGCTGTCAAAGAGTGGGAACGTATGGCTTATTTTGTCCGAAATGGCTAAAAATAGTAAAGCTGTGTGGTTGCATAGCGGCGATATTTTACAAAAACGAGGTGAATGTCAATTCACTGGTAGGCTACAGCACGTCACAACAGCACGTCTTTTATATATATATATATAATATATATATATATATATATATATATATTATATACGTCTTATATATGGGCTTATTTTAGCCGAAATTACTGAAAATAGTATGTGGTTGCATAGCGGCAACTCTGATTTTGAAGGCTAAACATCTAAACCGGAACTACTATATTTGGTCATTGAACGGAGCTTTAGCGGTCTCTCTCTTTCAAGATTCAAGATATTGTCACTCCGTTGTACAATTATGCGCGTGTGAAATTATTATGCTGGGGGGCTCCATTACAAAACATAGGTACAAAGTCACAACAATTATTATGATTATTTTCAGTCTCTTTCTCTATGAACGGTCCTGGGTGGAAACAGGCAACCGGCAGCTGGAAACAGGGAGGGAGGGTGTCATGGAAGCACCCACTGTCTCACCATGAAACCTATGAATAACAGCAGATGAGACCAAAGCCGAGTGAATCGGTGAGTGCTCTCTTTTTGTTTATAGAGTCTCCGGGACGGAAAGACGCAGAGGTGAAACGAAACGGTGTACGGCAGCTGCCGTAATCATGATCTGCCAGTTGAGCCATAACTAAAAAATTCAAAAATTACTTCCAAACAAACTGTTAGAATATAAACCGTAACCGTTTCGTTTCACTTCCGTGTCTTTCCCATGGTCTTTCCATCCCGGAGAGAGACTCCATAAACAACAAGAGAGCACTTGCTGATTCACTCGGCTTTGGTCTCATCTGCTGTTATAGGTAAGATGTGAGGCATCACTATTACATTTAGACTGTTTCATAACGAGTGAAAATGTTGCTCGTAGTTGCTTTAACCTGTTCACATACCACACCTCTTCCCTTTTTTGCTTTGAAAGTCTGGTAAATGGAGCGCTATGCACAGTACTATGGGTGCATTCCACAGTGCATTCAAATCTTGCTTAGTTTTACAAGCTGTTTCTCAATGCAGAGCCTGTCGGTCTGTCTTTTTGATTGAAAATGGCCGTTGTTGTCCTTCCGCTTCCCAAGGGGGGAAGCCACGAATGTGATACTGAAAGCTGTAGTTCCACAAATGCCGGGGAGTTGTTCCCTGTTCACTCCCATGTTAAAATACCTGTCTTTAAAACAGGATTAAGCATGTTTACAGCCTGGTTCAAAACATGTTTTTTCATAACAAATGTAAATTTTTATTTTTATATAACTCACCTGTTTAGTGAAATATGTGATGGCAAATACTATTTTGGGCGTGATTGTCAGGTCGCCTGTCCAGTGATCGTGCAGCGTGCAGATCTTTTTTTTTATGTTGCCATCTTAACTTGTTTGTATTAAAAAATGTTTTGAATGAGACGTTTTATTTATTTATTTTTACTAATGCAGTTCACAAATAATCAAAACGTGACGAGAGTATTACTGGAGGGTGGAGAGGGAAAGAATGAAATGTAGGACAGTGATTCTCAACCTTTTTCATATCAACGACCCCTAATTATGTCCTAGACGCACAAAAAGATTTTGTCTCAAGACCTGAATGTGAGGAATTTATAGTTAGAATTCCATCACTACTGTAGGGAGAAAACAAACTACTGTATGATTAAAATGTTAAAATAGTCTCCAATTGTGTTAACTTGTTGTAAATGAAATAATGTTGAAGTTGAATAATCAATCAATTTGCTGGGGAACCCCAAAACTCCCTCAAGGACCCCTGGTGGTCCCTGGACCACACCTTGAGAACCACTGTTGTAGATGGATGTTATTGATTGTGCACATTGCAATCTGGTTTATCTCCTCATCTGAGCCATTGCATAGCAGAGGTAAGGATAAGACACACTTATGTCAACAAAGTGTAATGTAAGTTTCCAGATTCATTTCCAAAACAAGGTTACCATCAACAGATTCCTAAACCTCCATGATAAAATTGTGTGTACACACACACACGTATGTACATGTATATATACTATGCATCTCGTGTGCCCGATGCCTATATACAGGTATATGCGTATATATATCATTTTTGACATCACATCATTAGCCCAATTAAAAAGTCTGGCTCCAGGTATATATATACACACATAATATAGGCTACACATTTGCAGAGTTCATTTGCAAAAACAGGTATGGTATCTCAGTTTGTATTTTTTATCGTTTTATATTATAGATTTTCATATTCGTATTTATATTCAAATGTATTTATAGTAAATTTTGATTGATCATAACTAGAACATTCATCTGATCATTTTCACCAAAATCATGGTTTTTTATGTCCACTCCAGGGAGTATCAGGCAGGTTTATTCATTCAGCAAATAAACGTGTGTGTGTGTGTGTGTGTGTGTGTGTGTGTGTGTGTGTGTGTGTGTGTGTGTGTGTGTGTGTGTGTGTGTGTGTGTGTGTGTGTGTGTGTGCGCGCGCGCATGTGGTAGTCAAACATGCTTGGGTAGTTGTCATGGCGATTTCTCTGTTCCGCGTCTTTCTTTGGGACGCAAAGCACTCTGGGTATTGACGTCACCGCTGGGCGCCGGTAGAAGAACTTTGCCCGCGAAGCGAGCTAGCGTCATGCAGGCAGCCAGAGCATCGAGGCTGTTGTTGAACGGAGGACAAGGAAGAGTACTATTTCTTTATTTCATCGTTTTTATCTTCGGACAATACTAAACTTCTAGTAGGCTCTGCTGGCTAGCCGTGCTCGTGTGTGTTTGCTTTGGAGCATGTTTGGTGCTCAGAAGAAAGAGAAAGCTGATGGAGAAATGGACGAGGAAGGATTTGCTCCGGGCCGTGAATCAAGCAGTTTGAGGCCGCGGTTGGCACTTAGACGAGGGGAGAGGCGGCGCAGGCTACGCCTCCATACCAGACTTGACGGTGCAGCTTTCTTCTTTGGGACAGTTTGCCTGCAGAGGTCAGGGAGACGGACTTGGACTTTCTCTGTCTGGCAAGGGGGTTGATTATGATGAGCGCACAGTGAAAAGGTGTTTTTGGCACGGACATAATATTGTTTCTGTTTTAACTCTACAGCGATACGTGCATGCAGAGGTAACTAATACCTCAGGCACCAGAAAGCTAACAATGGGGCATGCTATGTTAGCTGACTGGCAGTGTTCTGGTTTCATCTTCAGCCAGCCAGCATGCTACAAAAGCGGCTAATGTTAAAGCTATAAAATGGCTTACCATCTGTAAGATAGGCTACTTCACGGTCGGGTATGAATGAAATGTAAGCTGCTTTCCAGTGTAAATGTATGATTTGAATGCCAATGGAGAAAATTAACTGTCACATATTGTATGATTTTATGTCACAGGTTTGGTATGATACTATGTAATTACATATGAACTAGCCTACGGTTGAACTTACTAGACTCACTTCATGTTACTATGTAATTACATATGAACTACTATTGAACTTGTCTGGTACAATGTAAATACATATGAATGATATAATAGACTCGCTTCATGTTACAGGTCTGTTACTATGTAATTACATATGAACTACTATTGAACTTGTCTTGTACTATGTAAATACATATGAACGATATAATATACTTGCTTCATGTTACAGGTCTGTTACTATGTAATTACATATGAACTACTATTGAACTTGTCTGGTACAATGTAAATACATATGAACTATATAATAGACTCACTTCATGTTACAGGTCTGTTACTATGTAATTACATATGAACTACTATTGAACTTGTCTTGTACTATGTAAATACATATGAATGATATAATAGACTCGCTTCATGTTACAGGTCTGTTACTATGTAATTACATATGAACTACTATTGAACTTGTCTTGTACTATGTAAATACATATGAAGTATAATAGACTCGCTTCATGTTACAGGTCTGTTACTATGTAATTACACATGAACTACTGTTGAACTTGTCTGGTACCAAGTAAATACACATGAAGTACTGTACAAAATCGACTCACTCCATTTTACAGGTCTGGTAGCATGTAACTACATATGAACTACAGTTGAACAGGCTCACTCCATTTTACAGGTCCGTTACAATATAACTACATATTAACTACAATGGAACAGACTCACTCCATTTTACAGGTCCGTTACAATGTAACTACATATGAACTACAGTTGAACAGGCTCACTCCATTTTACAGGTCCGTTACAATGTAACTACATATGAACTACAGTTGAACAGACTCACTCCATTTTACAGGTCCGTTACAATATAACTACATATTAACTACAATGGAACAGGCTCACTCCATTTTACAGGTCCGTTACAATGTAACTACATATGAACTACAGTTGAACAGACTCACTCCATTTTACAGGTCCGTTACAATATAACTACATATTAACTACAATGGAACAGGCTCACTCCATTTTACAGGTCCGTTACAATGTAACTACATATGAACTACAGTTGAACAGACTCACTCCATTTTACAGGTCCGTTACAATATAACTACATATTAACTACAATGGAACAGGCTCACTCCATTTTACAGGTCCGTTACTATGTAACTACATATGAACATAATTTATAACTATTGGTAATTACTATGTAATTACATTTGGTGTTCATGTGTAATTACATTTTGTAACTACATATGAACATGATTTATAACTATTGGTAATTACTATGTAATTACATTTGGTGTTCATGTGTAATTACATTTGGTGTTCATGTGTAATTACAAATAGTTCATATGTAACTAGGGACCTGTAAAATAAAGGGTTACCAAAATAAATTATTCTCCCCTTTTTTTTTGCTGGGGACCCCTGGAACCCCCTCAAGGACCCCATGGGGGCCCCCTGGACCCCACTTTGAGAACCACTGTTCTAAAGTCGCATTCCTGTTGCTTGACCCGTCCATCCTCATTGTAAGCCTCTCATCTTGCAACTGTCTCCACCTACAGACAGAGCCTACTCCATGGCTAGATAAGATGAAGGTCACTATGTAACAGCGTTTATGCACACACGCACACACACACACTCTCACACCCACACACACACACACTCTCACACACACATCAGCCCTCCCGATGGCCCCAATGACAGGGAAGTTAGACTGCAGTCCTGGTAATCACAGCCCGTAAGTCTCTGCGTTGTGTGTTTCCTCTGTGTGTGCGTGTGTGTGTGTGTGTGTGTGTGTGTGTGTGCGTGTGTGTGTGTGTGTGCATGCGTGCGTGTGTGTGTGTGTATGCGTGCATGTGTTTGTGTGCGTGTATGCGTGTGTGTGTGTGTGTGTGTGTGTGTATGCGTGTGTCTATGTGCGCGCGCTGTGTGTCTGTCTCTTCCTGCTGTGAGAGGAGATGACTGTGAAGTGTATCCCACTGAGTGTGAGTGGACTGGACAAGCAGAGCCTTTTCCTGCTCTCATCCCAGACCTGTGCACGGCCAGGCAGTCGAGGCAGAGGCTGCTGCTGTGCGTTTATCATCGCAGGAGTTTCTACATATGAACTCGCATCACATTTCTTTACTTTTATGTTTTCACAGTGGAAATGTTTTTTGGAGCACAGACCGTTTCTGTTTCCTCTGTTTTTTTACCGGATGAGCAGATGCGAAGCTTTAGTCCCCAGACTCAGACCTCCTGTATCAGCCCACCTCTCTGCCCCAGCATGTGAGAAATGATGTCAACTGTGAGGGAAAGGCCACAGCCCGTCTCTTACTGTGGCCTGGCCCTTGCCCAAAGCAAAGCCTGTCTCTTACTCAGTACGTTTACATGCACAGTTAAGTCGAGCTATGGTTATAGCTTAATTAGGCTATTTACTCGGACTACTGTCCTCGTCCCAGTATACACGCACGGGTGGGAAATCGATTTATTGATGGAATCATGTGGCATCCGCTACGATAGGGGGCGATATGCACTCTTTCAGCTTGTACAGTAGATGCATCACCGCAGGCTCCGCCCATTCTAACAACTGGTAGCAGCAAGTCTCTTAAATGCAAATGGTCACGTAACACAAAGCTGCCCCTTGTTAGCTCAATACAGTTGAAACTAAAATATTCCATTGAAAGAATATTTTTTCTAGCCACAGATTTAGCTACTACATCAACGAACTTCACATTTAGCTTTAGCTAATCGCTCCCTGGCCGCTAACATAACAGTTTTACACGCTGTTCGACATCCGGGTCAAAGGCTGGCACAGGAACTTTAGCACATGCGCTGATCGCCTCGTCCAGTTCAGTTCAGTCTGACTGCCCTGTATACATGCAGGAGTAAATCGACTCCCAATCGCATTATCTGGGTTATTCAGAGGTGTGTTAGTGGGACTTTTATAACTTCGATTTCAGTCGAGCTAACATGTTTACATGTATTTCAAAAGTCCGGTTTTAGGCGGACTAACGCAATAATTAGATTTTTTTGGGAAGTGTCATGTAAACGTACTGACTGTAGCCTGGCCGTTGCCTATAGCAAAGCCTGTCTGTTACTGTGGCCTGGCCCTTGCCTGAAGCAAGTTTCTGTTCTGGCTGCCACCTCTCTCTGTTCGTTTCCCTCTCGCCCTGGCTGCCGCCTCTCTCTGTTCGTTTCCCTCTCGCCCTGGCTGCCGCCTCTCTCCGTTCGTTTCCCTCTCGCCCTGGCTGCCACCTCTCTCCGTTCGTTTCCCTCTCGCCTTCGCTGCCACCTCTCTCCGTTCGTTTCCCTCTCGCCCTGGCTGCCACCTCTCTCCGTTCGTTTCCCTCTCGCCCTGGCTGCCACCTCTCTCTGTTCGTTTCCCTCTCGCCCTGGCTGCCGCCTCTCTCCGTTCGTTTCCCTCTCGCCTTCGCTGCCGCCTCTCTCCGTTCGTTTCCCTCTCGCCCTGGCTGCCACCTCTCTCCGTTCGTTTCCCTCTCGCCCTGGCTGCCACCTCTCTCCGTTCGTTTCCCTCTCGCCTTCGCTGCCACCTCTCTCCGTTCGTTTCCCTCTCGCCCTGGCTGCCACCTCTCTCCGTTCGTTTCCCTCTCGCCTTCGCTGCCGCCTCTCTCTGCTCGTTTCCCTCTCGCCCTGGCTGCCACCTCTCTCCGTTCGTTTCCCTCTCGCCCTGGCTGCCACCTCTCTCTGTTCGTTTCCCTCTCGCCCTGGCTGCCACCTCTCTCCGTTCGTTTCCCTCTCGCCTTCGCTGCCGCCTCTCTCTGTTCGTTTCCCTCTCGCCCTGGCTGCCACCTCTCTCCGTTCGTTTCCCTCTCGCCCTGGCTGCCACCTCTCTCTGTTCGTTTCCCTCTCGCCCTGGCTGCCACCTCTCTCCGTTCGTTTCCCTCTCGCCCTGGCTGCCACCTCTCTCTGTTCGTTTCCCTCTCGCCCTGGCTGCTACCTCTCTCTGTTCGTTTCCCTCTCGCCCTGGCTGCCGCCTCTCTCTGTTCGTTTCCCTCTCGCCCTGGCTGCCACCTCTCTCCGTTCGTTTCCCTCTCCCCGTTCATTTCCCTCTCGCCCTGGCTGCCACCTCTCTCCGTTCGTTTCCCTCTCGCCCTGGCTGCCACCTCTCTCTGTTCGTTTCCCTCTCGCCCTGGCTGCCACCTCTCTCTGTTCGTTTCCCTCTCGCCCTGGCTGCCACCTCTCTCCGTTCGTTTCCCTCTCGCCCTGGCTGCCACCTCTCTCCGTTCGTTTCCCTCTCGCCCTGGCTGCCACCTCTCTCTGTTCGTTTCCCTCTCGCCCTGGCTGCCACCTCTCTCCGTTCGTTTCCCTCTCGCCTTCGCTGCCACCTCTCTCCGTTCGTTTCCCTCTCGCCCTGGCTGCCACCTCTCTCCGTTCGTTTCCCTCTCGCCCTCGCTGCCACCTCTCTCCGTTCGTTTCCCTCTCGCCCTGGCTGCCACCTCTCTCCGTTCGTTTCCCTCTCGCCCTGGCTGCCACCTCTCTCCGTTCGTTTCCCTCTCGCCCTGGCTGCCACCTCTCTCCGTTCGTTTCCCTCTCGCCCTGGCTGCCACCTCTCTCCGTTCGTTTCCCTCTCGCCTCGTGTGATTTATATGTCTGCTGCTGTGGTCATTTGAATGTGGTCAGATGAAACCGTCTGCAGCAGCGAGCGTCGCTCGCAATAACCAGACGCATCAAATGTGGAGAAATGAGAGTGATAAGTGGCTGCTGCTGCCGGCTGTGGCCAGTTGCACAACAGTGAGACATGACTTCCTGGAAATGACTCGGTGTGTGTATTTGATTCCGATTGTTTGCACGGTTGTCTATGTGCGGTGCATTTGTGTTAGCATTATGAGTCTTACCACAGAGCATAGCTATATGAAAGGAAGTGGTAGGAGACATGAGACGACAATACGTTCCTTCCTTTATCAGTGCGTGTGTGTGTGTGTGTGTGTGTGTGTGTGCGCGTGCGTGCGTGCATGCTCCCGCACTGCTGCAGAACATCGGAGCATAACGTTCTCCACATTTCAGTGTCACCTCGTTTTCTCTAAAGGTTGAAACACGGTTGCCATAATTGACTCATAATAAGAAATAATTAACTCATAATAATAACCGCGCATAATTCATCCACTGATGAAAAAAAATAAGATCCAACTGAACCCAAACTGAATGTTTATTCTGATCAGAGCGACATGAAACTACAGCCCCAAACACTAACGGGTCCGAGTCTAGATTGTCGGAGGGGCTTTCGATGCCTCCCACCTTACGCAGCATGCAGCACCCCTGCCTCCCGCAGCACCCTGCAGCCCTGCCCCCCGCAGCACCCTGCAGCCCTGCCCCCCGCAGCACCCTGCAGCCCTGCCCCCCCGCAGCAGATCTGCCCCACAACCAACAAGTGGGCAGAGTTCAGTAGCAGCCAGTTGCAGATGCCAGGCCCTGACGCCGAGGCCCGTTAAGACTGTAAGTGTATTTATAGAGTGCAATGTGAGCTGGGTACGGGTATTAGATCGTGAGAGAATGAGACGTTGTAATCTGGCATGTGTGAGAGAGAGTGTGTGTGCGATGTTTGTGTGCGTGCTGTGTGAGTGTGGTTGTGTCGTGTGTGTTTATCTGTCTGTGTGTGTGTGTGTGTGTGTGTGTGTGTGTGTGTGTGTGTGTGTGTGTGTGTGTGTGGGGGGGGGGGGGGTGTAAGTATGTGGGTGTATAACTCGTGGAGGCCTGTGCTAATCAGGATCTTAGCTGATTATGTGGGCGCAGGGCATCGAGGGTTTATAGACAATACTGCTGTTTTGTGTTGGCACACTGGAGTGTTGGGCCCTCACAAGGTCTCCTGGCAGACCGGGGCCGGCCTGTCTGCCAGCGAGCTGCCACACAGCCATCAGGCACATTTCCACACAACACACTAGAGTACCGTGAGGCTACTCTCTCCTCTGAGTTTATTTATTTATCTATTTATTCATTTATCTATTTATTTATTTATTTATTCATTTATGTATTTATTTATGTATGTATTTTTACAAAAAGCAGAGATATGATACGTCCTGCAGGCGTTCTGTCACACAAGCCCGAGACACTTCAGAAAAATTTGATCTCACTGATATTGAGTGTAATAAATTTAAGAGCAAAAGTTTTGTTGATTGTAATACAAACGCATCGCTCCAAATGTGTCTTTCTGATATCGTTTTATCCAAGAGAATCAGATATGAGAAAAAAAATCATTTGAATTGGCACGGTGCGGACTAACGAGAATTTTCAATAATTTCGGGCGCTCAGATCAGTCGCCCGCTCGGATCAGGAGAGAATAATCCCTAAGTGAAATAATCACAGCTCTGAGGGATGAATAAATAAGGCCGACTAAATAAATGATCAGTGATTGTTTGGCTCTAAGTGCTGTTGCTGTAGCTCAGCATCCTGATTTAGTCGAAGCCTTCAGCCATCCCTCAGCGGAGCGCTGGTCTTAGCGGAAGAGAATCGGCTAAAAAGCCCCATTCTTCTTCATACCTTCAATATTCAATGAGAGCGCTAATTGCAGCGTGCTGAAAGAAAGAGAAGAAGAGGGGAGGGAGAGGCAGAGCAGGGAGGAGGGAGGAGGGAGAGGCAGAGCAGGCAGGAGGAGGGAGGGACCTACTGGCTAATCGTCCGTAGGGGGGGAAATAAAGCAGGGGAGAAAAAGGGGGATTTAAAAAGTTAGACGTATCCTCGGGAGGTTCCTTCCTCCGTGTGTTTTTACCTGTGCGTCTCTTAGCTATAATGCTAATGCTCATTAGCCAGTCTGTGTGATATCCGCCCGAATCACCACTATACCGTTAGCAGCGACCGTCACCACCGGGAGCACTGTGGCGAAGCGAGTGCTTCCACTGGATACGCAGCGGCACCACTCCTCTGTTGTCAGCCGGAATCCAGCTCAGAGTCAGCCCCCCCACCATTTTTCTTTTTTTTTTCCCCTTTTTTGTTTTTACCTCCAAAGTTAGTTGGAAAGATATCTTGGAATATATTCGCTCAAGGTGCAGCCGTTTGTGAAGAAGAAGAATTGGGGGATGCATATGCATTAAAAAGTCTTTGTGTGTATAAAATGCCAGCACAGCACTTTCGCCTCCCCTCATCCTTCCTCCTCCTCCTCTTCTCCTTTTAATCTTTGGCTGAGTTATAATACAATAAGTCCTTATCATCACTGGATCTTCTCCTCCCCACTTACCTGGGACAAATGCATGGCTTTAAATGGGGAGGACAAGGAAAAGGGGGAGGGGAGGGGGCAAAAAAAATAATAGTTGGTGTCAACTCTGAATTAATCCTAACAAAAAAAATAAACAATGTTAAAATATGTTTGTTGAATTTTTACAACTATATGAATATTATGCCACTTCTAACCACAAGGGGCAGTGTGTGCAGTATGCCCGTCTGAGGTAGCTGTGTCTCCTTCTCCTCTCCCCTCTACAGTCAGCCCTTTCACCGTCCCCTGGTATACCGCGAGTGAAATACTGCTGATGGGAAGTTTTTCTCATAAATCATGCCATCCACCAAACAAAGCAATAAAGATGTTTGTTTGCATTATTGAAGGAAAAGTATTGCCTTAGGTCAGCTTTAAGCAGCAGTGTGTGTGTGTGTGTGTGTGTGTGTGTGTGTGTGTGTGTGTGTGTGTGTGTGTGTGTGTGTGTGTGTGTGTGTGTGTGTGTGTGTGTGTGTGCATGCATGCATGCATTCTTTAAAAAAATGCGTGTTCACTTGGGTGTGTGCCTACCAAGTATTTATTTGGTCCGAAAACGGTAATTTAGTTAAAAAAGGCGTGTTTTGTTGAATTTAATTCCTTTTTTTATCAGTCAAAATTCAGTAATAGTATTTCTGATTGGCTGCTCAGCAATCAGAGGGGCAGTTTTCTTTCATATATTTGGAAAGATCATCTGCTGGCCTACTTTTAGCATGGGAAGCTCAGTTGCGATACTGCAGTTTATTCTGGTGTGTGTGTGTGTGTGTGTGTGTGGGGGGGGTGCGTTTGGGTGTTATGGTGGTGGTGGTGGGAGGAGGGAGTTGACTGGATATAAAAGTGTATGTTTGACTGTATGTCTGGGCTCGTGCATAACAGTATGTGCTCTTTTCTCTTTTATGTTCCAATTTCGTCTTTGGGGATCATTTACAACTCTTGACAATTTTATAACAGCCCATTTGGTGCTATTTATATTGATCACACAGGCTGCCAAGCACCGGCTCAGAACACAAGACAGGCTTTTCCTGCATTTACACTCGTTCTCTCCCCTCAGCTCTCTCTCTCTCTCTCTTTCTCTCTCTCTCCACAGTTTGATTTCCTACATGTTTATTTTATTTTATTTTATTCAGTTGATTGTGTCACCACTTTCCCAGTTGTGGTGTGACGTTACATGGTGTCGAGAAGATAGTCCAGATGATAGGTTTTTCGAGTGGCGGCTTGCTGAAACATATGTAAATCATCATGTCCCATAATAGTTGTAACTGAAGTGTACCAGCTTGTTGCACAGGATATTATGCTGCCCTGTATCATATTCTCAATCCACACTAGGAACAAGAATTCACCATGTGTTATGTCTATGCCCTATCCATGCAATACAGTAGCAGTAAGTGATACTAACACTTGTTTAGGGAACAATGAAATGATTCCCACAAGATATGTTTCTGAGAGAACGCATGACCCCTTGGGTTCATGTTTGCTCATGTGGTCTCTCTCTCTCTCTCTCTCTCTCTTACTCATCGCTCTCATCTCTCTCTGTCTGTGTCACACAGATATGGAGACAAAGACCCACACACACACACACACACACACACACACACACACACACACACACACACACACACACACACACACACAGAATGTGCTCGTTCATTTTGCACAATATGATTTGAAAAAAAAAAACTACATACAGTATATGATAAATACATTTAAAATATCAAAATAAATAAATAAAATATCTAAGCCACTATCACACTGCAAGTGATTTTTTTTTATTAATAAATCAATTAAATTATTAAATATGATTTAGGTACATATTGTACATAAAATATTATACATCACATACTCCCTTAGAATAATTAATAGCCTCAGACTGTGAGGTTAAACCTGATAAGAGTCGGGACTCATACCTGTGTAATACCATTTCTCCCTGTTTGCTAATTAGAGAGCAACACAATCCAGGCCTCTATCAATAGGAGCCTCCGCTCACTTGGTCAGTCAACATCATTCCAGCTTAAGCCTGAGTCTGCTACACTCATTAAAACCAAACCCAAGTATGTGGTGCGCGGCAATGGGTTCTGCGTGCCATTTATCATGGTGTGTGTTCGGGTGTACGTGTGTGTACGTGTGTAGTGTGTGTGTGTGTGTGTGTGTGTAATGAGAGTGTGTACACGCACATCCCAGTTGTGCTGTAACTTAACCTGCTCCACACGGCAGTCTGTTTTGGGCTCCTGGCTCTCTCTAGCCCGATGGCCTTGAAGCCTTCAGCACTTCATCTGAGGAGGCGTTTGTGGGGCTGGTTTGAGTGCTCTGCGTGGGTCCAACACGCTCCTTCGTAAGTCGAGGAGTTCCTCAAAGAAGGCCCGGATTGCTCCCGTTTCCTCCCCTGAGGAGGGTAAATACGACGGTAGCAAGCAGAGGTTTAGTGGAAGGTGCAGGTAGAAGAAGCTGTGTGGGGGAAAGAAAAGATGCTATATGCTTTTGTTGTCTGCCTACTTTTACCGCTTTTGATTTTCCTGTTTACTCTCCTCATCCTCTCTCTCCCTCCCTTTTTGTTGGAGAAATGACACATAGTAAATGGCTTCCTACCTAGAGACTGTGTGTGTGTGTGTGTGTGTGTGTGTGTGTGTGTGTGTGTGTGTGTGTGTGTGTGTGTGTTTGTGTGTGTGTGTGTGTGTGTGTGTGGGGGGGTTGGTTGGGGGTCTTTTGTTATCTTAACACTCACAGCAGCATGCGCAAGACGACCATCAAAGATCAAGCACTTGACTTGACTCGGGCAGAGCTCCAGTGATGTGGAGGTAGCATGCTCAGTGGAGTGAGAGGGACCTGCATCCTGGGTCTGTCAGCTTTATGAGCCCCAGGGGGAGCATCAAGACGCGGGCTCCGCGGCCCCTCGGCTGCTCCCTGCGTTAGGGTTAGCAAAGCAGAGCGGGACAGGATGCCTGTTCTGGATCAGAGTTCATTCTTATCTGAGTCGGCTCTTCCCCATTCTCAAGAGTGAATAGTACGGTCACTTGTATAACTTAGTTGTACTTGTATGTAGGGATGCACCGATCCACATTTTTTCACTTCCGATCCGATTCCGATACCTGAATTTGGATATCTGCCGATACCGATATTTTTCTTGAATATACAGTATAGGCAAAGATTTTGCCAATTAAAGATTTAAAAAAAAAATATATACGTTGCAAAAAGCAGACAAAATTAAGAAAATATACAAGGCAAAGAAGGATACTATTATACATGGGCAAATTACGGCCCGCGCTGGAATTGAGAAGAGAAAAGAAAAAAAAGTCAGTATCGGCACCCGATACCGATATTGGATCGGATCGGTCCCATCTCTACTTGTATGAGGCTTGCGCACACAAATTTGCACCCAAAATAGCGATCATAGGTGCACACACACACACACACACACACACACACACACACACACACACACACACACACACACAAAGGTATACACATCCAGTACATATACAGTACATAGCCATCCTGTTCACGTGAACATGCGGCCATACGTATGCACCAGTGTTGCCAGATGGTAAATGTTGAATTTTCATACCAGAGGGTCAAAACTATCGTTTTTGCACATAAATTATTGTACGCCCCCCACCCCAGCCCCCGCCTAATTGGAGCAAAAACAAAATATAAAGAAGGGGGGAAATCGAAAATTCGTTTTTTTCCAGATGTTATTATTTAAAAAAAAAAAATGCTCCAACTGAAATGTTTTATGGTCACTCACGATTCAGTAGGTCACGGTTTGGCTTGGTTCCAGCTTTAAAACTCGTTATATAAAGGATTTGTTGAAATGTCTATGGAGAAAATGAATGGGAAACTCACTTCTGGGGCAAAAGATGTCACACGTGACTGTTGCGTTCTATAAACAGATAGACGTCATATTAGATTGATTACAACTGTGTCACAATTAAATGATCAAATTATCGTTCATTTTGGGGATTTGGGGATTATTGATCGTACGTCGTACGGAGGTCGAAAACATCGTACAAATACGGTAATTATCGTCCGTCTGGCAACGCTGGTATGCACACATGCACACGCGCGCATGCTGGCAGAAGAGATGGTTTCCTGCGCTTTCACATACTGTACCTGTGCTGGCTGACAGATATAGATGGGCCACTGTTTGTTTTAGCAGGTCCAGGTCTTGGAGGTCTTGGGGCGACTGGAGGAAGTTCTGGCAGCAGCGTATCAGTGTTTAGACAGATCCTGCTGGACCTGGACGACACCCGCTCTCCTCACACCCGCTCATACAGGATGGCAAAGGCCACACGACACAGAACATGCTCCGAGAAAACGACAAAGAAAGCAACACTCTCTGATCATATCTGTGTGAGTAATTCATGCGTTTGTTTTAAGCCCAAGGTTTTACCGCATCTGGGGAATTTTAGATAGCGTCGTCAGGTAAATAAATAAATGGATCTCTGACACTCGTGGGCCGATATGGCAAACCCTACCCATGTATTCCCTAACTAGGCTAAAACAGGCCTTAAATAAAAATAAAAAAGTTGCTGCAAATACTATTTGGCAAGGACTGTTTTGAACATGGCCGCCTCCATTTTACTGTGTGTTTTTTGCCCTTATTTTCTCACCTGTCACTGTGACTGGAGGTGGCCCACTTGGCAAGCAGGTGAAGAGTGTTTTCTGGAGTGATCCTCACCACGGTAAAGGAGCTAATGGGAGCAGGTTGAGGAGGAGACGGAGACAAGGCGAGGCAGTACAGACAAGCTTTAGACACAATGGGAACACTCACACGCGCACACAGACCTGCATGGGCAGCTGCTTCCACCCGGTTCCCACTGAGGGAGAACAGAGACTTCACCATCTGCAGCTCAAAGACACTCAGACACATGCGTGCGCACATGCATAGACACACAAAATGTATGTTCGCACGTGCACGCACACACACACACAGACGCACGCATGCACACGTGCACACACACACACACACAGGCAAAGTCACATTATACACTATACAGCAGTGGTTCCCAACCTTGTTGTCTTATGTTGTAGCCCTTGAGCTGTTTTGCCATGCCAAAGTACCCCCTCACTCATGTGTGTCGATGATTCTCTGAAATCTGTTCTATTAAAATCAGATTCAACTTTTAGTAGGCCTCTCTAACACATCTGATGAAAAATCATTTGAATGACCCCCTTTAATACAATTCGGACAGTTTTCAATTGAAAAAGTCGTCAGTTTTTACCAAGACGTGCCTATGAAATTACTTGGAATATTGTTTATTTTTTATTTTTATGATTTTATAAATAAATTGCAATCCCTAATCTTTCCAAGTACCCCCTGCAAGCTGCTCAAGTACCACTAGGGGTACACGCACCCCTGGTTGGGAAACCCTGTATACAGTACAGATGAAAACAGATGAAACGGGGGATGGGCTGTTGAAAAACTCTCAACCTGACATTTTCAACCTTTGGGGGAATAAAAAGGAGATTTGTTCACATCCTGTATAGATGCTTTCCAAATCTACATAAGCAGGTGTGGAGGAATAATTATAATAGTAAATTAATTATTATAATTAATAATTATAATTATAGAATGAACTTCACACATTCCAATCTAATACCGTCGCTGTCCAGCACATTGGGCACAAACCTCTTATCTTCGAATTTGGCCATTTCATTTTTAATTTTTAAAAGGACTTAGTGGGTACCAAACAATAACTTGTGAAAGTTTAAGGTACTTTGGACCAGTGAAAGATGTTAAATTGGGATGAAACCAAACCCGTATATCATTTTATTACAGTAGTATTAAAATGAGGATGTTTTTTTCTTCCTAGCTTTTGTTATGTACCGTATGTATGCCATGCTCTGATGAAGAGCCATAAAGCTTTCAATACACAATTGTCTGTTTGTGATCTCCAAATCTAGAAAGGAAGGACGTGGTTGAGGAAGCTTCACTGCCTCCCCAGTGCAGTGTCTCTCCCCGTTGTCATGATGAAATACAACTGGCCAGGCGAGCTGGTGGCAGAGACATGAGTGAGTGAGTCACTGGCAGCCACGCTGGCGCAGTCGCACGCTGTTGTTGGAGGCGTGTGAGCGAGTGCTCCCTTTACAACCTCTGACAGTAAAGTGTGAATCATCTGTGCTTTCATCATCATCATCATCGCGCCCGGGCCTCCCTCAGGAACCCGGTGCGGGGCCGTGACCGCTTCAGGCCTGGATTCTAGTAATCTGTGAGCCAACCAAGACACACTCCTCCACACTAACACTAACGCGCACGCACGCACGCACGCACGCACGCACGCACGCACGCACGCACGCACGCACACACACACACACACACACACACACACACACACACACACACACACACACACACACACACACACACACCTCTCTCTCTCCCTCTCTGTGTTCTCTGCTTAGTGTGGTTGAAGAAGAAAAGGATGTGTAGAGGTTTAATTCATACCTGTTTATTTAAAGTGGTTCAGTGGTTTCAAATCAAACCTTTTTTTTTTTTTTTATCTAGTTTGTGTTATTTCTATTACTTTGTTTTTGAAATCCTCACCATGACACATATTGACACTTTTAGTCAGCAAATTGGGTTTAAATCAGTGGTTCTCAATGTGGGGCCCGGGGACCACCGGGGTCCTTGAAGGGGTTCCAGGGGGTCCCCGACAAATTGATGAAGTGTTAAACCTTTACAAGAAGTTAACAATTAGAGAATCTAGAAGAATGACTGTTTTGATCATAGTTTCACTGTTATCTCTACCTACAATATAGATAGTCTGTTATCTTTCTACCTACAATACAGATCGTCATGGAATTCAGAGACAAAATTATATTATAACAAGAAAGAAAATTCTCAGATTTGGGCCCAAGAGACAAAATCTCATCAAATGGGGGTCTGTTGTTCTAATTAGGGGTCCTCAGAGTTTGAGAATCACTGGGTTCAATTATCAGTTCTCCTCTATGGAAGACAACAACATTTGACTCATAACATAATCCTCCCCATATAACATTTGTATTGGAATGGTTAATCCTCAGTATATAAAAAGGGAGCTCAGGCTCTGAGAGAGACTGAGGGAGAGGGGGAGAGAGACCGAGGGAGAGAAAGAGGGAGACGAGAGTGATTGAGGGAGAGAGGAGAGGGAGAGGGAGGAGATACTGAGGGAGAGAGAGAGAGGAGAGAGAGAGGAGATACTGAGGGAGAGAGAGAGGGGGAGAGAGACTGAGGGAAAGGGAGAGAGAGGAGAGAGAGAGGAGATACTGAGGGAGAGAGAGACTGAGGGAAAGGGAGAGGGAGGAGATACTGAGGGAGAGAGAGAGGGAGACACTGCGCATGCGCCAATAGGTCAGGCGAGGTCACACAACAGCCGAGCTGTGTTAGCCTGAGCCCGACGAGACCCGACCCAGCCCGACGGGCTCGGGTTGGGTTCGGGCTGAAAATTTTTGCTAATTGGTCGGGTCGGGTTTGAATTTTCAGGCCTGTTGAGAACTCTACAGTACACTGAACAAGAGCAAGTTCAGCCCCTCAGTGAGCCCCTCTACCTGTTTGTAACCTTCTCCTTCCCTACCGCTGCGTAAGCATTCAGATCAACAGACTGGAGGTTCCAAAGAAAACCTGTGGTAAAGGTGGTCACACTGAGGTTCAGAGAAGTGCGTCTGGGTGTATGTGTGTGTGAGTGTGTGAGTGCGCATTGGAGTGTGTTTGCGTGCGTGTGCACGTGCAAACTCTCATCTGTGGGGGGCCGAGGAGAGGGAGTAAAGCAGGTTAGTGAAGTTTCTGTTGCCACAGACGCCGTATCCTTTCTCACCACCTCAAAAGTCAACGGTAGCTATGCGAGACTGCACCTATACTGTCTGCCGCTGCTCTGCAGACGAAAGCAAGAACAGCCTGGAAACATCTAAAGAGCCTGGTGACACGTTCCGCTCAGAGAGAGAGCTTACATAATAAATGTTGGTTTTCAGCAAACTGTCCTGACAGTGAATTAACTGGATTTATTGCGATGCTACGTAGTGACCCAGGCTTCTGCTGTAGGAGACAATGCACTAATGCAGCCAGTTACAGTTGTAGGTGTGTTGCCTTTGTGGCTGTGTAGTTGTGTGCGTGTGTGTGTGTGTGTGCGTGTGTGTGCGTGCGCGCGTGTGTGCGTGCGTGTGTGTGTGTGTGTGTGTGCGTGTGTGTGTGCGCGCGATTGTGTGTGGGGAGGAATACGTTATTTATGTTGTATTATACATTGTTTGACATTTCTAAGAACGTATTATTTGAGAAATTGCCTTGGACATACTATTTCCAGGCCCAGAAACGAATGTTGATACATGAGAATTAGGATGGAGTTTAGTATGTTGTGGTCTAAATATCCTCCCATTCATTTTAGTGCAGATGAGTGTGTTTTTGTGAGTGTGCATAAGTGTTTGTGTGTGTGTGTGTGTGTGTGTGTGTGTGTGTGTGTGTGTGTGTGTGTGTGTGTGTGTGTGTGTGTGTGTGTGTGTGTGTGTGCGTGCGTGCGTGCGTGCGTGTCTCTCAGAGTGCGTAACTTAACGCAGAAGTGAAAAGAACACAATCAATACAAAGAAGGCCGGCCAAGTGGGAGCAAAATCAAACTTAAGCTCGCTCTGAAAAAGGACAAATCGGGGCTATTATTACTCAAATTCAGTGTGATCTCAGGTTCTCTGTGCTGCTTATTTAATCCTCCCGTTGCCCACAGACAACGGTCCATGTCTGCCTCAATAACACAGAGGCCAGGCTGACTGCACTCGCGACACGGGAGGCAGGGAAGAGGAAATATCTGTAGGAAGAACTAAGATCACCTTCAACACATCGCAGCTTCTCAATTGTATTTTTGTGAGAACACATTTGAAAACGTATTATAGGATGACTCATAATGAGTTTGTATATAAAGTGTGATTTATAGCGTGAAGTCTTATTTATTGTCTTTATTATTTTATTTACTGTTAAAGCGATTGTCCGATTATGAGCTGCGTCTTCCCGGCATTGCGGAAAGAAAAGTATCTATTTCTGCTCCTTCCTGCCATGGCGTAGAGCAGGCATCCATATCTTACCAGAACCCCATCATAGTTCTCTCTAGACCCATATCTCTGTCAGCATCACCCAGCCTAAGAGTGAAGCACTGCTTCCTGTTTGGTTTATCCTATCGGCGCCCGCTCGCTCGCTCTCTCTCTCTCTCTCTCTCTCTCTCTTACTGGCTGCTCTAATGTTCCCTATGAACTTTGACCCCTATACTTAACTGAAACCGCTGCCTGCAGTATCAGCCTGGTTCGCCCCCTGTCACAGGAAGTTATGCTCTCAACTCATGGCCTCAGAGGTGCTACGCTGAGGAAAGCAGCAGCACACAAAGTGGAAAAGAACTGAATAACCTGGCGTGTAACACAGGCCTGGCGTGTAACACAGGCCTGGCGTGTAACACAGGCCTGCGCTTTGGCCAATGTTTTCACTCCGCGGTGTCACGAGTGTGTCGTTTTGTTACCGGGTGTCCCCCAGTAACAATCACATCCCCAAAACCCTGATAGTGTTATAGAGAGCCAAAGTGGAACGTCACTTCCTGCTTCAGCACTGTACCAGAGATTTTCATCCACCATTTATTTCCTATACACATGTCATAAAATGCTTATACAAATAGTTTTACTTGTTCAAACCAAACGGTTCAGATACATTTAGAAACAGGAGAGACCGCATGACATTTCACTCGGACCAAAACGTAAAAAAAATGCGGGTTTAAAGAACATATTTTTTCAATGTTTTTTTTAAGTTTTGGTCCGGGTGAAATGTTCTATGGTCTCTCCCGATTCTAAATATAGCTGAACCGTTTGGTTTGACCGGGTAAAACTATTTGTGTAAGCATTTTACGGAATAAATTGCAGAAGAAAATCTCTGGTCCAGTGCTGAAGCAGGAAGCGACGTTCACTTTGCCTCTCGATTATAGCGTGATGTTCAAAAGTCTCTTTACTGTAACCTGTCAAGAGAGAAGAGTTTGTATCTGCAGAGAAGTGACACAAGATAACAAAAGCATGAAATAGATAGCCGAAAAATAAGAATGAAGAGTGCTGTTTTTAAGATGAGTCTTGAATAAAGTTTTGAATTTAATTAAATTGAATATTAGAAGAGAAGTGGATATTGGTGTGACGGAGCGACTTCTAGTGAATGTAGTGCAGTATAAGTTTGTATAGAATCCCCATCCCGTTTAGATTAAACACGACTCGAAGGTGAGACCGTTTCTGGAGTCCATCTGTGGTATAAGCATCATCTCTCATTCAATCACCCGTATAGAAATATGTGTTCTGCTTTCTGTTTGACTCCTCTGTCCTCCTCCGTTTCTGGTGTACTCTAAACCGCTACACTCCCACACGGAGCGCTGCAGCCCGGCAGCTGAAGGCTGAGACGAGAAGTTCAGACATTTCAAAAGACAGGACTCCCCTCGCCTCTGCTATAGGCGCAGTCGCACACAACCAGTAGGCGCCAGGTCTCACGCAGAGTCTGAGGACAGGAAGACGCGAGCCCCAACAAAGCTCCGTCTCCTGCAATACGATGCCGGAGATGTTGTCTGTCCCTTGCTGTTAAATATCCAAAGTTGAGCGAAGCGACAAAATATCTGGTCGGAAGCTTTGATGAGTGAATGATGTTGGAGAAAGAAGGGCTGGAGGAGAAAGACGGGGGTGGAGGAGCGCTGAGAACTTGCATGTGTGCATCTCTGTGGGAGTGCGCGAGGGAGCGAACTTGGAGATATGAGAAGAGATGAAAAGACCGGAGATATGAGGGGAGGGACAGACGGCACCGCGCGGACCACTGTGCGTCTCTGAAAGTGAGTCTCGCACCGTCTCTTAATAGAAACACGAACAGGCCCATTATGGAGAGGTGTTTGAGAATAAATCATCTAACCGGGCCCTTTTCAAAGCATTAGCCTGTCAAAGCTAATCTAACCTACCTCTGCCTGTGCTCCCCTCCATCCCCCCGCTCTCCTCCCTTACTGAGCAAAGCCGTTTGCTGCCTCAGGCAAGGGCTGGAACACCAGAGCAAAGTCACAGGCGAGCAGCACCACTCAGACACTCAGAGGAACGGGCCCACAGTGTGAATTGAGTACTCTGTGTTAACTCAGTCGATATGGACTAAACCCGAACCCGCCACAACATTTGGCCCCGTTAAAATAATGACAATGTTTTGCTTTTCTAAGCACGCTGAGAAAGTGATGGCAAATGTGTGTGAGTGAAAGGTTTTAGAATGCCGGAGCCTTTGAGGAGTAGCAAAGGAAAACAAGTGAATGGTCTTTGATGTGACCACTGCTGTATGTGAACATGGATGAGAACTGCCTTCCTCATGTCTCCTCTGTGTCTGTCACACAGTGTGGTTTTCACCACAAGACACACATCCCCTATCCTTCTGGGAACCATAAGGCCAACCTCTATGACAGCAAGGCAAAGCAACAAATAGACTAGCACAGAGGCTCTGACCGCGAGAGAGGAGTTTCGGAGAAACACGCAGACTGATGGTATCTCTGATGGCTTAAGGAGCGACCGCTTGTCTCTGCATGCACAGAAGCACCTCTTGTCTAAATCACATTTATGACATGGACAATTAGTTTCTGAGACTTGCCAGGCTTATTCCCAATTTGATTATAGTTTATTGAGAGTTATACTTTTAAACCGGTGCAGCCGCTTCAATAAGTGACTGTGTGTGTCTGAGCATGGATGTGTGCATGAGATGTGTGTGGACCAGAGCAATTTAGAGAGAGAGTGGCGTCAGTGGAGGACCAAAATGCGTGACTCCAATGAACAGCCAGGAAGGGGTCTTGTGCTACTTTTGAATGCTAAAATAAAGCTGATAATGTACAAATTGATAATTAAAAAAAAAATCAAAGTACATCACAAACTGTCCATTTTGCTGCAACTCGACAGTGCTGCTTAATCCAGGACCTTACTTCCTGGAACTCTTAAGAGTAAAAAACTGGTCCATTGGAGTGAATGGAGATGTCGCGACTCTTCGATATACACGGCTCTGGGCAGAAGGTGACAGCTTACTTGACTGTGATTTTTCCCTCTTCCATGAGGTAATGCATATTCAGAATGACCATGGTAACGACTTGGCAGGGCTCGTGATACGCGAGAAGTGTTTCGCACGGGTTTGCACTTCCGTTCTCACTTAAGGACGAGCCCCATTGATGGGTTGGAGATGTGTGTTTTTCCATGGCTGCCTCCCCTCAGTGCTGAAGCAGGCTGATGTTGTGGGCTGCTAGGTGTGAGACAGCTTGGCCGCTGACTGACAGGCCTGGATAAGGGATATAGTGTGTCTGCCCTCAGTGCCAGCACAGCTAGAAGTGATAAACACCAGCAACCTGATCCAGAGACAAGAGACGCCTCTGCCTCCGACAGAGTTCAAACTTAATGCACTTCTCTCCTCCTTAGCCAAGTTCACATCGGCTCGGCTTGGCTCAGCTCATCCCAGCCGCACCCATTTAGGCCATTCCAGCAGGTTCTGATGGGCTCTTCCTTTGCCAGTCTATCTAGTCCCCAGTCTGACAGACCAGTCTCTCTGCTCCCCAGTCTGACAGACCAGTCTATCTGCTCCCCAGTCTGACAGACCAGTCTATCTGGTCCCCAGTCTGACAGACCAGTCCATCTGGTCCCCAGTCTGACAGACCAGTCTATCTGCTCCCCAGTCTGACAGACCAGTCTATCTGCTCCCCAGTCTGACAGACCAGTCTATCTGCTCCCCAGTCTGACAGACCAGTCTATCTGCTCCCCAGTCTGACAGACCAGTCTATCTGCTCCCCAGTCTGACAGACCAGTCTATCTGCTCCCCAGTCTGACAGACCAGTCTATCTGGTCCCCAGTCTGACAGACCAGTCTATCTGGTCCCCAGTCTGACAGACCAGTCTATCTGCTCCCCAGTCTGACAGACCAGTATATCTGCTCCCCAGTCTGACAGACCAGTCTATCTGCTCCCCAGTCTGACAGACCAGTCTATCTGCTCCCCAGTCTGACAGACCAGTCTATCTGCTCCCCAGTCTGACAGACCAGTCTATCTGCTCCCCAGTCTGACAGACCAGTCTATCTGCTCCCCAGTCTGACAGACCAGTCTATCTGCTCCCCAGTCTGACAGACCAGTCTATCTGCTCCCCAGTCTGACAGACCAGTCTATCTGCTCCCCAGTCTGACAGACCAGTCTATCTGCTCCCCAGTCTGACAGACCAGTCTATCTGCTCCCCAGTCTGACAGACCAGTCTATCTGCTCCCCAGTCTGACAGACCAGTCTATCTGCTCCCCAGTCTGACAGACCAGTCTATCTGGTCCCCAGTCTGACAGACCAGTCTATCTGGTCCCCAGTCTGACAGACCATCGGACAGTCTATCTGGTCCCCAGTCTGACAGACCAGTCTATCTGGTCCCCAGTCTGACAGACCATCGGACAGTCTATCTGGTCCCCAGTCCGACAGACCATCGGACAGTCTATCTGGTCCCCAGTCTGACAGACCATTGGACAGTCTATCTGGTCCCCAGTCTGACAGACCATCGGACAGTCTATCTGGTCCCCAGTCTGACAGACCAGTCTATCTGGTCCCCAGTCTGACAGACCATTGGACAGTCTATCTGGTCGCCAGTCTGACAGACCATCGGACAGTCTATCTGGTCCCCAGTCTGACAGACCATCGGACAGTCTATCTGGTCCCCAGTCTGACAGACCAGTCTATCTGGTCCCCAGTCTGACAGACCATCGGACAGTCTATCTGGTCGCCAGTCTGACAGACCATCAGACAGTCTATCTGGTCCCCAGTCTGACAGACCAGTCTATCTGGTCCCCAGTCTGACAGACCAGTCTATCTGGTCCCCAGTCTGACAGACCAGTCTATCTGGTCGCCAGTCTGACAGACCATCGGACAGTCTATCTGGTCCCCAGTCTGACAGACCATCGGACAGTCTATCTGGTCCCCAGTCTGACAGACCATCGGACAGTCTATCTGGTCCCCAGTCTGACAGACCATCGGACAGTCTATCTGGTCCCCAGTCTGACAGACCAGTCTATCTGGTCCCCAGTCTGACAGACCAGTCTATCTGGTCCCCAGTCTGACAGACCATTGGACAGTCTATCTGGTCCCCAGTCTGACAGACCATCGGACAGTCTATCTGGTCCCCAGTCTGACAGACCATCGGACAGTCTATCTGGTCCCCAGTCTGACAGACCATCGGACAGTCTATCTGGTCCCCAGTCTGACAGACCATCGGACAGTCTATCTGGTCCCCAGTCTGACAGACCATCGGACAGTCTATCTGGTCCCCAGTCTGACAGACCATCGGACAGTCTATCTGGTCCCCAGTCCGACAGACCATCGCAATTTCAATCTGTCTGCTGGCTCTGCTTTATAGCCTGAGCCTTTCACTCACTATTATTCCAAAGGCTTCTCCTATTCAATGGTCCCATTCCGCCAGCAGGACCTGTGCATTCTCTCCGCTCTGGAATATTTATGGGAAGTTTATTTTATTTTATCTGTTTTTTATTGCTACTCTTGTGCAAATAGGCCTCCATAGAGTGGCTGCTCCCTGCCCTCGCAGTAATGGCAATGTAAACATGCGAAAGTAATTTGAATTCTAACAAAGTGGAGATTAGCTGGTGACAGTTTGTGGCATGAGCGATTATTTCTAAAATAATCCTGTTTTGATATGCATCGGCGTCCCGGCAGGAATTTTCAATTTGTTTTCCCATTGCCGCATGTAAACAAGCTCTAGTGTCTCCTTATCATGGAGTCGCACGGACGAGGAGAGAGCGTATGTCTGCCCCCCCCCCTCTTCCATCCCACCACACAAACCATCTCCTCCATCCTGCATCTGGTTAGAGTCGCTGAGCTGAGTCGCTTGTCTGGGTTTCAACAAGTCTCTTTATGGAGAGCAGGTAGGGGGGTTTTTATGTGTGTACCTGCAAGTCATTTGCAAACATGAAGTCCTCAAAAACGCACCCCCCTGAATATGTTCTGCTTGAGGAGTTCTGCCCATTCCCCCGTCTGAATAGGCGAATGTGCAGCATGGCAAAATGGACTCCTGTCCGCCCAAAGGAACCATCCTACCTGCAGGCCTGGGGCATGTGATAAATGTTGACACTCTTGATTGTCAACTAGGGAGTTATGGAAAGAATTGACTATTTATTTGAATTACTCGTATTAAAAAAAAAAAGTCCACTTTCAATTTAAAGTTTCAAACTTCGCCCAAAATATTAAAGAAAAATGTGGCGGGATAAAGGCGGTACTTGAGATTCATTGTTGCGGGTGTGCTTTGGCTCTGTTATACACCTCAACTAGTTAGGATGTTTTCATTCACTTCATATGGTAGCAGGCGAGTAGCGGGCGGGGCGGTGAAGCCACAGAAAGACATGAGCAGCAGAATAGTTGTTGACTTTAACCTTCTTTCATGTGCATAGAATGCCAGGGGGCTATTTATCTCTCTCTCTGATTGATTGCTCCTGCCTGAAGCTCATCAGCATGTAGCTCGTTGTGTCTTAATGTTTATGGGGATTATGGGAGGATAAACATTGTAATCCCCGACGTTGTGCAGGACTTCCAATTATCACGCTCCTTCACCAAAATAAGGTCACCATAGATTTAACCTATTAATGCAACGGTAAGCCAGCCGACATCGCTCTGCTGTTAATTTCACCAAAGTTAGAGCTGACTTCTGCTCCACACGCAGACATGTCCAACCCTGGAGAACCCGGCAGGGAGTCATAGGTGACTGTCTGTGCCTCGTCTCTGCTCCAGCAGGTTGTGACTGGAGCTGAGCAGCCAGGTTAGGCTGTGGTCAGTGCTGTGACCAAGCCGGTCCTTCCTCACAGATAGAGATAGCAGGCGGAGGTGGACGTCTAGTCCGCGCTGACAGTCCGGATCGATTAGGGATGGATCACTTACAGCGCAGCGATCGTTACGACCCCACCCCAGTGCTCAGGACAGGTGGAGCCATGCAGGGAACACAGCAGCACAGGGAGGTGATGCTCCTGACTGAACTGTGCCCTAGAACCCACACACACACACACACACACACACACACACACACACACACACACACACACACACACACACACACACACACACACACACACACACACACACACACACACACACACACACACACACACACACACACACACACACACACACACCTCTGTCTGCTGGTCTTTGTCCCAGCTCATGCAAAGTTTAGACTAAGTTTTCTGTCCCGAAAAATAAGACTACTATCCTTTTGTCAGACCTTTTCTCTTCACAGAGTTTATTTATTTATTATTTGTGTTTATTGTATGTTTTTTTTTTGTTTTTTTTCAAATGTACATAAACGTAATAAGCACATAAGCAAACAAAAGTACATATACCAGTCATAAAACTACACAAACTTCACAACCACAAAGAAAGACAACAGACAAACGACGTGTAGTGTGTGTGTGTGTGTGTGTGTGCGTGCGTGTTAAGGGTGTGTGTGTGTGTGTGAGTTAAGGGTGTGTGTGTGTGTGAGCTGCAGAGCGGCCTGGCTCAGTGCTATATAGCCACCTCCACATCCTCCCCTCATTAATCTACTCTAATACATTCACAGCAAAGAGCTGCTTTCCCAGCGAAGAGCAAGCAGGCCTTAAATTACAATACAGAGGAGTGCTATCATTACTACCTTTAATGTTCCCAATCTAATTGAGGCATTAATTTAAGTAGAGTCTCCAGCGAGGAATATTCATAACGGCTTTTTAATTTAGAAGGGCGATCAGCAGAAATATTCCCAGATCAGAGGCAGAGTCCCGCCTCCGGTTTCCCCTTTCACTGCTTTTAAAAGCCCTGTGACATTCCCAGGGCGAAGCAGGCGGATACGCCAAGCAGGCGACAGTCAATACAAACGCAAAGGCAACACAGCTGCCCTGGTGGACCCCGTTCTTTCATGTCATGTCAAAGCTCATGTGTGTTTGTACATACTGTGTGTACGCGTATGTTGCACGATACGTGTATGTGTCAATGCTTCATGCACAGCTTGAATGAGAGGAAAAGCAGCTGATGGTGGAATTGGAGAAATTTGCAACGTGGTGTAGCTGCTTCAGAAGGACTGGCAGGCAAAAGAGTGTGATTAAGGTGTGATAACGACATTCATTTTGCTTCTATTGAGAGGTAGAGAGCCAGGTCGTATACTTGTACCGGTGTTGAGAGTGGCTGATTATTTCAGAAAGCACAGAGCCATGAAGAAGGAGAGAGATCTCCTCAATCAGTAATGCTGCTGTTCACACTTGTTACCATTAAGTCTGCTTATTTCAGTGTGATTGGACGTGAACTGTAATAAATTGGAATTCAGATTTGGTATACAGTATGATACTTTTGCAATAAAAATTTAGCTAATTGTTATGGATTTGCTCTGGGTTTTGGAATGTGTGACCTGCAGTTTTCACTGATTTTTCCTGCCCCTTTGACCTCTCAAATCACTTCTTCAAATAGTGGGGCTCAGTTGTGACGGTTCCCAGGGAAGGTGCTGAACTACAGCAGACATATTTGGCCATGGGGAAAGAAAACACAACACCAACCCATGAGGGACACAACCAAACCACAGCACTTAACGGGACAAGCACACTTAAGCCCACCCACCCACCCACACACACACACACACACACACACACACACCCCATCATCATAATACCTTAAGGGACTTGAGTCACACCAATATCGTCACAGTCCCCCTGTGGCACTAGAACCAGGCATGGCATGCCATCTGGAGTTGGGAGGAGGGTTTGTTAGAGGGGTGTCGAAACCAAGTGGTACATGCTTCGACCGTGCGGCTGACCATCTGGCTTGGCATGCTGGGTATCAGTAACTTTGAGCAGAGAGAGGGGGAGGGGAGGGGCTTGACATGCTGGGTATCAGTAACTTTGAGCAGAGAGAGGGAGGGGCTTGGCATGCTGGGTATCAGTAACTTTGAGCAGAGAGGGGGAGGGGAGGAGCTTGGCATGCTGGGTATCAGTAACTTTGAGCAGAGGGGGAGGGGAGGGGCTTGGCATGCTGGGTATCAGTAACTTTGAGCAGAGAGAGGAGGAGGGGAGGGGCTTGGCATGCTGTGTATCAGTAACTTTGAGCAGAGAGGAGGAGGGGAGGGGCTTGACATGCTGGGTATCAGTAACTTTGAGCAGAGAGGGAGGGGCTTGGCATGCTGGGTATCAGTAACTTTGAGCAGAGAGAGGGGTTGGGGCTTGGCATGCTGTGTATCAGTAACTTTGAGCAGAGAGGGGAGGGGCTTGGCATGCTGTGTATCAGTAACTTTGAGCAGGGAGGGGCTTGGCATGCTGTGTATCAGTAACTTTGAGCAGAGAGAGGGGGAGGGGCTTGGCATGCTGGGTATCAGTAACTTTGAGCAGAGAGAGGGGGAGGGGCTTGGCATGCTGGGTATCAGTAACTTTGAGCAGAGAGAGGGGGAGGGGAGGGGCTTGGCATGCTGGGTTTCAGTAACTTTGAGCAGAGAGTAGGAGGGGAGGGGCTTGGCATGCTGTGTATCAGTAACTTTGAACAGGGGGAGGGGAGGGGCTTGGCATGCTGTGTATCAGTAACTTTGAGCAGAGAGAGGAGGAGGGGCTTGGCATACTGTGTATCGGTAACTTTGAGCAGAGAGGAGGAGGGGAGGGGCTTGACATGCTGGGTATCAGTAACTTTGAGCAGAGAGAGGAGGAGGGGAGGGGCTTGGCATGCTGTGTATCAGTAATTTTGAGCAGAGAGGAGGAGGGGAGGGGCTTGACATGCTGGGTATCAGTAACTTTGAGCAGAGAGAGGGAGGGGCTTGGCATGCTGGGTATCAGTAACTTTGAGCAGAGATAGGGGGAGGGGCTTGGCATGCTGGGCATCAGTAACTTTGAGCAGAGAGAGGGGGAGGGGCTTGGCATGCTGGGTATCAGTAACTTTGAGCAGAGGGGGAGGGGAGGGGCTTGGCATGGGGTGTATCAGTAACTTTGAGCAGAGAGAGGGAGGGGCTTGGCATGCTGTGTATCAGTAACTTTGAGCAGAGAGAGGGGGAGGGGAGGGGCTTGGCATGCTAGGTATCAGTAACTTTGAGCAGAGGGGGAGGGGCCTGGCATGCTGTGTATCAGTAACTTTGAGCAGAGGGGGAGGGGCTTGGCATGCTGTGTATCAGTAACTTTGAGCAGAGAGAGGAGGAGGGGAGGGGCTTGACATGCTGGGTAGCAGTAACTTTGAGCAGAGAGAGGAGGGGAGGGGCTTGGCAGGCTGGGTATCAGTAACTTTGAGCAGAGAGAGGAGGAGAGGCTTGGGGCTTGGCATGCTGTGTATCAGTAACTTTGAGCAGAGAGAGGGGAGGGGCTTGGCATGCTGTGTATCAGTAACTTTGAGCAGAGAGAGGGGAGGGGCTTGGGACTTGGCATGCTGTGTATCAGTAACTTTGAGCAGAGAGATGATGAGGGGAGGGGCTTAGCATGCTGGGTATCAGTAACTTTGAGCGGAGGGGAGGGGCTTGGCATGCTGTGTATCAGTAACTTTGAGCAGAGGAGGAGGGGAGGGGCTTGGCATGCTGGGTATCAGTAAGTTTGAGCAGAGAGAGTATGAGGGGAGGGGCTTAGCATGCTGGGTATCAGTAACTTCGGGCGGAGGGGAGGGGCTTGGCATGCTGTGTATCAGTAACTTTGAGCAGAGAGGAGGAGGGGAGGGGCTTGGCATGCTGTGTATCAGTAACTTTGAGCAGAGAGGAGGAGGGGAGGGGCTTGACATGCTGGGTATCAGTAACTTTGAGCAGAGAGAGGAGGAGGGAGAGGGGCTTGGCATGCTGGGTATCAGTAACTTTGAGCAGGGGGAGGGTCTTGGCATGCTGGGTATCAGTAACTTTGAGCAGAGGGGGAGGGGAGGGGCTTGGCATGCTGGGTATCAGTAACTTTGAGCAGGGGGAGGGGAGGGGCTTGGCATACTGTGTATCAGTAACTTTGAGCAGAGGAGGAGGGGAGGGGCTTGGCATGCTGGGTATCAGTAACTTTGAGCAGAGAGAGGAGGAGGGGAGATGGATGAAGAGAGAGGAGTAGATATAGCTGTAGGGTTAAAAGCAGATAGACCTCAGTGGCTCCAGTTGATGAATGTATTCTGGCTAGTGCTGTTTCTGTCTGTCTGTCTCTGTATAGATTTATTTTTGTCTGTGTTGAGAAAGTAAACTTTTCCATTGGCAAACACGTGGTTACTGTATAATATATATTGTCATTTAAAAACCACGTTGGGTCGGTGACGTATCAGACTGAAAACCGATATTGCCTGAGATGAAAGAGGGTTGAGAGGCGGGCCATAGCGTGTCGATGATTTGATTTGACAGTTCTGGGCACTGGAGTTGGCGTAGGCCAATCCTGGCGTGTTCCACCCCCAAATCGACCGTGTTCTGGCGCTATGCAAGTGGGCTCCGGGAGAGCCAGGCAGCCGGCTGCTTCCGTGTGGACCGGGGCGGACATGCCGAGGCAAGAGTGCTGTCTGCCGGCTTGGAGTGTCGACTAGCCACGGTAAAGAGCTGCAGTAAATACAATATTCCTGGAATACGAGTTTAACGAACCAGTTACATGTCCTATGCATTCTACATCAAATGAAGACATTACCGTTTGCTTTATTTTGTATTTACATACTTATTGGCCAAGTTATTAATTCGTTTATGGGCTAGATATTCTGCCAGGTTACAGGCAGTAGGTGCCATCTTGCCTGCAGAATTTTCTCCTCAAAATGAAGATTGATTGACAGCTGCCATGTCGTGATATAATTGGTTGAAATCGGGTAGAAATTTGATAGTACTTCGTTATGTCACCATACTAGATTAGTTATAAATAAAATCCTGAAAAATGAAATAAAATCCTGAAAAATGAATTTTTTAACGTGAAAAAGCGTGAAAAACTAAAGAAATTTGATTTTTGTGAATTTCTTTCAATACATTATTAAATAGGTGCACTGAATACTACCTGGGTATTTGAACTAAAATATATATAATATATATATCATTTTGGGGTTCAGCTCATCTTTAACTCTATGGCCTTCACAACCTATTTTCAACAGTTAAATGACTTTTCATAGCATTTATTTAGGCAGGGGAGGGGCTTAAAATACTGTAACCACATTATTGGATTTGTGGCAACTAAAAGCTAAAGGGGACTTCAAAGTCTATTTCAATGGTTCCCAACCTTTTCTGACTCTTGGCCCACTTGAAAATCTCAAAAGTGTTTGCGCCCACATCCGACCGTAAACAGTACAGAACCCAAATAATGAGTTCACAGAGGACTTTTTATTTGAAGGATAAAAGGAGCTGTCCTTCAGCACCACACAGAAATCAGGAACTAAAAGTGAGGGGCTGTCTGCAATAGGCTACTTAAAGAATAATTGATTAATTACAAATTAAATAGTAGCATTCAACAATAGAGAAATGCATTCCATACATAATGATAAAACACTACACGAAAATGTTTTGCAACTGATTTGGCAGCCCACTTGCAAGTCCTTCGCGGCCCACCAGTGGGTTGGAAATGGCCCACAGGTTGGAAATGGCTGGTCTATTTGATTATTCAGTCAGTGTACTCAACAGCACAAGTCTTAATTTGACTAGATGAAGGGGATGAGTGGTGTTGCCAAGAACCCGACCCTGGAGAACTTGACCCCCTTCGTGTCTGGATACTGCCAATGGCTGACACGCCTGTATCAGAGCTCCATCACCCTTTTCTTATCCCATAGATTGAGAGAGAGAGGAAGACAGAGAGAGGGGTGAGAGAGACAGAGCGAGATAGAGGGAGAGAGGGGGACAGAGAGGGAGAGAGATTGGAAAGAAAGACGGGGGTGTGGCCTGACTCATGCCCGCATTAAGCCAAGTAAGGTATCCGTTTCCCCTTAATATTTGATTGTTTCCTTCGGAGAGGAGGTGCTGCCTGGTGCTGAGGTCTGTGTCTGGCTTTTTGGCCCAAGGATTCACACTTCCCGCCTGTATCCTCCTGGACCTGTCTAGCATTACCCTTCTGCACCTCCTCTCCTGGACGCTCCTCTCCTGCCTCGCACTATCACCTTTCAGTGCAGCTGAACCCCTGAGCAGTCAGCACCCAACATGCCCGCCGGTCAGTGGGCGTCTGCCCAGAGACATGCTTTCTGCTGGGCTTGAAGGTGGGGCGGGGGCAGGGGGTCAGCATATTGAACAGTTCTGGTCAGATTGCCATGCTGAGCATACCAACACGTGCAATTCCCAGAGTTCCTGGTTCTTCAGGAGGAGCAAAGGAAGATTGGAATTAGCATGAAGGCCCTCTGCATCTTTGAACACGTAAAGAAAAACAACAAGGGGGGGAAAAGCTGTTGGTGCCCAATTACTGACAAGCCAAACGGAAGGCTTTTTGAGAAATGGATGAAATCTGGTATTGCTTTAACTTCAAAGCCAGGCCAACGTATAGAGTTCCTGCAGATATCATGCATATTGCAAGGTTCCAAAGTCAGTTCTCCTGATGTGAAAGAGAAACTTGTGAAGAAGCCCCACCCCCCAACCTTAGCGCGTACAGTAGCAGAGCGGATGGGCAGCCCATTAACTATTTAAATGCACACAGAGATGTGAGAGGTAGTGGCCAGCATCTTAATGAAAAACAGAGCCGATTGGCTCCTGAAGGGACCCCTCTGTTTCTGATTACCATTACTACAGCTCTGAGTTACATTTATAGGCCTGGATGTGATTAAAGTTACATTGATATTTCGCCTCTTTTCGTCTTTTCAACTAGACTTATTATTTCCTCCTTTATATGGCAGATGTGTGTTGCATAGCTGCTGTGGCGGCTACATTTATAGTCTGCAAGTCAAGACACAGCGACAAAGTGCTACTAAAACCAATACTGTAGGTCTGAGTCAAAGCCAAAGTGTCATCCATCCTTCCCATTTCCCCCGAGGGGGCTCTCGCCTCTCCAGACTTGACTGTCCTATCTTGGGCTCTGCACTAATAAGGAACACCCCATATTTAAGCTGGGTGAGGCCCTGTCAAGGATTGTGGTTCAAGGCTGAGGGAACCTACCCGGGGGCACTCTGCCAGTCTGGGAGGAGAGATGGCAGAGTTAGAATATATCAGCGTTCAGAGATGAACTGTTACCTCCCCTAATTAGCTAAGGGCTCTGCATTGTGTGGTTTAAGGGGTGACAGGAACAGGGGGAGGGTCTCGTCGTTCCCACTAAGGAGTGGCATATCTTGATGCCATACATGTCAAATGTACATATGGAGCATGTGTTTCTCTGTGTACAGCCGTGATTACCCCAATGTGAAGAGTGAGGTACCGTAGAGAAACTCTAAGGACTCTGAGACAGGTACAAAGAGCAGGGAGTCACTTGGTCCTTGGGAAGCAGGGTGTTTGCATATCTTCTATCAATACATTCTTCCAGCTGATTCTGCCACTCATCTTTTCATGTAAGAGGAGAAAGCCTGAGCATGTACATCTGAGAATAGATAGCTTTCGAAAAAGAAAAAAGAAATGTGTATTTTGCCCTTTTGTGATGTAAGGCTACACAGCTATGTATGTTCAAAGTGTCTGGTTCTGAAGTATTTGTACCCATGAGACATTCCAACAACAGGCAGTTGAGTTCCCCCCGGGCCAGGCCGGGTGTTAAGTGGCTGAGAGGAGCGGGAGAGCCTTGTGTAGAAGACTAAAGACATGCCTTTAGAGAGGAGCATGCGTCTGACTAAAGACATGCCTTTAGAGGAGCATGCGTCTGACTAAAGACATGCCTTTAGAGAGAGGAGCATGCGTCTGACTAAAGACATGCCTTTAGAGAGGAGCATGCGTCTGACTAAAGACATGCCTTTAGAGAGGAGCATGCGTCTGACTAAAGACATGCCTTTAGAGAGGAGCATGCGTCTGACTAAAGACATGCCTTTAGAGAGGAGCATGCGTCTGACTAAAGACATGCCTTTAGAGGAGCATGCGTCTGACTAAAGACATGCCTTTAGAGGAGAATGCATCTGACTAAAGACATGCCTTTAGAGAGGAGCATGCGTCTGACTAAAGACATGCCTTTAGAGAGGAGCATGCGTCTGACTAAAGACATGCCTTTAGAGGAGCATGCGTCTGACTAAAGACATGCCTTTAGAGGAGCATGCGTCTGACTAAAGACATGCCTTTAGAGAGGAGCATGTGTCTGACTAAAGACATGCCTTTAGAGAGGAGCATGCGTCTGACTAAAGACATGCCTTTAGAGGAGCATGCGTCTGACTAAAGACATGCCTTTAGAGGAGCATGCATCTGACTAAAGACATGCCTTTAGAGAGGAGCATGCGTCTGACTAAAGACATGCCTTTAGAGGAGCATGCGTCTGACTAAAGACATGCCTTTAGAGGAGCATGCATCTGACTAAAGACATGCCTTTAGAGAGGAGCATGCGTCTGACTAAAGACATGCCTTTAGAGAGGAGCATGCGTCTGACTAAAGACATGCCTTTAGAGGAGCATGCGTCTGACTAAAGACATGCCTTTAGAGGAGCATGCGTCTGACTAAAGACATGCCTTTAGAGAGGAGCATGCATCTGACTAAAGACATGCCTTTAGAGGAGCATGCATCTGACTAAAGACATGCCTTTAGAGAGGAGCATGCGTCTGACTTCACACACACACGCCCGCCCCAGCACACTCAATAAACTGTTTGTTTTAAATGTCTCTCACTTTCATTCACTGTGTATCCCTTGCTTAGTTCTGAGCCCATGTTATGAGATGCCTCTCTCCCCCTCTCTCTCTCTCTCCTCTGAAGCGGTGCTCAATCTTGCGCTGCAGCGCAACAGGAAGTCGTTTAGAGTCCCCGTCCCCGCCATTGTTCCAGTCTGTTCCTCTCAGAAAGCTTTTATCGCTTGTGCTAAGCGTTCTGCCAGGGGAGAAACAAAGATTTGTTGATAGTTTGCCGCTGTTAAAATTGCACCCTGGAGGTTTGCACACTTAACACGTGGAACATGTAATAAATTAAGAACAACGAGATGCAGACTCGGATGAAGGAGGATGTTCCTGTGAGTGATGACAGCAGGGTCGTGCACGGTGGCAGGAGGACATTGAGCTTTCCTCTTTGTTATCTCAGGGCCTTCTCTCTGGCTTTCCTGTTGCTCTCAGCTGCTTGTCGCATGTCTTCTCTTCTGTACAAACCAGTGTGCTGTATAGGTGCTCAGGTGGTGGGTCTGCTCTAGTCTATATAGGTGCTCAGGTGGTGGGTCTGCTCTGTAGGTGCTCAGGTGGTGGGTCTGTGATCTATAGGTGCTCAGGTGGTGGGTCTGCTCTGTAGGTGCTCAGGTGGTGGGTCTGCTCTGTAGGTGCTCAGGTGGTGGGTCTGCTCTGTAGGTGCTCAGGTGGTGGGTCTGCTCTATAGGTGCTCAGGTGGTGGGTCTGCGCTATAGGTGCTCAGGTGGTGGGTCTGCTCTGTAGGTGCTCAGGTGGTAGGTCTGCTCTGTAGGTGCTCAGGTGGTGGGTCTGCTCTATAGGTGCCCAGGTGGTGGGTCTGTGCTCTATATACTGTAGGTGCTCAGGTGGTGGGTCTGCTCTATAGGTGCTCAGGTGGTGGGTCTGTGCTCTATATTAGGTGCTCAGGTGGTGTGTCTGTTAGAAGTGCTCGGTCTGCTCTATAGGTGCTCAGGTGGTGGGTCTGCTCTATAGGTGCTCAGGTGGTGGGTCTGCTCTATAGGTGCTCAGGTGGTGGGTCTGCATGATTGGAGTGAGTGAAAATAGATGTTAACTAGAACGACTGCACCGCGGATGTATGCCTCCGCCATTAGTTCATTCTTAAGTCCAAATCGCCATTTGAGGCAAATTGGAAGAAATTCCGTCAAGGCATTCCTGAGATATCGTGTTAACAAGCTTGAAAATGTCATTCGAAAGGTCACAGTGACCTTGACCTTTGACCACCAAAATCTAATCAGTTCATGCTCTAGTCCAAGGCGATGTTCGAGGCAAATTTGATTAAATTCCGTCAAGGCGTTCCTCAGATATCGCGCTAACAAACATCGGACGGACGGATGGACGGACTTCGTACGGACAACCGGGATCCATAATGCCTCCGGCCTGGCTATCGCCGGCGGAGGCATAAAAATTCCACTTGTTGACACCAAAAGAGCGGGGGTAGCACAATGCTGTCATAACAGAATCGCTTAACATGATCATATTTAATTAATTCATCAACGGGTAGAAAATCACCTGGTATGTATGGTATGTACCGTGCACCAAGAGCTGGCTCAAGTTTGTTTGACGTCTACCGTACTGCCTGGTGTACGAGGGCACACTGTATTTCCGTTCAAAGAGCTCTTACGGCTTAGCACAGCCTAAAGAGCACGTTTATAATGCCCCTAAGCACAGCACATTGCCCCTAAGCACTGCACATCGCATAAAGCATGAATCAACAAACCAGCCTGGCTCTTATAGAATTTCTCCTGAGCACCTACTAATAAACCGCAAAATATGGAAAACTCCCTGCTTTGCAAAACAGCTTCTTGTATCAATTAGATTAACAATGTCACAATATGATGAGATTTGTTGAGATGTTTAGTAACCATTTTTCCACGAGGCAAAGTATACATTTAATGTTTATTGGTGCATTATTTAAAATGTACAAGTCTTTATTATTAATAAATTCAAATTAGATTATATTTTAGGATATGCAGCAGAAAGAGAGAGGAAGGAAAAAAGCCCCCCCCCCCCCTCCTCTCTCTCTCTCTCTCTCTCTCTCTCTGTGCCAATATCCGGGCTGACTGAGGTCTAATGGACACACAGTAAAGACAGAGCCCATTACATGATATTATATTAGCCAGCATCCTTAAGTCTTATCATCATTCACAGTAGCACACAGCATGTTTTCACTCCAGTATCGTACACTATGCGTGTTATGAGAATTGCACCAAACATACCTCCATTAACACACGTGCATATTGTAACACGTATCATAGTACATAGTAAAGGTAAGAATACAAACACGACTTACTTTCTGTCACATACCCACACACGACAAAGGGCAGCAGTCACGGCTGTGCTCTCAACGTAACACTGAGCAGAGGGTTTACATTCACACTGGCAGAGTGAGTGGGGCTAATTAGTCCAGAGTGCTGTCAGGTGTGCATGGGTGATTACTGGCAGGTGTGTGCATGGGTGAATCAGGGGAAAGGGCAAATGTGAGGAGTGGAGCATTATGGGAAATTGAGTCCAGGAACAGTCCAGAAGTAACTCTTTTGTACAGCCGCCCCCGTATTCGCAAGGCATATACGTCTACCTTAACCCATTGATACCTGATGCAGTATTTGCGTGTATATCCCTCATTTGTGTGTGTATCCCTTTAAGGTCTTAAAGGGATACACACACAAATGCTCCATCAGGTATCAATGGGTTAAAGAGTTACTGTGGGTAAAGGGGGTTGGGTCAGTTCAACTTGGGGCAGAGCAGGTCCAGAAGCCTGCCTGGATGCTGCTGCTGCTGATGATCATTATTATTCACAGAATCAGGTATCATTTTGAAACACCCTCCATCACCCCAGCCTCGACATCCTAGAAATGTCATTTTTTGGAAAATTATTCAGAAGATTATTTTAGACATTGAAGTGAAAAAACAATCAAGCAAACACAGTGTGCACGCATTTACCCAGATCCACACTCGCTCTCTCTCTCACTCACTCACTCACTCACTCACTCACTCACACACACACACACACACACACACACACACACACACACACACACACACACACACACACACACACACACACACACACACACACACACACACACACACACACACACACAAGGTGAGGTGGATGCCTTGACCTCTCCTGCCTGGTTCCATAGGCTGTTCCTTGACCCTTGCTAGGGTAAGCTGCTTTTGGCTAATCAATGGACATAAGTTAAGTTAATTGCCATGTCACAATGTCAGAGACACCACACATTCACCATTGTGGACTACGGGTGGGTGGGGGTGTGTGGGTGGTGGTGGGGGAGTGGTTGTGTGTGTGTTGGGGGGTGGGTGGTGGTGGGGGTGGGGGCAGCTCTAAGAGGATTACAGAGACCAGATGTCCGTGTTCAGTTTTGGCTTTAGTCCAGACAGGTTCGGGTCAGACTGGCCGGGGTTAGTCAATTTGTCCCATTGCATTTCCAAGGAGATCAGAATTTCTGCACTGATAATTGTGTCTCCCTGATGCTCGCAGGCGCTGACAGTTACAGTAATGAAAACCATATCATAACAACAGCAAGAGCATGTAGTACAGCGCACGCTATCATGGAAGGTTAGACAAATCAGCCCATAAGTTAGAGACAGTGCTGCACTAACGGGCTAGCTCGCTTTTTGCAATTTGCATAACATTTCACTATAACCTTTATGTAAATAATTGAAGTGCTATTTGAATTATTCATCAAAAGTGGCTATAAAGCCAAGGGAGCCCCTCAATAGGGCAGTATTCCATTCTTTTTTATGTTCTTTACTGTAGTGACTCAATGTATTTATTGTAAAAGCCATTACCGCATTGGTTTGTTGATGCCTGGCTAAATGCACGACGTGAATGTATATAGCCTCCTGCGAGCACGTAAAATGCTCGTCGCTGTTGCCACTATGTCTACATGTCGCGGTTTTACAGTGTGCAGTAGTACGTGTGCGTGCAACAGCCTGTGATGTATAAAGACACTATTAAAACCTATTACTGTACGTGTTCACCGATAGGCTGTTTCTGTGGAGATGATGGCACCTCCTCTGCGTTATCTACCTGTCCTGTGGGGAACAGCAGCACAAGATTGATCTGTACTTCTTCATAAAGCAGCATGTAGGCCTGTGGCTGTCATACTGGATGCTGGAGGGAGAGAGAGGGAGAGAGAGAGGGGGGGGGGGGAGAGAGAGAGGGGGGGGGGGAGGGGGAGGGGGAGAGAGAGGGAGAAGGAGAGAGAGAGAGAGGGGGGGGGGAGAGAGAGAGGGGGAGGGGGAGAGAGAGAGAGGGGGAGGGGGAGAGAGAGAGGGGGAGGGGGAGAGAGAGAGGGGGGGAGAGAGAGAGGGAGAAGGAGAGAGAGAGAGGGAGGGGGGGGAGAGAGAGAGAGAGAGAGAGGGGGGGGGGGGGAGAGAGAGAGAGGGGGGAGGGAGAGAGAGAGGTGTGAAGTGTAAAGCAGTTGAGAGGCCATGCATGATACAGTATACTGTATATATTACAGATCAGCTTAAAGCCCCCAAACCTCCAGTTGTCAACTTTTTAACATCCGTCATAAAGGCCCTGTTGCCCTCTCCGGTGGATGGAGAGGGGTAGGTAGGTGGATGGGTAGGGGTAGGTAGGGGACAGACCTGCGCTGGCAAAGGGTCTTGAAGCTCGTTCCTCCCCACACCTGAAGCTGGGGCCACCCCGACTGCACCGAGCTTTTGTCACTCTGTCACCGTCTCTTTTCTCTCTGACTTATGTCCCCTGAAGGCATCCTTGGGACTCCATTACTTCTACATGTATTGTGGGAATGTCAGGACCCCCCTATGTGGGGAGCGGTGGCGGCGCGGCGGGCGTGTCAGATTGATGGGTGGAGGTCTAACTGTGACCCGGCTGACTTTCACTCTTACCACAGAGACAGATTTATGGGGCCGTGTGCGTTATGGGAGAGAGCGGTGCGCGCTCCCAGGGTACGTGCTGTTAAAGCAAGGGAAAGGCTTTGCAACTGGTCTGCTGAAGTTTGGTGAGATAAAATGTCTAAAATGCAAATATTATGTTCACATGCGCAAAGAAACGGAGAGAAAGCCTTTTCTCACCATGAAGGCATTACATGAAGGAGACATATCTACAAACATGAAGGAGACATGACTACAAACATGAAGGAGACAGGACTACAAACAGGCAGTAGTTTCACACTGAAGCAGCGTGATGGAAAGTAATGGGTGTTGTGGTTGAGGAGGTGGATGGGTGTGTACATTTGCTTTCAATTCTGAAGTTGGGTTCAATTCCAAACGTATGCTGAGAAGTTTTGTTTTTCTACTGTGAGGGCACTTTAAAGTTAAAAGTCTTATTTCACCATGACTGAAACCTTACCTTAACCTTACCCTAATCATCTTCGGTAATATTAAATTGTGTGTGGTGTAAAAAAGATGTTTTTGTTTTTTTAAAGAAATTTCTATTTGAATTCCAGGCGACCCCACTTAAGGTTGCGACACTAAGTTTGGGAACCACTGCCTTACCCCCAAGCAATCTCACTTCCCTAAACCTGATTTAACCCTTGGCTATAACCACTTTAACCACTTTAGCTATCGCCCTTTTCATGTGCTAAACAGATGAAAACACCATGCCCAGTTTGTGGTGTTGTCACATCATTCAATTCACATCTTCACATCATTCATGTCGACATGTAACATGTAACATGTAATCAGCATTTCAGAGTTTGTGCTCATTTCACAAGATTTTATGAGACTGTGTTGGATTTTCACTGGGAAACCAAATGTGGGATGCTGGCAGTGTGAGAAAATACATATACACTTTTGAACTGCAAGCCGTTTCGTAATGGAGTACAGTGTGTGTATTTAACATGACACACATCATACACACACAGAGAATCTGCTAAGGTTTTAGATGTTCTAGTGTCCCATGCAAACGTGCCTTTCCTTCAATTCCACACTACAGTGCCTGCACAGGTCCAGTTGTCAGTTGAGTGCATTAGGAGGGCCCGTTTGGTTTCGCTCCAGAGGAGCAGCAGTTTGGTTTCTCTCCAGAGGAGCAGCACCGGGCCCAGAGCAGCACCGGGCCCAGAGCAGCACCGGGCCCAGAGCAACAGAGCCCAGGCCTTGTAATCACTGTCCTGTCTCTGCCTCCGCGTCTCTCTGTGTCTGTGTTCTGCGTTACTATTGGAGTTGACAGCCTCTCAGCGGGGGGAGGGCTTTGAACCTGAGGGCTCCTCTCTCTCTACCAGAGGCTAATAGCTACTTCAGAACAGGACCGGCCCTAAACAAACATTTACTGCTGTAAAGACGAGCTCGCCCCCTAACCATGTAGGTCAGCAGGCCTTTTTACAGCCAGCTCTTTATGGAGACGGATGCCAGAGATGGACAAATAGCAGGACATTAGCTGTCAGCAGCGCCGGCAGGAGCCACATCTGACCGCACGTTAATAGATGTCTGTTGGTGGGGAGGAAGTGGCTCATAAAGGAGGAGGAGACTCTTATCTTCTGAGGACCCTGTGTATTTGTGTCACAGCCAAGACTGACCACAGCCAGGCCAGGCCAGGAGGAGACTCTTATCTTCTGAGGACCCTGTGTGTTTGTGTCACAGCCAAGGCTGACCACAGCCAGGCCAGGCTAGGGCCAGAGATGGCCTGCACTCCACTACCGTCTTGGGCCACGGTGATGAATTATAATACTATAGTGCCACAGGCATCTGGTCGTCTTCACAGCGCACAACACTGAGCGTGATTAGTCAACACACTAAATAGATCTTTTTGAGGGGGGAAGTGTAACGTAATGCTGTGATTCTTTCTGACAGCATCATCAGTTCATCCAACAAGTTTGATTTGGCGACAGGCTGCGCCGGGTCTCTCTCTCTCTCTGCCTGAGGACCCGGGTGTCTCTCTCTCTCTCTCTCTCTCTCTCTCTGCCTGAGGACCCGGGTGTCTCTCTCTCTCTCTCTCTCTCTCTCTGTGCCTGAGGAGCTGCGCTCTCTCCCGCTCCACATGCTCACACCTTTAACGACTTCTTAAATGTCACAGAATGCCAGGCGGAGGGATAAAAGCGTTGGACCTCCTCCTGCTTGCCAGTGATCCTCGCTAGGTGTTTTACTACGCTACGATGCTGCCGGGCAGGACATCAGGCACTCAGGTGTGGCCCAGATTTCAGCAGGACCGGCTGGTGACATGATTTAATGCGCCTGCTACTAAGGAGCCAAAGTGAGGAGAGCTTCCTTGTCAGCAGGCAGAACACTGATGGAGCACGGCACTCCTTCACACATGTATCCGTTGCACATGTTACTAAAGGAATCCATCACATGTGGTTAGTTACACTGTCAGGTCTTCAGATTATAAAGCTCTCTCAGTGGTGCTCCTCAACCAGCTCCATCACACATGCTTTTCTTCTGCTTCTTCTTCTTCAGAGCAGAGCACATTTTAAACCGGTGTAAGCTGACTGTATATATATTCCCTGGGGAGAGAGTGAACTACCGCTGTGATGAAATAAGCATCGTCCCTACTCCA
>NC_139633.1:16369323-16411236 GCF_964638095.1 Poromitra crassiceps
TCAATACCACTCCAAAGGTACCACAGCACCATGCTCAATACTACTCCAAAGGTACCACAGCACCATGCTCAATACTACTCCAAAGACAAAGCTGCCCAAGAATAAAAGCACCTCACCAAAGTTTGTGTGAGAGGTTCCAAAGGCAAACTTGACCCATTGTATCGCGACTTCCTGTTCAAAACGCCGGCTGCTTTACCTGCTCAAACTAGTCTGACTCACCTGGTCAAACCTACTGAAGTTTAACTCACATTATGAGTCAGACTAGGTTTATGAGTCACAGGAAGTGTAAATACAATCGGAACTTCCGATTGTATTTACACTTCCTGTTAGTCTCTCAAGCCAGACGGTCTCTTCTGCATAAGGTGAATAATATGTATGGTATTTTCCTAGGCTCATGCTTAAAGAAATGGCTGCCATGTCAGCCAACCATCTGTGGACATAGTGTGTGTGTGTGTGTGTGTGTGCGTGCGTGCGCGTGTGTGTGTGCGCGTGTGTGTGTGTGTGTGTGTGTGTGTGCGTGTGTGTGTGTGTGTGTGTGGTAATGAGTGAAGGTAAATGGCAGGGTGTGAAGCACTTCCTATCGTAATTTCACACTTGTCAGCTCTTGTGAGGAAACTTCACCTTTACATACGGAGAGCAGAGCAGGCCGGTCCACACAAAACACAGAGAATATGTCTTGATGCTGTAGGATACACTTCCCCCGCAAAGAATTTCCCTTGCAAATATATCCTAGTCTCACTTCCTAGCAATAGGGAATAGAATTGACACTCACAAATTTAAATATCTAAACAATAGCCTCCAATACTTAAAAGCTATTTCAGATTTCTTTTAATGAATATACAGCATGCATTGTACTAATGGAAACAAAACGTGTTTCCAATTAGTGTGTCGAAATTACATGCAAATGTTGTATATGTATGAGTGAATAAGTGTGTGTGTGCGTGTGTGTGTGTGTGTGTGTGTGTGTGCGCGTGTGTGTGTGCGTCCCCCAATCCACCCTGTCCCATCCTGTCATGGTGTGGTATGAGGTAATACACATTGTCCTCTTTGTGACCCCAACAGTGACTGCTCTCAGTGATAGCTCCCTAAGAAAAAAAACACACACACACACACACAGGACAACACACACAAACACACCTTCAATCGACACAGTGTAGGGTGGTATCCAATTAGATTGTACGGCGGTGAAGTGAAGAGTACACACATGAAATTCATTCCACATACTTAAAAAACACACCTTTGATTGAATTGACGATGGCCTGATGTGAACAGTTTCACATTAATAATTCATGTGTGCTTATGAGACAGGTCCACACCTGCTTTTATGGGATGAAAGGCCGCTATCATGCCCACCTGCCACGAGCAACTGGTCTGAGACGTTCCTCAGCCTAACCTCACTGTTTCTCTAGGAAGATGATTGAGCTCCATTTTGCAGTCGAAAAAACAGGCAAGCAGACAGACATTCAGCAGAATGTGTCCACAGTCACACGATCTGACTGCTCTGGCAATAGAAAGGCCCGTTATTTAGCCGGTGAAAGTTGGTTCCTGTATTGTCTTCAAACAGATCCCACATCAGTCTATTTACCTACAGTCTACAACGTTAATCAGCTAATTACATTTCTCATGTTCACAACCACATAGCACTTCCTGACGCGCTGCATCATCTGCACTGCCTGCTTCCTGACACGCTGCATCATCTGCACTTCCTGACGCGCTGCATCATCTGCACTGCCTGCTTCCTGACGCGCTGCATCATTTGCACTTCCTGACGCGCTGCATCATCTGCACTGCCTGCTTCCTGACGCGCTGCATCATCTGCACTGCCTGCTTCCTGACGCGCTGCATCATCTGCACTGCCTGCTTCCTGACGCGCTGCATCATCTGCACTGCCTGCTTCCTGACGCGCTGCATCATCTGCACTGCCTGCTTCCTGAAGCGCTGCATCATCTGCACTGCCTGACGCGCTGCATCATCTGCACTGCCTGCTTCCTGACGCGCTGCATCATCTGCACTGCCTGCTTCCTGACGCGCTGCATCATCTGCACTGCCTGCTTCCTGACGCGCTGCATCATCTGCACTGCCTGCTTCCTGACGCGCTGCATCATCTGCACTGCCTGCTTCCTGACGCGCTGCATCATCTGCACTGCCTGCTTCCTGACGCGCTGCATCATCTGCACTGCCTGCTTCCTGACGCGCTGCATCATCTGCACTGCCTGCTTCCTGACGCGCTGCATCATCTGCACTGCCTGCTTCCTGACGCGCTGCATCATCTGCACTGCCTGCTTCCTGACGCGCTGCATCATCTGCACTGCCTGACGCGCTGCATCATCTGCACTGCCTGCTTCCTGACGCGCTGCATGCACTGCCTGCTTCCTGACGCGCTGCATCATCTGCACTGCCTGACGCGCTGCATCATCTGCACTGCCTGCTTCCTGGCGCGCTGCATGCACTGCCTGCTTCCTGACGCGCTGCATCATCTGCACTGCCTGCTTCCTGGCGCGCTGCATGCACTGCCTGCTTCCTGACACGCTGCATCATCTGCACTGCCTGCCACCTGTCATTGTTGAGGTAGTAGATTGAAACAGCTCTGTGGGTACGGCATACTGTCCCATCTGTGACGCTCTTCACATCCTAAATCAACCTTTAGTCTTTGTACCGAGAGTCAGAAAATGCAAGCACACATTGACAGTGTTTAATACTTTATGGATTTCCTTTCATCCCCTTTGATTGAAAGCTTAATATGTTATGATCAAAATGGAAATAATAATAATAATAATGATAATAATAATGATAATTATTATAAGAAAAGCTAAAATATGCAAAAACTTTAGAAACTGCTCTATTAAGTCACAATAGGCTATATTCTTCTGTCTATCTAATATCCAAGTAAATTAGGGAGCATGAAAGTAACAACCAATGAGAATTTGCATTGTGTGTTTCAGTTTAAGCATTTGAGAAGTACCACTACAGCAATTTCTGTGTGTGTGTGTGTGTGTGTGTGTGTGTGTGTGTGTGTGTGTGTGTGTGTGTGTGTGTGTGTGTGTGTGTGTGTGTGAGAGTGAGAGTGTGTGTGTGTGTGTGACAGACAGAGCGGGGGAAAGGAAGGGGTGAGTTGAGGGAGGATATGAGAGCCTTCTCGGGGGACCTTAAACAAACTGATTAAAGTGGTCCTGTTTTGTGATCAGGCACAGTGAGACCACTTAACACTGCTGTTTTCTGATCAGGCACAGTGAGACCACTTAACACTGCTGTTTTCTGATCAGGCACAGAGAGGAGAACACTTAACACTGCTGTTTTCTGATCAGGCACAGAGAGAACACTTAACATGCTGTTTTCTGATCAGACACAGATAGAACACTTAGCACTGCTGTTTTCTGATCAGACACAGAGAGGAGAACACTTAGCACTGCTGTTTTCTGATCAGGCACAGAGAGGAGAACACTTAACACTGCTGTTTTCTGATCAGACACAGAGAGGAAAAAACTTAACACTGCTGTTTTCTGATCAGGCACAGAGAGGAGAACACTTAACACTGCTGTTTTCTGATCAGGCACAGAGAGGAGAACACTTAACACTGCTGTTTTCTGATCAGGCACAGAGAGGAGAACACTTAACACTGCTGTTTTCTGATCAGACACAGAGAGGAGAAAACTTAGCACTGCTGTTTTCTGATCAGGCACAGAGAGGAGAACACTTAACACTGCTGTTTTCTGATCAGGCACAGAGAGGAGAACACTTAACACTGCTGTTTTCTGATCAGGCACAGAGAGGACAACACTTAGCACTGCTGTTTTCTGATCAGGCACAGAGAGACCACTTAACACTGCTGTTTTCTGATCAGGCACAGATAGAACACAACACTGCTGTTTTCTGATCAGACACAGAGACCACTTAACACTGCTGTTTTCTGATCAGGCACAGATAGAACACTTAACACTGCTGTTTTCTGATCAGACACAGAGAGGAGAACACTTAACACTGCTGTTTTCTGATCAGACACAGAGAGGAGAACACTTAACACTGCTGTTTTCTGATCAGACACAGAGAGGAGAACACTTAACACTGCTGTTTTCTGATCAGGCACAGATAGAACACTTAACACTGCTGTTTTCTGATCAGACACAGATACCACTTAACACTGCTGTTTTCTGATCAGGCACAGAGGAGAACACAACACTGCTGTTTTCTGATCAGACACAGAGAGGAGACTTAACACTGCTGTTTTCTGATCAGACACAGAGAGAACACTTAACACTGCTGTTTTCTGATCAGACACAGAGAGGAGAACACTTAACACTGCTGTTTTCTGATCAGGCACAGAGAGGAGAACACTTAACACTGCTGTTTTCTGATCAGACACAGAGAGGAGAACACTTAACACTGCTGTTTTCTGATCAGGCACAGAGATGAGAACACTTAACACTGCTGTTTTCTTATCAGGCACAGAGAGACCACTTAACATTGCTGTTTTCTTATCAGGCACAGAGAGACCACTTAACACTGCTGTTTTCTGATCAGACACAGATAGACCACTTAACACTGCTGTTTTCTGATCAGGCACAGAGAGGAGAAGACTTAACACTGCTGTTTTCTGATCAAGCACAGAGAGAACACTTAACACTGCTGTTTTCTGATCAGACACAGATAGACCACTTAACACTGCTGTTTTCTGATCAGGCACAGAGAGGAGAAGACTTAACACTGCTGTTTTCTGATCAGGCACAGAGAGGAGAAGACTTAACACTGCTGTTTTCTGATCAGGCACAGAGAGGATAACACTTAACACTGCTGTTTTCTGATCAGACACAGAGAGGAGAACACTTAACACTGCTGTTTTCTGATCAGACACAGATAGACCACTTAACACTGCTGTTTTCTGATCAGGCACAGAGAGGAGAAGACTTAACACTGCTGTTTTCTGATCAGGCACAGAGAGGATAACACTTAGCACTGCTGTTTTCTGATCAGGCACAGAGGAGAACACTTAACACTGCTGTTTCCTGATCAGACACAGAGAGGAGAACACTTAACATGCTGTTTTCTGATCAGACACAGAGGAGAACACTTAACACTGCTGTTTTCTGATCAGGCACAGAGGAGAACACTTAGCACTGCTGTTTCCTGATCAGACACAGAGAGGAGAACACTTAGCACTGCTGTTTTCTGATCAGGCACAGAGAGGAGAAGACTTAACATGCTGTTTTCTGATCAGACACAGAGAGGAGAAGACTTAACATGCTGTTTTCTGATCAGGCACAGAGAGGAGAAGACTTAACATGCTGTTTTCTGATCAGGCACAGAGGAGAACACTTAACATGCTGTTTTCTGATCAGACACAGAGAGGAGAACACTTAACACTGCTGTTTTCTGATCAGACACAGAGAGGAGAACACTTAGCACTGCTGTTTTCTGATCAGGCACAGAGGAGAACACTTAACATGCTGTTTTCTGATCAGACACAGAGAGGAGAACACTTATCACTGCTGTTTTCTGATCAGACACAGAGAGGAGAACACTTAACACTGCTGTTTTCTGATCAGGCATAGAGAGGAGAACACTTAGCACTGCTGTTTTCTGATCAGACACAGAGAGGAGAACACTTAACACTGCTGTTTTCTGATCAGGCACAGAGAGGAGAACACTTAACACTGCTGTTTTCTGATCAGACACAGAGAGGAGAACACTTAACACTGCTGTTTTCTGATCAGGCACAGAGAGGAGAACACTTAACACTGCTGTTTTCTGATCAGACACAGAGAGGAGAACACTTAACACTGCTGTTTTCTGATCAGGCACAGAGAGGAGAACACTTAACACTGCTGGAGACTCTCTAAACAGCCACAGAGGAATTAGCCTGTTACTGGGAAACGTCACAGCAGTGGCCTGTGTCCCCAACTAAGTCATACAGAAAATAGAACAGGCAATAAATGCCACAACAAACACATGCACACAAGGAGCCATATGCACACGCACGCGCACATGCACACACACACACACACACACACACACACACACACAGGCGTACACACACACACACACACACACACAGAGGCGTACAGCCACACACACACACACACAGGTGTACAGACACACACACACAGGCGTACACACCGGTGCATTAGCACGTACAGTATGTATGTCAATATGTACGCCGCTCGCAATAGATGTCTCAAACCAGCAGAAATAAACACAAACACATGCCCACACACACACGCGCGCGCACACACACACACACATGCACACACACACACGCGCGCGCACACACACATGCACACACACACGCACGCACACACACATGCACACACACACACACACACACACACAAGCTGCTGCTGCACACTGTACTCTCTGAGGAAAAGCAGTAGATAATGAATGGGCCCCTCTCACAGTCCAGAAAAGTGTGGTGAAGTGAATTGAGACAAGGAAAAATATGTTTTCACAGAGGAAAAGCAATGACCTTATTCCTTCTCCGTGTGCATACATCCTTTGGCCTGCATAACCAGGTTTGGCCAAACAAAGATGAGCTTGAATTTAGGCCCCATGATGTCAACACAAACATGGGATAGAAAGTTCACGTTTAATTAGGTGTCGTCCCCCCCCTTCTCTAAAGTTCAGTTCAATTAGTCCCACCTCGGCCCCGCTCTCAGCTCTCAGTGATTTGTCAATGCCTCAACTTGTATGTAGTGCGGTTGGTCACAGTGTGTGTGTGTTTGTGTGTGTGTGTGTGTGTGTGTGTGTGTGTGCGCGTTTGTCCGTTTTTGCATGTGTGACTGTTTATGTTTTGTGTGTGTGACCTAGACAAATAAAGGGACTCCTGTGCCCTTGACATTTTCCTTCTTGTTCTTATGATGAATTGCAGGGGTTATTTACTAGTTCATAAGGGAGATTCTCAAATCCCCGGCTTTGTCCCCAAACACTCACAAAGGATGCAGAGACTTTCACAACGACGACTTCCATTGTCAAACTTAACTGTACATGTGGAACATTTTGTCTGTGAGTTAATTAATCTATTCCATTAACTGAAACACGCCTTTCATAAATACATTATCTATTCTAAAAGATACTGCTACGAACACAATCAGTATTTCTAAAATTGTTATCAGAGATTTTTTTTTCTATCAACCAATCATTTTAAGAGTAGGTGTCAGTTTTAAATTATTATTATTAGTATTAAAAAAAATCCTGAAACTCTGCATTTCTTATGTTGGCACGTGGATTTCATGAAGTAGGATAATTTAATTTAATTCCTAAATGAGATGTCCACTATTTAAAAAAAAAAGAAAAGAAAAAAAACCTGCTAGGACCCTGCCAGAATAATTGATTAATTATTGGTATGAAAGGAAATAGGAAAGCATATGGGAATGCAATTAAATTTGAGTAAGTCTAAGGCTTTTTCCAAGATGGATAGAGAGCACTTATGATGAAGCCCTTCAAGTGTAAAATATGTCAGATGCTGACGCTACATTCTATAGGAGATATTCCAGAGATACGCAGAAAAAAGAGAGAGAGAAGCAACTGCTGGCGTAACACTGGCCACTGGGTTCAGATGTACTGTACATCAGAGACTTATAGGTGGCATGGTTAGATAGTCTATATAACACTGGGTTCAGATGTACTGTACATCAGAGACTTATAGGTGGCATGGTTAGATAAGTCTACTGTATATAACACTGGGTTCAGATGTACTGTACATCAGAGACTTATAGGTGGCATGGTTAGATAGTCTATATAACACTGGGTTCAGATGTACTGTACATCAGAGACTTATAGGTGGCATGGTTAGATAAGTCTACTGTATATAACACTGGGTTCAGATGTACTGTACATCAGAGACTTATAGGTGGCATGGTTAGATAGTCTATATAACACTGGGTTCAGATGTACTGTACGTCAGAGACTTATAGGTGGCATGGTTAGATAAGTCTACTGTATATAACACTGGGTTCAGATGTACTGTACGTCAGAGACTTAATATGTGGCATGGTTAGATAGTCTATATAACACTGGGTTCAGATGTACTGTACATCAGAGACTTAATATGTGGCATGGTTAGATAGTCTATGTGTCCTATGTCAGATGCTGAAGGTGTACTATGTCTGCTCTGTCCATTTTGTGACACCCTCACATGGGCCGATCAATCAGCTGTAATGAAACCCATCAGGTCACCTTTGGAATTTATGATTTTTTTTTTGTGCGCGTAAAATGAAACGCCCCATGATGCTACAGGAGCTAAATTTAGATTACCTATATGCTAACATATCTCCAGCCGAAAAAAGAAAAACGGCAATATGAATTATGCTGAGACGCCAAGTCCAGTCCTGGTGTGTCTGTGACAGGTAATCTCCAAAGCATTTGACTTTTCTTCTTGTATCCCCCACTTATGGTCTTTTGAGCGGTCTGTCTTCATTTCTGTACTTGACATTATGCATATTTCTTCAAGAGTAAGGATAACAAAGAAAAAAGTTTCAAATGGAAACGTGACGTGCAAAAGGATATTTTGTTGCTCATCAGCAAACATTGAGCAATCACGCAACTGTTTGACTTATCTCTCTCTCTCTCTGTGTGGTACGTCTGTCTCTCTGTGTTTATGTCGCTCGCCCGAGGTTTGTGCTTAGCATCTCTTGTTTGCACACAATCCGTCTGTGATTATGACTTCGGGCCCCGCGTGCACGCACGCCCCATGCCGATGCGTCTTTTTTCACAAAGCAGCCTCATTTGCATAGATTTTGCCACAAACCTCTCAAATCTTAAGGAGGATGCTGGAGTAAAAGATGAGCAATCATAACGGTAGATCATGGTGTTTGTGTTAACGGCAGGCAGGATCAGTATCAGCCGAGTAGCAGACAGTAAATTGGCTCGTCGAGTCTTAGAAAAGTGTACAAAAAAACTTTTATGAATTTGTGTTTTGATGCGGACGGGAGTTTTTCCAACACTTGAGTGGATTTTCCACAACAGTCAGGGGTTTTAACAACAGTCAGGCCAAACCTGTATAGCGCCAATCAAGGTCCAGCTATACGGGTTCATTTTCTGCAGATGGCACACAAAAAGTCCTTATTCGAGCATTTGCAAAGAAATGAGCTTTTCTTATGTGTTTGTTGATTTGTTTATTTATTTCTTTATTTTGTTGTCATTTTTTTTTTCTGCTGAACACAGCTGCTTGGGCCCCGCCATGCAGAAAGGCCCAATATGGCTCCGTCTGTAAATCGGAGTCCGGGGGCCATGAGACGGAAAACGCGGGAGAACCACCCGGCGAAATGTAGCGCACGATGGCTCCCAGCGGGCATCATTTGAGGGACCAGAGAGCTTTTTTCCCCTTCCTTCTCTCTTTCCTTTTTCCTGCATGGTGAGCAGGTTGGAGAGCTCAACCCCACCAGTGCTGCTGACACAACCACTCAGGGACGTGCTGGAACAGCTCTCTTAGCATGGCACCTGTTATTGAGCCGTCACAGACAGAGAGAGAGAGAGAGGGAACCAGAAAGAGAAAGTGGGAGAAGGAGGGAGAGGGAGAGGGAGGAAGGTGTGAAACTCAATTGTAATTTCAGGGCTGTCACAGTTGTGAGTGCGGGTAATTCTGCTGGCGTATCGGTGAGCATGGCAGACTGCCTCTCCACAGTGAGCCCGAGACACCCAGAGAGCTCTTCCCTCGTATAGTCCAGCAGCCCACCGAAATGTCCACGCCGGGGTCAGAGAGAGGATGATCAGATCATCAGACTCAGCTGCTTTCTGAACACAACAGAATGTGTGTTAACACTCCATTTCCTAAACCACTGGCTCTAATGCTGTTGGAATTACTTATAATACAGTTTGGCTTTTTGGTATTTTTTTCATCTGTCTCTTTCCCCCTGAGTGGAATTGGCTTTTAGATTATTTATCTTTTTAAGATTCACAAGGCTCTCATCAAACTGATAATTATTATAAACACACTGTCTCTAGTCTTACCAAGATAAATCACCTAATGTGAAAGAGGCAGTAATAATGCTAGATGTAATGTATGTTTTCTTTATTGTTTTTTATTCTTCTTTTTCCCTACCATACCAAGCAAGAGATCATGGTGATATTTAAAGTATTTTTTATATTATATCTATATATCTATATATATATATCTATATATATATATAGATATATATATACCGTGTGTGTATATATATATATATATATATATATATATATATATATATATATATATATATATATATATATATATATATATATAAGTTTGTGATGGTGACACAGAAATAGAGACTTAAGGAATATTGAGAGAGAGAAAAGACTCACCGGCTAATTCCTTTCTGAGCCGATGGTCAGAGGTAGCCAGCCAGCGAGCAGCTGTCCGTTCAAGCAGAGCAGTGGCATTCCGCTGCAGAGCAATCAAAATGGATTAAACAGACCACGCTCCAACTGCCTCCGCCGCGCAAATCAGATACGCCCGTCATGATGATAATCAATCCGTAATAAAATAACGCAACATAAATCTGATACTGTTGTTCCAACACTTTTAATAACATAGATTTGAATATTGCCATGTGCATTGGAGTGATTTATCGACGAAAAAGTGCTATCAAGCTTATATACACCCCCGGTTCTGGTGGCTCGCCAATAATACCATTAACTGCATTGTTCAAACTCATTATGTGATGAGAAACACAATAATAATCGCAGGACTACAAACGCACAATTTCTCCCATTGAGCTAATCACTTTTGCTGGTGTTATTAGTCTCTCTCTCTCTCTCTCTCTCTCACTCCCTCCCTCTCTCTCTCTCTCTCGCTCTCTCTCTTTCTCTCGCTCACTTTGTCATAAATCTTGGGAGAGGGTGGTGTATAAATCCCCAGTGCTGAATTAGTATTGTAATTTCTGGTATCCATGCATGCTTTGCCAGCGCAGACCTTGGAGTTATTAATCTGGGGGGACAGGTGCCATAGAAACAATATGCTGAGCGGTTGGCCTGGATACTGGGCCGACCCCGCCCGTGCCAAACCGCCCTCACTGCATTCAATTAGAATTACAGGGTTCTGGACCGGGGCCCGGTTTTAGTGAACATAAACCTGTCATTGATCGCAGATCGCCTCTCTCAAACCTGAAGGGATTTTTATCAATTAAGGCCTTATCATTACCGGTGGTCGTTTTAAATTATGGATTTCCCTATTTCTGGATAAATAACAAATAAATGAACATATAAAAAAAAAAATCACATGGAGATAATAAACACTCGTATGAAACATAAGTAAGGATTAATGGCAAATGCCTGTGTCGCCTTTGTAGAAATCTCTCGAGTATCTGAACTGAGTTGTTTTCTGGTCTCCCATAATGTGTGATGGGGTGGATATCTCACTGCGTTACCACCTCTCTGATAGAGCAGCTGTTAGGCTGCACATATGGCCCACTGACAAACATGACAGATGAAACACTTTGTCTGTTTGCTTTTTGTTTAAGCACCGGCTCCTCTCCTAATACGAGCCTTTTAAGTGATCAAAAAGGCCCGGCCATATTTGATGTTGTCTGCGGAGAGGGAGAGGCAGAGGAAGTGTCATCCAGTGATATACAGCTCCTCTCCTCTGTCACACACTGCGCAATGTCTGCTGGGAAATAATCTGACAGCTTGCGCTCCACACATCCATGCCACGAGAAGAGGAAGAGAGGGAAAAAAAGAAAGGAGGAGCAGAGAAAGAGAGAGAGAGTGATGGGACAAAGAGGCGAGGGAGACGAGAGAGGGGAAGAGAGTGAAAAGGAGAGAGAGAGAGAGAGAGAGAGAGAGAGAGAGAGGACACAATCAATTCAGTAGCCCTGTCTCCATCATGTCATCGCCTGTCAGCATAGATTTAGGAAGAAAGCTTTTGAGAGAGCGTCCAGAGCCACAGTCTGATCGATGTCCAGATGTCACTGACACACGTCACGCACGCACTCAAAACACCAGCGGGCCCGTTGTGACCACATCACTGGGAATTTACCAAAAGTGAGACCCCTGCCCCCCTTGGCACAGGATTATGATTCAGACCCTGAAGAGACTCATTCTGAAGGAGTGGAAGTCCCATTCGCCCCCATCTTTTCAGTTGTGGCTGACGGACATGGTTTTTGGTTGTGCGCATGGAGAGACTCAGGTACATGAGGACCAACTCACTTGGGAAGTTCTCTCAACTATTTGGGAGCCGTTCCTGGCCTATATACTTTGATGAGGTTAAAAATGAGTAACTCGCCCAGCTATTCTCTAATGGACTCATTGCATGGGATTTTATGTACAGTATATTTTTTTACAAGCACTTAAGCACCTTATACGGCTGGTAGCACCATGCTGTAATGTTGCTATGTGTTGTTTTTTGTTGTTTTTGTGTGTGCATCTGAGTTTGTTTCGCTTTTGTTCTGAAAATTGAAAAATAAAATATTGGGGAAAAAAAAGAAAATCAGACCCTGGATGCCACAGGCCCGAGCGCGTCTCCGGTCAGCATCCACAGGGCTCTCGCCTCTCTGGAAAAGTGGGTGAGGTGCTGGTGTCGAGGAGACCAGCGGGTGAGGAAAGTGGAAGTGTATATGGGCAAGGCCATTAGAGAAAAGAGAGAGAGAGGCAGAGATGAAGAGATGGAGTTGGGGTGAATAAATGGAGTCATTAGGCATGTGTTTGTGGGAGCCTGGCTCCCATATGACAGTGCAGGGTGGCAGGCTGCTGCTTGTGCTGCCGTTCCCAGTAAACAGACAAACAGATTGGCTCGTTTGCTGCTCTCCTCTGGGCAGCTTTGCCTCCTGCTTTCTGGGGAACACTTAGGACTCTCCTCCCCCGGGTCTCCGGAGAGACGACGACTGCTTATTCCTTATTTCAGTGTATATCTTGCTAGTGGACTACGGATACTAACAATCTGGCGTACTGTGAATTATGCTAAGCTATCTGTTGCTCGTTTGTATACATTAGTGATGCGCAGGCCAATCCACACCTATGTCAAAGTGTCAAACCTATTTTGAAAGCAAAACCCAACCCATGTATGTATGCATGTATGTTAGGGCTGCTACTAAAGATTATTTTCATAATTGATTAATCTGTCGATTATTTTCTCGATTAATCGATTAGTTGTTTGGTCTATAAAATGTCAGAAAATGGTAGCAAATGACGATCAGTGTTTCCCAAAGTCCAAGATGACGCCCTCAAATGTCTTGTTTTGTCCACAACTCAAAGATAATATCAGTTTACTGTCATACAGGAGTAAAGAAACCAGAAAATATTCACATTTAAGAAGCTGCAATCAGAGAATTTAGACCTTTTCTCTTAAAATTGTACTCAAAACGATTAATCGATTATCAGAATAGTTGTCAATTAATTTTCTGTGGATCGACTAATCGATTAATCGTGGCAGCTCTAATGTATGTATGTATGTGTAGTGGGTTGAGCCTTCCCCTGTAGTGCCGCCACGCCCCCTATCAGCCCACATTCACAACAGGTGAGACACCTTGCAGCTAGTTAACAGCTCATTTAAAAGGGAGCTGTGCATGGCAGCTTGCCTCTATCGTTCCTGACCCTGTTCCATGTGAGGGAGATCCACACCAGACAAGGTATGTATGCACTCTACCTGTCCTTCCTTGTAGACTGGCTGGATGTTGAGTTTCTGACATCTTTGCAGGTGTTTGGCTGTAGCTTCTCCACCTTTGCACAGCGGCACATGGAGAGGTACGGTGCTGTGTGTGGCTGATCACACAGGCTGCTTTGAGCTATGCAATCCTTTGTTTTAGTTTCACTCAGTTTAGTATTGTTTGTCACTGGGTGAGGTGTAGTCTGGTAACTTCTGTGTGCCCTGAATCTACTAAGGCCCAGACAGAAGGTATATACCAGACTACACCACTCTGGAGTTTCACCCAGAGAATACCACATTCAAAGTTCAGAGAATACCAAACATCAGGTTTGATCAAAGAAAAGGGAGCAGAGACGTGTCTCCAGTTCAAAATGGAAAATGTTTATTTAGGCTCAGGGCAAATACGTTATACTTTTAATGAATCACCTGCAAGATAAGAATAAAGTTAAAATACATTTCTTTATTACAGCAATAAATGTTTAAAATAGATTTAAATCGTACAAGTGTATAGAACATTTAAGATGACACTACATGGTCACATTACCAGTACAGGGGGGTGCCAGAGGAGTCCACAGGAGGAGGGAAGGGGGATTCAGAGGGCTTCACCACCACCAGTAAACTGAGAAACAGCGCACACAACTGTTTTCACTCACACGGCAAGAATGCACATGGGTTAGGATACACAAACTAGCATGTAGTAGAAACATAAACTCACGCTGCCTAAATACCAAATATGCACTCCAAGGTTAAGATGGCACGGCAAACTTTGGCATGCACTAAGAAACCCAGGTATAGGCCTCCACCCAGTGACCCAACCACCCACGGTACTATGGCACCCTGTACTGTAACTGGTGAACAAGAACATTTAAAAGCTATTGCCCTCCAGAACCACACAAGTTGGTTTGCATTATTACAATTGAAGAGGGGTGAAATGAAATAACCGAAGTAACCAAATCGGAGCAAATGCTATAGGACTAAAAACAGCAGTGGCAACAGAGCCACTCCTCCACCAAGTACAGCAACTAGGCCATGTGGAAGGCCACCCAATCGTCAAGCCCCTTGTTCCTTGGCCTACGAGCTACGGAGACCAACCACATCCATCGTGCTGCACGGAGATAAAGCTCATGCTACAGCAGTAGCTCCTAACAGGACAGAGGGACACAATATTAAATCACTTAAAATGGTTTAAAACCTAAAATGCACTACAGGCATTCATACTACCTTACCTCCACTAAATACAGCCACACTATGCCAAATGCGAAACCATGCCGTCATCATGCTCCTTGTCCCATTATGAGACATGAATGATATTTGTTACATTCATTTATATCTTATATTTACAAAATGCTGCTTTGAGGAAAAGCAGAGACACTGGAGCGGACTGCTGCAACATTGTGACGTAATAAAGTGAGGAACATCGGGCAATAAAATACAAAACTAATGAGTGAAACTAAAACAAAGATTGCATAGATCAAAGCAGCCTGTGTGATCAGCCACACACAGCACCGTACTGTACCTCTCCATGTGCTGCTGTGCAAAGGTGGAGAAGCTACAGCCAAACACCTGCAAAGATGTCAGAAACTCAACATATGAACAGCCAGTCTACAAGGAAGGACAGGTAGGGTGCATACCTTGTCTGGCGTGGATCTCCCTCGCATGAAACGGGGTCAGGAACGATAGAGGCAAACTTACCACCAGCCATGCACACTCCCTTTTTAAATGAGCTGTTTAACTGTTCATGAAATGTTTTTCTGATATCTGACAGTTTAGTTAAGAGGAGTTATCAAAGTAAACGCAGCATAATGGAGCATGACAGAAAACAGCCAGGCATGTCCGTTTACACCAAATGACAGTAAACCTTGACTGGTACTTGCTTCTTACAGTAGCCAGGAAATCAGCCAGCCTTTGGAGTTCTGTTCTATTCCAAGTAATAATAATAATATGTTTTCTACCATGAGTGAAGGTTTAACTTTTTTTAAGCAAAAGTTTTCTTCAACCCTGACTAAACCACACCCTACACTATACCAAATTGTTTTAGTTGCTTCATCTTAATCAGTTATTTTACTCGCCTGAACTTAACTGAGCTTTTCCACGTGACAAACAGGTGACAATGACCTGTCCAATTGTCATTGTCGCATCATCTAATTTGTGGTGATGGAGGAGCATGATGTTGGGCTATATAATTTGTGATCTCAAAACATAATCTGTGTTTCAGAAGTCAGGCTCCTGTGATAACTTTTTGTGCTGGAACGACTCATACAAAAGGCTTCAGACTCACAAATGCAGTAGTAGGAGCTATAACTAACACCTTGCAAAGTTAGCATGCAATATTTTTCTGATTCCCTCTTTGTATGTCAATCTTTGCATTGCATGTAAATGATAAAACACCATACACTGTTCTAGCTCATGTGTGTTATATATATATATACGCTTGTAAAACACCTCTCTCTCTCTCTCTCTCTCTCTCTCTCTCTCTCTCTCTCTCTCTCTCTCTCTCTCTCTCTCTCTCTCTCTCTCTCTCTCTCTCTCTCTCTCTCTCTCTCTCTCTCTCTCTCTCTCTCTCTCTCTCTCTCTCTCTCTCTCTCTCTCTCTCTCTCTCTCTCTCTCTCTCGAGTCTGAAAAATTAATTGCAGCTTTTTGTATGAATGGTTCCAGCACAAAAAGTTATCACAGGAGCCTGACTTCTGAAACACAGATTATGTTTTGAGACAAATTATGTAGCCCAACATCATGCTCCTCCATCACCACAAATTAGATGATGCGACAATGACAATTGGACAGGTCATTTTCACCTGTTTGTCATGTGGACAAGCTCATAGTTAAGTTCAGGCGAGTAAAATAACTGATTAAGATGAAGCAACTAAAACAATTTGGTTTCATGGCTACTGTAAGCAAGTACCAGTCAAGGTTTACCGTCATTTTGGTGTATACTGACATGCCTGGCTTTTTTCTGTCAGGTTCCATTACGCTGTGTTTACTTTGATAACTCCTCTTAACAAAACGGTGAATAAAACAACAGAGAGAAACGCTGCAGCTATTATCAAGCTTCTCAGTTTCCCCTGAGCTGAGCTATGAAATCAAACACATGTTGCCCATTACATCTCTGTCCTTCTCGTCTGGCTGCGTGAACGAGAAACTCTATCCAAGCAGCACTTTTCCAAAGAGTGGTCAAACTGCAAAAGGTGCTTTTAAATTTGACCGTATATCATCCCAAATCTAATATTTCAGCACATAAAGCTTTTAGATGCTTTAGGATTTTAAGAAATTAATTTTCAAAAAAAACTTGGCCTTGAGACAACCGAGGCCTATTTATGGGGCGAAATAATAATCCTGGAGCAAAATGAAATGCTATAAAGGCAGATCTGCCAGCTGAATGGAACAAATAATTCTCCAGCCAGTGGAAAGAGAGAGCTAACGGTGGTTCTACCTCTGCAGCAGAGAAGCAGAAAAAGGTTCAAAAACATTGTGACAATCCTGCACAAACTTGAACACTGTTTCACAACTGAAACCGAGACAAAATAAACTCTCTCTTATCTCACTATCTCTCTCTCTCTCACACTCTCTCTCACACACACCCTTTCTCTCTCGCTCTTCTCTTCTCTTTCCTCAGCCCTCTCTGCAACTGTCTCGCTCGCTTTCTGGCATCTTTTGATTTCAGTGTGGAGGGCAATCGTTAGTTGAGTGATGGTGCCCATCAGTGTAGTGCATGTGTTGTAAAACTGTCAGCGACTGACAGATTGACGGACAGGACCGGGCCTTCAATCACCAGCGCAGAGAGGGGGCGGGGCTAGACAGAGAAAAGATATATAGACGGAACGTATGGGAGACATGCATTGAGAGAGAGAGAATGAGACGGAAACAGGTGCATTCACTAAGTCGTGTTCTATTTAAAAAATTAAAAAAAAATCTATATGAACATGGATCAAATCTGGCACTAAACTAAAACCATAAAACAAACATGGTTGATTTTAAAGGGGAATGAAGGAGAAAAAAGATTGATATATGGAGAGAAAGAGTGTTTCCATGTTAATTTTCAACAGCTGTTGATTCAAAGGGAAAAACTTGATTTGGTCCAGATGGTCTCAGTCAGTGGCAGAATGAGAGAGCTGACTCTGTTGGCTGCAGCCATGTGTTTTTCCTCCTGATAGAAATTAAAACGCTCGTTTGTTTGTCACCGCTCACTACACAGCTTAAAATGTAGCAATGAAACGTTCCTTGGCGATAATGCACCATAATTACTCAAACGCCTGTTCTGTATCTGCAGCAGAGGGACGACAGAAGGAACATTTTCTTCAGACGAGTTTCCCTCAAGCCGGAGTGAAAGACGGGCCGAACGCAGTTCAAACTCCTTCTGAAGCGGGAGTTATGCTAGACGTATATGACTGTCGCACCGAATTGAGACAGAATCCTGACGAGAAAATGTTTGGAGCTTTTATACTCTGTGCGGTTTTCTCCTCGCGGAAGTGACCGTTATTTTTGAAAACTCCACGTTGTCCGCCAAGCCGTGTCTGCGTAGTTCGAAAATGTGGGGTGTGCGCGGCCAGGCGAAAAGTCGGCGCACGGGGGGCATTGCGGAGGGGCGTGTCTGCTGATTTGACGTCACTTGTCCACGCGGATCCTCGCGGCCCTCGCGGATGCGTTAGCTATAATTCAAGCTTGAGCCAGATGGAGCGGTAAGCTAACCGGCTGTCATCACCTCGTTCCAAACCACACAAAATGACAATCCCGGATGTTAACTGACCTTTCTTATGGAAATGGCAACTCCTGTAGACAGTCAGTCAGCCTAAAGTCTGCCTCCAGTCAGATGTATAACATGCTGTAGTAGCATCGTGCAACCAGGATGTGATAAATGTATTTATTCGAGCACTCTGATGGGTATCGATCCTCTTTAGCGCCGCCCTATAGGCTAGCGTTAGAGAGAACCCTAGAAAGGAAGAGAGTGGGCGGCTCTCCGCTATCTCACACCTCCACAAACGAGGTGACAAACACACTCGGTTGTGGAGGTGTGTGGAAACAGTGGCCTCTGACAAAAAAAAATCTGTCATTTATCGGAAATAAGGAAGAGCGTCGTAGCAGTCACCATCACAGAGATCAAAGAGCCGCCGAGGATGAAACGAGTTGAGTCACGGCAGCGTGAAACTGACACAAAGCAGTAAAAACATATCTACAAGCTATTAAAGAGTGCGCTGCACATGAAGAGACAGACAGACAGGAGCAGGCTGGAGGAGTGCGGGCATGTAACACAGAGTCCTGACCTGTGCTTGTTTGACTCAGTGGTACCCAACGACAGCATCCACCTCCCTTTACCACGGTAACAGCCAGATGCCCGTGCTGTGGGCGAGACCTTTATAACAGCCAGATGACCGTACTGCTGTGGGACCGAGCAGGGTGCTGCTCACTGAGTCCTGTCAAGACAAATGATGAATGTTTGATTATGACTGACCTAAACCCAGCCTCAACTCTGCTCAAATGTATTCTTTCTTTAGACACATTAATAATTATTATTATTATAATTACCTTTTTTTTGGTTAAAAAATAAAAAGGTACGTCATTATTTTCATTATTATATCATAAAATAAAAAGGACAAGGGGAGAAAAACAAGCTGACACCAAATTCAATGACAAAAAAGTGTTACTGTAATCTTTATCTTTTGGATCTTGGATCAAACGAGAACAATGAGGAATGTCTATATTTTAGGGTGTTCAAAACGATAGCCTATATACAATACAACAAACACAACAACAATGGCAGGGTAATAATAAGGGTACATTCATTAACTGTTACTTAATGCTTAATAAGTATGAAGTTAACCCTGATTAGGGTTAGTTGACTATAACCATAACTAACCTTAAACTATTAAAATAATGTCTAAATTAATACTTAGTTAAAATTAACACCATTAGTAAATTATTACTACTAGACACATTAGTTAACTGTTAATTAAGTTAGTTAGTTAATTATAATTAAGCATTAACTAACCCCTAAATAATGTACCCTTATTGTAAAGTGTTGCCAATTGTAGGAGTAGTCTTATTTGTAAAGAAAGAAAATTGTATTTATTTATATTATTATAAATTTCACAAGATCATTAGATGTAATTCCATCATGGTGAATGTAATAATTTAACTTGCAGATTTGGCTAAGAAATTGGAACTAGTGAAGTAGAGAGAAATTTGATGAAAGCCATTATTTGACTGACATACTGTTTCCCCCTAGTGTATAACCTGGGAAAAATATTAATTATCACATTTGCAGAATGATGAAATTCTGCAACTCGATTTGCACACATCGTGAAATAAATAATTTAGAAACAAAACAAAAAGAAGGAAAAAACAGCCATCTCTTTTGAGCTCACCAATGACTGCTGAAGGAAAGTCACTTGACAATGAGTCTGGCTGAACACACGCATATTGTGAAATACTAAATGAGTGTGCTGCGCTGCTCTCATTGTGGCTTAGTCTATAAATACAGGATCTGATTGGGTAATCAGTGTCTCCACTATGGTCTCTTTAACAGTCAATTTTACCCTGGTGAACCGAAGCAGAACTCTCCAGAATAACTCAGAATATCCACAAATTAAGCCAGATAACGGCCGAGCGGTTCCACCTTCACTCACTGCAAGTATTAGCAGGAAATTCCCACAGCAGTCTGTGTGGCAGTTACCTAGACGGGCATGTCAGGTCAACCACAACGCTAAAAACTGTCAGTCCAGAATGTGTGAACCTGTGTGCTTATGAGTGTGTTTGATCTGAGCTTCTGCCACAGTGGGTTTCACTAAGGGTGTCAAAGGAGGATGTTGATGAAAGGAACCGATGACTAACAGAGAGACAGGCAGAGACACTCGTCAAGCCAGTGCCCCTATACAGCACAAACGCATGAGTCACACTGGCCCAGGATCAGTGCTAACTGACCCCAGTCCCCCCTACAGCACAAACACATGAGTCACACTGGTACAGGATCAGTGCTACCTGCCCTGACCCCAACATGGGCTGCAAGACAGGCTGACAATAGCCTACCATCAGTATCAACGAAGACGAGAGAGCAGCAAAACAGTCATTTTCTGTAAGGAATAAAGGTGAACAGTGTAAAGTTCTATATTTAAAAAAAAATGCACAAGACTCTGAACTTCATCTCCAACAGAATATGGTTCAGCCCAGCCGATTCTCTCTCTCTAAATATATATACATTAATATATAAATAAATATTAATTATGACACCTGGATTGTAGTGTGTGTGTGTGTGTGTGTGTGTATATATACTGTATATATATATACTCTATGTATATGTATATGTATATATATATATATATATATATATATATATATATATATATATATATATATATATATATATATACTGTATATGGACACATTATACACAGTACACACACACAGACTACAATCCAGGTGTCATAATTTTTATAAACTTGTGCAATGACAAAAAAGAAAATCACACCTAACCGTTTATTTTAATTTAAACATTTAACTATGATAATTATGGTTTGACTTTGCACTACTGTTTTTGTCCTGATCTGCACACATGCCTGTGTGTGTGTGTGTGTGTGTGTGTGTGTGTGTGTGTGTGTGTGTGTGTGTGTGTGTGTGTGTGTGTGTGTGTGTGTGTGTGTGTGTGTGTGTGTGTGTGTACGCATGGGTGTTTGACAGAGAGAAAGGAAAGAGTCAATCAAACAAAGGAAGAGAGAGACAGAGAGAGAGAGATAGGCTAACTGCTGATGAACCACAGCCATTTGCATTGCAGGAAGTGTGACAGCCATACATATCAGAGGGACAGTCCCAAGACCGAGACACACGCGCGCACACACACACACGCACACACACGCACGCACGCACGCACACACACACACACACACACACACACACACACACACACACACACACACACACACACACACACACACACACACACACACACACACACACACACACACACACAGCAATGTTGGCATTAATGTAACACCAGGCCTCTGTGGCGTGGGATGAGGTTGGAGTTATGTGATATCTGTGGTTGCAAAAATTATTGTCCCATAATATTTGAGTGGATGGAGAAAATGTAACATCTCAGAGAGCTGGCATTGCTCCAGCAGGTTATTTGTTTATGTCCCTCCCCTCAAAACAAATTTCACTATTTTAAAAAATTCTTCCATTATGTGATGTGATGTTATGTTATCTGTTTTCCCTCTTCCAGTAATATTGCATTAGATTTCCAATATGCATGGTGAGTTTTTCCATCTTTCACAGATCAAGACTTCATGGGCCTTTTAGATGAAAAATTATCAATACAAGATGAAGCGTCAGCGAAAAAGCGGTGACACATTGCCAACATGTTCTTGTTCCCGGTGCCAGCATCAATAATTCAGCCACTAGCTCATAACTTTATTTTCAATGCATAATTGAGGCCAACCCAATGTTTTCTTCAGCCATTTATATGTAGAGCCATTTTTAAACAATAAAGGGAGTGGTCCATTAAGCTTTTAACAGCTTCTGTTTGTTCGTACTGCAATAGATACTGGATCGGACTGGACAGTGGAGCCAGTTTCACTCTGCTGGTCCTGGTAATCAGTAGTGTGAGAGATGGGGCTTATTTTCAGATGATTGATTGATAGATAGATAGATAGATAGATAGATAGATAGATAGATAGATAGATAGATAGATAGATAGATAGATAGAAAGAAAGAAAGAAAGAACTGCCTCAGATGCCATACTGTGTTTTGACTGTGGGACTTTGAAGGAAGCTCTCTTGGCTAAGACACCTCATTATATGACCTGACTACATTTCTTATTTGTTTTTGCACTGGTGCTTAATAAATATTGATTTACTATTTTAATTACATGTTAATCTCAAAGCACATAGGTGCCAGCTTTATGACTCTCTCAAGTCATACGGCAAATTTCCTGTTTGCAAATATTTACTGAGGACGGTGTCCTGAGAGGGCCATAAAAGTGAATAGGGATCATTAAACAGAGACTAGCTGTCTACAATATCCGCACAAGTGTCAATATCAGCAACACAGGTTGGCCAAGCTACCAATCAATTGTCTTATTCTTGTACTCTTTTTTTTTAAACCATCTTAATCAAGTAAAAAAAAAAGTCAAGGGTTATCCCTACAAAATAGCCTTTTCATTCATAGTGAAATAATCTATGTGCTTAAAAGCAATGCTTCAAGTGTTCTTCTTTGTTTCTAGGTAGGATCCTTAAAAGTTTATGATTATGTGCAGTGTTAGGCGTAACTCATTACAAAACTAACATATTACATGTAATATTTACAAACCACATTTAAATAAAGATACAATAATTTCCTAATCAAATTGTGTATTTTTAAGTAAAAAACCACTATAGATGACACTAACAAAGGAAAAGCATAACATTTAGAATTTTGGGTGGTTTACACTGACTTCAAGACAGTTGAAATTATTTTTCGGGATGGTTCAGTGGCGGCGAGGTCATTCTGCTACTTCTGTTATTTTGGTGAAAGTACAGTAATGCAAAAGTAGTGTAATAAGTAACGAGTTACTCTACACAGAAAGTAATATTGTAAAGTAACTAAGTAAATGAAAGTAACTAGTAATATGTAGTATATTACATTTTGAAAGTAACTTTCCCAACACTGATTATGGGGGCAGCCACTCTGATCTGTTGCGTCTGTCTGAATATTTAATTTAACATTCCTTGAGAGGCGTCCACCTCTGTTAGATTTCCATTCATTTTGATGGACAACTGAGTTAAAAAAAAAAATCTGGATGGACTGATTCATCACAATCCTTTTAATTCATTCGAATCAAGGAGTCGTTCCTGCATTGGGGACGATGATGGCAAACAAAAGACCTTAGACGAGGCTACACTTAATGCAGTGTGCAAGATCCCGTTAGCCTGGTAAAACAGCCGGTCACGTCAACTCACATTTCATTTGGTTCTGCGGGACCGTCTGGCCTCAACTCTGGGATGGCTGTCTGCAGAAACTGCGAAGCAGACGAGCCAATCAGCGACCCGCCTCGTAGTTGACATCGTAACCGGCCGATCAGAACGTCGCTAGCAAAACAGTAATGGTCGCCTCCTTGCCTGCCCGCCCCGAGGAGTAATGTCAATGTTCGTCTAGTTTAAACAGCCATAAAGTGCAGTTATTGCATAAATAGACTCAATAACAACAATTAAACAAGTACTGGAGTATGCAACAGCGGAGTTTCTGGGCGGGAAATATGATTTTGCGTCTCGTAATGCTCGTTAACATGCGACGCACAAGGTACATGACAGAGCGGCAATAGGAATAGGAATGTGTTGATTATGGATCCAACTAGTTTTCCATACAAGACCCACCCATAATCTGCCTCTGATTGAGTTGGGTTTAGGCACAAGGAGGTTGGGTTAGGGCATGCGGAGTGGTGATTGGTTGGGTTGAGGCATGAGGAGTGATGATTGGTTGGGGTTAGGGTAGGAATGTCAGGATAAGCCAATCAAAGGCAGAGTAGGGCGGGTCTCAATCCGGCCAAGACTTTCGCTTCCATGCAACGCGGTTATTATACAGTCCAATTGATGAGAGAATGGAGTTGGTGTTGTAGGCCCAGACATTTCGGCGAATAATAATAATAAATAGCTGCATATGAGATGTCATCGGACTGTAAACAATGACGGAAACTCCCGAAATATCGCCCGTCTGTCCCAGAGTCATATTAGTCGTCAGACTGATAGACTCTGAGATCCCAGATTGGGCAGGTCTTGAGTGGGCTGCATGATAACGCAACGCAGAGGGGTGTGACAAGCGTCAGAATTTGACGCCCTTGGAAGAAGAACGGGTTGCATGAATTTTTGACCGATATATTTCTGTTAATTTAACAGAAATATATCCGTCAAAAATTCTGTCCATTTTCTGACGGATCAGTGTGGCCCCTTAAGCAGAGGGCTTTCAAATTGGCATCACATGTCCTCCAGACAGTTAAGTCAGGACTAACTGGCATGGGAAAATGTTATAATTGCCTTGCATTAAGCTGAAATCTTGAGTTGAGGTGAAAAAACGTTGTACTAGGATAAAACACCTCTAAATTTATGACTGTCAAATTAATTGGGATAACAACCATTGTCTGTGTTGTGTTATATAGTCCTTGTGAACTGCTTCCTATTGGCATACAAAATTATTTCCCCAACTGATTGCTGTTTGAAGCGTAACTTAGCAGTCAGTCCACCAGAGGGGATTTCTCGCACTTTGCAGGAAATAGAGCCCGAGAGCTCTCAAATCGGAGCAAATAATGAAGCCGAGCTATTTTTTGTTTCTGCAAATTGCTTTTCCCCCCATTGGCATTGGAATATGTCATCATAACTAATTTGACAGCAGTATATGAAAGATCATACACATAGTGTCTGGTTATTAGCTACATACATCATTGCGAAAAGGTTTTATTTTTTTTCTCTTCCGCTCCCATTAGATCCATATAGGCTTCTCCCAAAAACTGGTAAAAAATTGATTCCACAATGAACGTATAAAAGGTTCTAAACAGGGACTATATTTTAGTTTAATCTATACATTCCTCCTTTCCCTCTCTCTCTCTCTGTCTCTCTCTCTCTTGCTCCCTCACTCTCTCTTGCTTTTTCACTCTCACTCTTCCGAATCCTTCCATCACCGAGATATATTGAAACTGAGAATGCATTAGGATGATTAGGAGGCTGAAATATTATAGGGAAAGCCTGTCTTTTTCGCAGGGAAACGCTATAAATGAGTAACGGTAAACAACGTATTTTTCATCTCATTTGGCCTAAACAAAATGGACAGTGTGTACAATATTTACTCTAGCTAAGTGTGCAGTGTGTGTGTGTGTGTGTGTGTGTGTGTGTGTGTGTGTGTGTGTGTGTGTGTGTGTGTGTGTGTGTGTCTGTGTGTGTCTGTGTGCGTGCGCGCGTGAATAATCCATGCAGTGTGTAGTGTCTGCATGGTTTGTTCCTCAGATCAAGGTTGCAGGTTTAATTGAGCCTGCACTGGACCCAGGGCTGAGAGAACAGGCAGAGGAGCATCGATAAACTATGAAATGGTTCCAATATGGCCGATCGATGAGGCTTTGTGAGCAGCTCCCTCGGGACTTTGATTTTCCTCTCAAACAACAATCCAGGATCTCTGCTCTTCAAAGGCAAACTCCATCTTTGTTGTTGTTGTTGTTGCTTCCCCCATGTTTGAGTGATGTCACCCAGGTCGATTTGATCCATGTCCATAACGGCTCTCCCACACTTGAATCACCCGGGAGATGCTTCCTGTTCTGCGCAACGCTAACAACCAATAAAGGTCAATCTCCCATGCTAATGGACAATTGTGTTTGTTCCCATTATTGGCCCTCTGAGCCGTGGTCAACAGATGGAGAACTGGCGTCGGTGACAGAACTTACACTCCAACCTTTCTCAAAGCTGTGTTGTGTCATTCCACTCGTTCTCTCCTGGAGCTTGTGTTGACCTGTACTTCACTCTATCACGTACGACTACGAGGAGATCCAGAGCTTGTGTTGACCTGTACTTCACTATATCACGTGCGACTATGAGGAGATCCAGAGCTTGTGTTGACCTGTACTACACTATCACGTGCGACTATGAGGAGATCCAGAGCTTGTGTTGACCTGTACTTCACTATATCACATGCGACTACGAGGAGATCCAGAGCTTGTGTTGACCTGTACTACACTATCACGTGCGACTACGAGGAGATCCAGAGCTTGTGTTGACCTGTACTACACTATCACGTGCGACTATGAGGAGATCCAGAGCTTGTGTTGACCTGTACTTCACTATATCACATGCGACTACGAGGAGATCCAGAGCTTGTGTTGACCTGTACTACACTATCACGTGCGACTACGAGGAGATCCAGAGCTTGTGTTGACCTGTACTTCACGCTATATCACGTGCGACTACGAGGAGATCCAGAGCTTGTGTTGACCTGTACTTCACTCTATCATGTGCGGCTACGAGGAGATCCGTTGCAGCAGCGTCACAGGGGCGCTGCTAGTGAGGGCTAACCGTCTAACCATTTCAGCTAATTGTCTCATTAATGATTCAGCGGTGTTAGGCTGCTCTAGCACTTCGCTGTGGGGAGCAAATTGTTCTGATTGGTTTGCCTCTGTCAATTATTGATGAGGCAGTGAGCTGAAGTGCTAACACCTGGCTTTGGAGGTCCAAATGGCCCCACATTCCCATCAAATACTCTGTTATTCGCACACCGCGGGACCAGGCTGCATCAAACACTCTGTTATCCGCACACCGCGGGGCCATGGCTGCAGTCTTGGAGGGCTGGAGTCATGACTGCTGCTGTTCTCTGAGAGTGGATGTAGCGTGCCCCGGGGCAGCCACTGTGATCTTTAGTTGTGAGGATATTAGCTCATAGAACATGGCTCACCGCTGAGCAAAAAGCTGCACAAAACAGTGAAGTGGCTCGCAGTGATTTGTGCTGAAAGTGATGGAACGTAAACAGACACAGGGAGAGCGGCCCACTGACACACCGCTGGATTGTTTGTATTTGTGTGTGTTTGTGTGTGTGTGTGTGTGTGTGTGTGTGTGTGTGTGTGTGTGTGTGTGTGTGTGTGTGTGTGCGCGTGCCAAGAAAGAGAAATAGTGAACAGATTTGGCTCATTGATAATACAATATGCTAGGAATAAAATAGTCTAGTATAAGATAGTATCTTTTGTCAACACACTGAACAGCACGAGTTCTAGTAAACATCTACAACTAACAAACATGCAACATCCTCATAGGAGACACATAGGCATTATAACTGATGATTAACATAATGACTCACGTTAGGCTCGACTGTAGACGTTACATGTGTGCCATGTAATGTGTGTGCCATGTAATGTGTGTGTCATGTAATGTGTGTGACATGTAATGTGTGTGCCATGTAATGTGTGTCCGACATGTAATGTGTGTGTGACATGTAATGTGTGTGCCATGTAATGTGTGTGTCATGTAATGTGTGTGTGACATGTAATGTGTGCGACATGTAATGTGTGTGCGACATGTAATGTGTGCGACATGTAATGTGTGTGTGACATGTAATGTGTGTGACATGTAATGTGTGTGCCATGTAATGTGTGTGTGACATGTAATGTGTGTGCCATGTAATGTGTGTGCGACATGTAATGTGTGTGCCATGTAATGTGTGCGACATGTAATGTGTGTGCGACATGTAATGTGTGCGACATGTAATGTGTGCGACATGTAATGTGTGTGCCATGTAATGTGTGTGTGCCATGTAATGTGTGTGTGCCATGTAATGTGTGTGCGACATGTAATGTGTGTGCCATGTAATGTGTGTGTGACATGTAATGTGTGTGCGACATGTAATGTGTGTGCCATGTAATGTGTGTGTGCCATGTAATGTGTGTGCGACATGTAATGTGTGTGCCATGTAATGTGTGTGTGACATGTAATGTGTGTGCCATGTAATGTGTGTGCGCGACATGTAATGTGTGTGCCATGTAATGTGTGTGTGGCATGTAATGTGTGTGTGGCATGTAATGTGTGTGCCATGTAATGTGTGTGTGGCATGTAATGTGTGTGCGACATGTAATGTGTGTGTGACATGTAATGTGTGTGCCATGTAATGTCAATACTTGCTTTATTTATGGTGATTAACTCATTGAATGCCATGGACGTCCTTCGACGTCCAATTAAATAGTGACGTAGAGTGCCACGGACGTCCTTCGACGTCCAATGCGTTTTTTGACGGTGGGACGTCGATCAAAGCCTTCCGCAGCTCCTGTACAACTATAGTAGCTATTGGAGGTCTATAACCTATTTTACAGAACCCTTAGGTGGCGACAGTGCTCTCCAGATTACAGAAATGTCAGGAATACACAGCCTGAATTAGCCTTGATGAAAGAGAAACCGCTCATGCTGCAATCCAGAGCCATGTAGATTGTTCTGGCTGCAACTGACGGTGCGTGCGAACACAGTCAATCCGCGCACACAACTGAGTCCTTCTGCCTCTGTCTGTCTGTCAGCATAGTTTCTCCACATGATTAGCCGCTAGAAAAGCAGCAGCGCGACACTGAAAAGCCAAACCTTTCACTGCAGTCCGCGTGTGGCTTCTCCATGTTGCGCTGCCTGGGAGGCGGCGCTTCCCAGGCTTCCTAGAGACGCTTGGTGCGAGGCTGTGTGTTACTAGTGTGGGGAGGAGTTTTCAGCTGAGGGGGGGGGGGAGGGGGGGTGGGGCACGCAGGGCAGGACCATGGGCAGGACACAACTACACCACATCACTACATCAGAAAATATTACCGTATCTAGAGTCAGTGAATGTGCTTGAAATGCTGCATTTCACAAAAGGCTGAATATCTCAGCTTATAATTTGAAATGCCTGAAAACGCTGAAAACAACCTATCTTCTCCGGCTCATAACTAAAGAACGGAAAATGGTATCAATAAACTTTTTTTTGCTGATGATACAATAGAGTCTCCTTGTTCTTTTTGCGTGTTCGGTGTTTACATAGTAATATCACACAATATTCTGTGGGCCTCGAGAAATCACTGAAAACGCTCTGAAAACTCTGGCACTGGGAGCGTCCGTTCTCCAAAAGTGGCTGGCACTCAATGAGTTAAGAACAGGTGCAGCCTAGGCACCTTTACCGTGGGGTCACTAATGTGATCTCCAGTAGATAGTAGCTGGGTAGATCCTCTCTGTTTCTAATGGCCCACCCACAAAGTGCTCCTTCTGGCCAACATGAATCATCCTAACTCGCTGCACAAACCTGCCTCTCCTTACTGGCCCTGGCCCCTTTTCCAGGACATACTTGCACATCAATCAAACACAAAACATGGGGGAGGTTGCGGTTTCCAAAAATGCCATTTTGGTGTGGCTATCACAAATAAAAATAATTGTTTCCTTTTCCGAGCAGATTGGGAGTTTGTGTTTAATGTGGAAGGACATAAACACGGAGGAGGACTGGCGCAGACTGCTAGTGAGTTTGCTCTGCTCTCCCTGGCCTTAATTGAAGCTGATTAAAGAGTCACCCCCCATGCCGACGCCGCTGTCACTCTGAATCTCAGCCATGTACAGTACAGTACACTCACAGGGTGGTCAGACACTGCGCCTGGCTGTGTCCACTCACAGGGTGGTCAGGCACTGTCCCTTTGTTTTCATGCTGGCACGCAGGGACAGCAGAAACCTCCCCACCCCCCGAATAGAGAGGCAAAGTGAATGTCACTTCCTGCTTCAGCACTGTACCAAAGATTTTCATCCGCCATTTATTTTCCTATAGACATTTAGTAAAATGCTTTCTAAAAAGAGTTTTACTGGTTCAAACCAAACGGTTCAGCTAATGCTATAACCGGGAGAGACCATAGAATATTTAACTCGGAACAAAACTTTAAAAAACAACATCGAAAAAATATTTTCTTCAAACCCGCATTTTTTTTTTACGTTTTGGTCCGAGTGAAATGTTCTGTGATCTCTCCCGTTTCTAAATATATCTGAACCATTTGGTTTGAACAAGTAAAACTTTTTATAAGCAATTTACGAAATGTCTATGGGAAAATAAACGGCGGATGAAAATCTCTGGTACAGTGCTGAAGCAGGAAGTGACGTTCACTTTGGCTCTCTATTACTCTGACTCACTGTGTGTCACCATAGGCTCTGATGGGGACACTGGGTTTAGTCTATGCTTCTGTATGGCTCACAATGCAGATTTTGCTCACTGTCTTACTGTACACTTTGTGCATGTGTGTGTCAATGCAACACACTCATGTATGAAAGATAGGAGGTGGTCTGATCACACTTTTAATGACCTCTCCTCTTTCTCTCTCTCTCTCTTTTCTGTTGGCAGATAACCTAACGACTGATCAACGATGACATCAGAGTGGCCTACCGATCGCACGAAGACGCCTACAAAGCACAACGTTTAAAAATGACTTCACTGAAGAACAACAGACGAGATCCGCTGAAATCCCTCAAAATCCCCAACAGAGAAATTCTTCAAAGCCTCTTACTACTTCCTCTCTCCCTCCCTGATATTTTACCTCCAGCTTTTTTCTATGAAACTCAAGAAAAAGAAAAGAAAAAAGAAAAACAAAACATACAGACTCAAAATCAAAAGATGGTTGACAACATCAGACAAGTACATCGGGGGGGGACTATTTTCTCTTTGGAGGGAAAAAAACATTGATGCATGCTTCTGTAAATAGATCATATAAAGCCCTATCCTTATTCCTAAAGTAGGAAACATACCAAGATGTTCTCACCTTCTCATCATCTTTCATGACTGTGGATACAATACTCATCATGGATCACCATTTTCCTCATAATACCCTAGCTACTCCCCCCCCCCCCCCCCCAGAGACCATTGTAATTATCATCACCAATACATATGTTCCTTGTTTTAGAGAACCCTCTTCAACATACTGTTTGGAGCTATAGAGAGGCAAAGTGAAACATCACTTCCTGCTTTTCTCCCTGTACCAGCGCTGAAAAAATATGAATGAACGGAGAATAACGTTACTTTTTTATCCTGTTTGAATTGTGCCACGGGGTGCCAATGTTAATTTTGTCCATTTAAAACATAACTTTGCATGTCAAGAAAGTCGCAGTTTGTCGCCAAATTGTTGCACTAGAAGTTATAAATCAGAAAGACTACATACACTGTCGCCTAAGTGATGTCACTTTCTCTACCGGCAAAGCTGAAGACTGGCAACATGCTTCCACGAGCTATGTAGTTTTTATACTAAACTAAACCCTACGTTTCAGTTTGACGACAAACTGTGACTTTCTTGACATGCAAAGTTATGTTTTAAATTGACAAAATTAACATTGGCACCCGGTGGCACAATTCAAACGGGATCAAAAAAGTAACCTTATTCTCCGCTCACCGCCATTCGTATTTTTTTTCAGCGCTGGTACAGGGAGAAGGCAGGAAGTGACGTTTCACTTTGGCTCTCTATTTGAACTGTAAGAATTGTAGCCCCTGTATTCTCCTTACATAACGGCCTAGTCTCCCTCTCCGATATCCACACTAACACATGTACATAGAGATGAGTGATGATGACAGCATGGAACAGACTATAGTGTATATTTACCACTCCTCCCAGTAGATCACAAATCTCAGTATGTGGATATTTCAGACAACCTTTTTAAAAGTTTAACATTCTTAAACTTTTTTTTCCTGATAGGTAAAGATAGGGTCCCAGACATGTGGACATTTTTTCCTATGTATTTGAATAGATACATAAAAGGTATTATTAGCAATACTGTAGGTAATGTTATGATTTGGCAACAACTTATATGACAGCGATTCCCTCGCTATCATCATTCAATTGAGAGAAACAAAATGGTCAAATTGAAAAGGGTAAAGCACGCATTTCACCCAAGTAATAGGTCTAACCTGGCGTTTTTATTTATTTATTAAATATGAATACCATTAATTATTTCTATTAGATATTTCTGGGGTTAGCGTTATTATTTATTTTCTTATTATTTATTTAGGCTATATTGTTATTTTCCCTCTTCTCCCCTGTAAATGGCCAATAGCTAACTTATTGTTTCCCATCATTACATACATTAATAGCCCTGTCCCTCGCCATGTGCAGCTGTAACTGCTGTCGCAATTTGCTGTCAGCCTGAGACGGCCACCTCTTTCTCCACATGGTTTTAAAGAGCCTGAGCCAAGATGGGGGGGAAGGAACAACAGCATTGATTGCAATGTAGACATGAGACGTCTGACCACGGTCTACCTTGGACTATGAAGATAACCAAATGGACTGACAGATAAAAAGCCACGCCAATGAACAGACAACCTCAAAGGTCCCCCCCCGCCCCCCCCACTGGTGAAGATAGAGAACCTTTGCATGGACAACAAGGAAAACGATAGCCTGAACACACCCTCTCTCTCCATCTTCGTGCATCCTCTACCTCTCAGTGTGTGCTGCTGTGCATCCAGGAATCCATGACTTTTCAATGACCCCTCTACTGTCCCCACTGGCCACTGTGCTCCGCTGCATGTCCCGAGAGCCTCGAGAGGGGAGTGTCCAGTGCTACTGATGGGCGCACATGGCACATGGGGAAAACAGGACAAACACCTGCGCGCACACAGTACACACAAACACAAATACACACACACACACACACACACACACACACACGCATGCATACAGATGCACAAACACACACGGCGCCACTCAAATATGTTACTGTAAATATGTACAATATATCCACTATGTATAGTGTCAGATGTATATACTGGACTCTGCATGTTGACATGTAGATGAGTAAATGGAACTTGACCATTTTATTCGTAGAAGAGGATGGGCAGGTAGTCACTGGGTTGACTCTCGAAACCAATGCAAGCTCTTTGTTGGCTATACATCTCCTTACTTTGATTGCAGAAACTGTATAGTTAACATGATTTAAAATACGTTTACCTCTCCCATTCCTACTGAGAAAGGTCCTCTTCAGCTAAACAGCAGAGCTGAATGGGGGTTTTAAGCACTTTGGAGGGACACCTAAGCTGGCCTCTGATGTCACACTGAGCCTGGCCTCTGATGTCACACAGAGCCTTGGCCTCTGATGTCACAGAGCCTGGCCTCTGATGTCACACAGAGCCTGGCCTCTGATGTCACACAGAGCCTTCGCCTCTGATGTCACACAGAGCCTGGGCCTCTGATGTCACACAGAGCCTTGGCCTCTGATGTCACACAGAGCCTGGGCCTCTGATGTCACACAGAGCCTTGGCCTCTGATGTCACAGAGCCTGGCCTCTGATGTCACACAGAGCCTGGCACACAGAACCTGGCCACAGTGAGCGGGGGGGAGAAGAGAGGAGGCCAAAGCAAACTGGGGCACCAATTAAGTGGCAGCACACAAAGTGGCGTGGGGCGTCCTGCCAGCAACTGTCTATTCATCCTATGTCAAAGGGATTAGCACATCTCAATGAGTCTACAACACTGCCAGAGAAGTCCAAGAGCAGAGCAGAGCAGGGAGGCCAAGTGAGGAGAGGGAGCAAACACAGATGGAAAGATGGAAAAGGAGCAGAGCTGATATTTCAGCTTGCACTGAGCACAAGTCACCATGTCGGCGTGATCTCTGCGCTCCTATATCATATTCTTGTCTGACCCCTCAGCCACCTTGGAGAGTTCAGTAACCCCCTCGACCTCAAACAGTTACACCACCGTGAGGCTCTCTCTGTGCTGCCGTGACCTCACGTCCTGTCCGGGGTTGACTTTGTGGTAATGAGCGTGGCCTGAAGCTCAAGCAGATGTTCCACCTCGCGGTTAAATACCTGTTGGCCTTCTAGCCTAATGATTTTTTGATGCCTGCCCCACACTACAAGCTGGACTCTTTCTGGGCACAGCTCCACATACATCAGCCTCTTTGCTGAGGGCTACACACGACCTGAGCCAGTGGAAAAATGCTGTGTTTTAATACACTCATTTGATGCAGTGCAGGGAGATGTTCTAAAAGCCTGTATGATAAAAGGCGTCGTTCCATTTTGACTGGAAATAATCAAAAGAGCAGAAGCAAAATATGGGAGATTAGCTGCTTGGTATGTCCCCTCGTGCAGCTGATCTAGAGGGGAGACATTTCTTAATTCATCTACTGCAGGAGCGCATTGACTCTCATCAGGTCATTTATGGTCAAACAACATTGAGATGAGGAGGAGGAGGAGGTGAGCAGCTCACCTGACGAAGCAGCGATACGTTAATGCAGATTTGGAAAAAGCTACTGTAGGGAGGATGACGATGTCGATCAAAGAGAGTAATGTGGTAAGAGATGACACACGATGGTGATCTTCTCTGAGCCTCGAGGCTTTCCACTCTCTTGAAAATGAAACGCAGTCTCATATCTAAGCCGCTGGAGGCAGTTTGTGACAGCTTGTTTTATTGTCCTGTGCGTTTGAATGCAGCTACTGCACATTGCTCTATCCTGATCAACAGCAGACAGGCAGCAGGTGTGCCTTTTATCTGACAGTGACTGTGGATGTCCCCACAAACACACACAAGTAGGCCTACACATGCACTCATCCTCTCTCTCTCTCTCTCTCTCTCTAACACACACACACACACACACACACACACACACACACACACACACACACACACACACACACACACACCAACACATGCTAATCTAAACAGCGAGGCTGTATGTAAACAGATCGTCGACATAATGGGATTGTTCAGTGTGCAAACAATAAGCTGTTAGCGTAATCACAGGTCAAAGATATATTACCCAGAGGGCCACGCTGGAGGTATATTACCCAGAGAGCCACGCTGCAGGTATATTAACATGATGGATATGTGGGGTGGGGGGGGGATGGCGGGGGGAGGCCCAAGGATATAGAGCGCGCTCCTGATTCTGATGTGCCCCCTATTGGGCCCCGTCCTCTGCCTCTCTCTCCTCCACCTCCCTCATAGGCCCCACTTCATCAGCCCTCCCCCCTCCCTCCCCCCCTTACTATCTCCTCTTTAAGCCCACCCCTCCTGTCCTCCTCCACCACCACCCCCCACCCACCCAGTATAGAGTATAGAGAGCCAAAGTGAAACGTCACTTCCTGCTTCAGCACTGTACCACAGCTTTTCATCAGCCATTTATTTTCCCATAGACATTTTGTAAAATGCCTATAAAAATAGTTTGACTAGTTCAAACCAAACGGTTCAAATATATTTAGAAAAAGGAGAGACCACATAACATTTCACTTGAACCAAAACGTTATTTTTTTTTATGTTGTTTTTTTTAGGTTTGGGTTTGGGTTTGAGTGAAATTTTCCATGGTCTCTCCAGATTCTAAATATAGCTGAACCGTTTGGTTTGACCAAGTAAAACTATTTTTATAAGCATTTTACGAAATGTCTGTGGGGAAAATAAATGGCGGATGAAACTCTCTGGTGCAGTGCTGAAGCAGGAAGTAGGTGGCCACTTTGCCTCTCTATGGATCTTGTTTTTGGATTAAGCTAAAAAAGGCGTCCGAGTGATGTCGGCCCATCTGAGCCGCTTGGCTGGCCTGCCTCTGAGACAAGCAGGTTAGCAGAGACAAAGACAGCACATGTCTAGCATCTCTATAAATACAGTAAGGAGAGGCGGATGACTCCCGTGTCCCATCCAGAAGCAGAAGCAGGCTACTAGTGTCATGATAAATACTGTGTAGCTCACTCCATTGCACAGAGAGCTTATTCACTTATCTCTGCTTTATTTGATTAGCATCTAGCTCACTCTCTCAGCTGGTTAATAAGTCCATGTCCTCCTGGCTAAACACTTCATTAGTGTCATCACTGGCTAGCTGCTGCTGTGTGTATTGCGTTATGTCTGTGGTCCACCGGAGCAGATACACATCGGAGCCGAGTGACAGAGTCAACAGAGAGGCAGAAGACTGACTGAGCAGGAGAAAAACAACCTGGGAGAGAGACAATAAGTGCAAAGGTCTCATGATACAATAGCTGAGCCCCTTTTACCTCATGGACCTTTGGCTTAAGAGGTGGCCTAAGGTCTTTGGACAGGCAGCCCATATGGGAATAAGGTCTTAGAGATGAGATAAGGCGACCACAGTGATACGTCTAGAAATACAATAACAGTATTTTTTCTTCTTCAGATGGGCATACTCATGTAGAAACACAGGGCATACGCAAAGCTCTCTCTCTCTCTCTCTCACACACACACACACACACACACACACACACACACACACACACGTCTGGACCTGTGTGTGTCTGTGTCTGGTGGGGTGCCATGATTAACAGTGACAGGGTTGGGGTTCTGGGAGCAGGGGGGGGTCAAAGGTCGAAGGATTACAGATGAGGTAACCTGCGTTGCCTGCTCTGCTCTAATCCTGACCTCCACGCTGACCTGTGCCTCTTGAAAAATTATCAGCACACGTATGAACTGCAGCACGTTCTTCGCACACGTCTTCAACTGCTTCGCTATTTTTGACGACAACAAAACACAAATACTGTAAAAGAAATACAGAAATGAAGTATATCAAGTGAATTTTGAAAACCTCCAAACCGGAGAGTGCGACAGTGAGTTAGAGTGGATCGTTGTAATGAGCAGATAACAGCAGAGACAGAGCAGACCTCCTTCTGTCACATAGCTAATGACAGGGATGAATAATACAGCCCTTAAAGCCCTTACTCCCACCTCATCCCAGCCTGCCATCAACCGGGTTCCCCATCAGCGCCCCCAACCCCCTTAAAGAGATGAGTTCGGCTCCCAAGAAGATCTGGGGCGAACCGAAAGAATGGGATTAGCCAAAAGGCCTACATGTGACTAAATGCTCTGGACTGACCCGCTGTGTAACACACCATCCAGGACCATACCAAGAACTACTGTATACCAAATCCTTAGCATCTCATTGGCTAATGGAGAGAGAGAGAGAGAGACGTGTCCTCTTAGAGTAGCAACCATCAGATGGGGCGAGTGAGGCGTGACAACCCGAACAGGCTGAAGCTGTTGTTAAGGGGTGCTGACTTCTACAAGTACCTGAGGTCCCTCCACACAAATAAATACATTGAGGAATAATAAATGGCCAGAGACAGAGACTATGGACAGGTGGCATTTCAGGCTGCACCGTTTAGCTGTGCAGTCTGGCTTCTGACAGCTTGATTTACTCTCCTGCACCTGAGCCAAACGAGAGAGAGAGAGAGAGAGAGAGGGAGAGAGAGAGAGGATAAAAGGCAGGGAAAAAATAGCCTAACTAGATTCCAATTTGTCAGCGTTAACTTGAAACACTATTGATGAAGCGATGTAGAGAAGGTAGAATGGACTTTCCGGTAGCCGTGCCCAGCTCATTGTGATCAGGCACTTTGAGAGATTGTGCCTGCTCTTAAGGCCTGCTATATTCCTCACTTTCAGAGTCAGCTGATGGGGCGGTCAGTAACTTGGATAACAGAGTTGGATAACAGAGTTGATTGAGTCACCCCCCTAACCCAGTGCCCCTGACTCGGGCGCTGTCTGGGCTCCACTAGAGTAGAAGCGGATCAGGTGTGCAGAAGGGCCAGGAGGGCAGGGGCCAGGAGGGCAGGGTCCAGGGGCCAGGACAGGAGGGCAGGGTCCAGGAGGGCAGGGTCCAGGAGGGCAGGGGCCAGGTCAGGAGGGCAGGGTCCAGGAGGGCAGGGTCCAGGAGGGCAGGGGCCAGGGTCCAGGAGGGCAGGGTGCAGGGGCTAGGTCAGGAGGGCAGGGTCCAGGGGCTAGGTCAGGAGGGCAGGGTCCAGGGGCCAGGACAGGAGGGCAGGGTCCAGGACAGGAGGGCAGGGGCCAGGAGGGCAGGGGCCAGGACAGGAGGGCAGGGTCCAGGGGCCAGGACAGGAGGGGCTGTTTTGGGGGACATTAAGGTTCGTCTTCGGGGTGCATGATGGAGATTAAAGTGGCTCAAGGGGAGAGGCTAGGATGCACTCTGTTCCCCCTAACAGGGTGTAATCTGTTACCCTAACAGGGTGTATCTGTTACCCTAACAGGGTGTATCTGTTACCCTAACAGGGTGTACTCTCTCAGTTTTAGAGAAGTGAAAAGTTTTTAGAGTCCATGCACCCCCCCCCCCCCCCCCCCCCACACATCCCTTCTGGGCCCCCTGCGGAGCAGAGAGTGCGAGGCAGCGGGGGATAACCATATGTTATCAAAGTGTTTTTTCAAAGCGCCAGTCTTCAGCCAAACTATATCATCTCGCATACCTGAAAGAGGAAGAAGATGAAAGAGACATATTCGTGCAGCTCCATATACAGCAACATGGAGGGGAAAAAATATTTTTCAATCATATGATACGTGTATATAATATATACATATACTGTATGTGTGTATGTATATATGTGTCCTTTGAAATATGAAAGGACATTTTTTTCTGGAATGGCTACTTTGTTATAGTGGCCCTGTCCTAATATTGTGTTAACTTTGTATTTACACGTTCATTTTTTTCAATATATCGCTGCTGGGTGGAACAATAAAAAAATTATAAATCCTGTCACAATGAGCCTCATCTCTGTTACCAGAGGTTAATTTGTGCTCGCCCCTCATTTCAATTGTACTGTAGTAAATGTGCACATTATTTCCCACATGAGCCTGGATGAGGGGGTTTGATTATCCAAAAGGTATAGAGGCTTTGGCTGGGCCGTGTTATTGTCAGAGGGGTCATAAGCTGCGCTAACGGCTGCTGGGGTCTTATTGCCGTGGCGATCAGCCCCTCGCCACTTGGCCCGCGTGACCCCAGTCACAGATAAGCTTTATGGGCGAGCACATTAACATGCTCCGGCAGTCACCTCCCTCCTTTATCAAAGGAGGCGCTGCTGCTGTGAAATCAAGTGTTTATGGACCCCCAGCGAGGCCACGCTGCTGCTGATTGCCTATATTAGAGAGGTTTGAGTGCAAATGAGCTGCGTGTGGACAAAAGATGATAGTGATGGTGGGGGGGGGGGGGGGGGACTGAGTATGTGACACCGGTGTTATTCTCACTAACTGGGCAATATATTTTAATGATTGCAATATTTGAGCAGGTTACTACGGTAGCCACTAATCTGCAAATACCAGGGGACCCCGAGACGAGACATGTTCAAATGTGCTGATAGATATGAAATATCTAATATATATTTGCTATTTATTCTGTTAGTGCTGTATACGGTTAGGTAAGATATCATCTTCCTTTACTGTCTCTTCCTTTGAGTTTCACTGATCACACATGACCCCGATAGATGGATGTTGTTATTTTGTTGTCTCTGTGTTATTTTGAGACGGATCTTCTCCTGTGGCTTTTGGGGGGACCTCAGGCAAATGATATTGAGATGTGTCAGTCCTGCTTACAGCCTGATCGCTGCTCAAACATCCTTTCAGTATGTCTGCAATGATGGATGGTGATAGCCCAGTGTCTTTGTACACACACCAAGGGGGTGTACTGTTGTCACTGGACAGATAGAGAGAGAGGGAGCGAGACAGAGACAGAGAGAGACCATACTGTTGTCACTGGACAGATAGAGAGAGGGAGACAGAGAGAGACCATACTGTTGTCACTGGACAGATAGAGAGAGAGAGAGAGGGAGCGAGACAGAGAGAGACCATACTGTTGTCACTGGACAGATAGAGAGAGGGAGCGAGACAGAGAGAGACCATACTGTTGTCACTGGACAGATAGAGGGAGCGAGACACAGAGAGAGAGACCATACTTTTGTCACTGGACAGATAGAGAGAGGCAGTGAGACAGTGAGAGAGAGAGAGGTGTAGCCGCAGCTTAATGTCCTTCTCTGGTGCTGTGCCTGCTCTTTCCTATTTGCTTTTCCCTTCACGGCACGGTTAACATCGTAAATTAACCTTTCCGAGCCCCCTGTGCTCAGAGACTGCTGTGCAATACAGACAAAGGAAAAAATAGAACCGTGTTGTTATGCAATGCAATAGCACCGGTCAGAGACGTAGCCCCCCTTACACGAATTGAGCGATTCCTTTTCCAGCGACGGGGAATAAAACAACACACTTTGTTCAGTCAAGCAAACCATCCTCTTTGATGTGCATGTCCTGTGTACTCTGCAAATCGCTATGAAGCTGCTTTTTTTTTCTTCTCCATTCTTCTAGAGATGTAAATGAAACACATGAAAGAAACATGTATTGTAGATCCCTCTCTTCTTAGGTCATGTCTGTAAATAGAATGTAAATACCAAACAGCTATGCATGCTAATATACAAGCAATTTGTTCAGGTACTTTTGTAATCCAGACTTCTCATATGGCATGTAATGATGAAAATAAAAAAAATAAAAACGTGGGGAGGGGGGGAAAAGAATAAATTATAAAAATGGATATGGTTTGTAAACAACTTCAAAACTGGAAAATATATGTCTTTGCTGTTAATGTTTTCTTACTGATAACTAATGCATTGGCCTGCCATTTATCGCAGTGCTCTGCTCATGTTACTTGTTACCTGTTTTGATGTGTCTCGAGGTAGGGCTGAGGCAAAAAAGGACCATGAATCTGTCGCAGATTTGTGGAATAGTTGGGCGGGGGATAAAGAGGATGACGGGAAGGATGACCATACTCATCATAGTTTGTAGGTTTTTTTCCCATCGCCATTGCACGTTCACATGCATATCTCTTAACAATTAATTATTGCATATCCTTAGTATCTAACACAGCCAATAAAATGCCATGGCAAAACTGTTTAGCTTGAAAGCAGCTAGTAGAAATGTAAGGATATGTTGTAGAGCCATACTGGGCTGACATTTGATTTATCTTAACCAAAAAGAAATATCACCAGCTTCAAAAGTGTGCTGTTTTTTTAAACGGCACACGTTATGTTTCTGATACGAGAAGACAAAACAATAAAAAAAATAAAAAAATAAACTATGAAGCTGGTACAACAAACAGTTTTGACTCCAAATTCTGGAGTAACAATTATTAATTAAGACATCATTATTTGCGAGGGAATGAGATTTTGAAAACTTGGGCAAGATTGATCTCATTTCCATTATTCTATATTATGTCCAGTGTGGTAATTATGAAGGCGTTGGAGGAAAAATAATGATATATGCCAAATTTGCCTCTGCCCTAGCAAGTCTAATGTGACATTTTTGAAAGGATAGGGAGGGAGGACGAGAAAATGTTTTTGTTTTCTAAGAGTGTTTATTTTCAACCATGTTAGAACGTAAATCCCATGGCGCTCATGGTAGACGGAAGTGTCTAATTTTTAACCTGTGCTAAAGATATTTTAAATTTAATAAATAATCATTGTAACAAGACGACTTTGTTGTGTCTCATGTTCTAAGCTATTGTGCATATTATTTTGTGTGATCATAACTGTTTACCAAATCCAGGGGCGTGGAAGACGACCGTCAAAAAGACAGAGAGGGAAAGACGTCACAGAAAGAGTCTTTGTGATCTAGACCTGATAAACAACCTGTATGACGGCCTCATTCTGCCTATCTTCCATTCAGGACACCGACTCAACCAGACAGGGCATTTTATAGCTATAAATGCCCTCGAGGGACATTTCTGTCCTGGAAAAATTCTTCCCATCTGAGAAAATTCAATCATATGAATCACTATATCCATTGTGAAATACAGAGAAAGCATACAGTAGTCCCCTAAACAGTGACCTTTGACCCTTGGTCCCAGCTGCGAAAGACAGAGCAAAAGTTTCTCTTCACCTTTGCCAAACAGACTGTTGATGGTTATTATATCTCGATCATCAGGCAGAGGCGGCGAGTGATCTTTCGACGTTGTGGCGTTCCGCAGCTATTCAACGTGATTCCTCCCCTCCTGCCCCCTCACAACGCATGTGTGCTAATAGTTTGGTGAAGGTTATCAGACGCAGCCTCCATTAATTAAAAGCCAGTCACAGAGCAAAGCGAGGGGCTGCTTGTTTGTGTTTTTGTACGTTTTAACAAATTGCTTACAAGAGGACACATTCAATTAGTTATTTCATTATACC
>NC_139633.1:16411436-16471436 GCF_964638095.1 Poromitra crassiceps
GTAATTTATTAAAGCAAGTCGTAGAAACGGAGAGAGGTAGGGCACCGTCTTTAATATGAAGGTGCTGTGCTGCTTCTCATTAAGGGCCCGGGCGTCAGTGGAATGCAATACCCCAGGTGCCCCGACAGAGAGGAGGGACAGACAGAGAGGAGGGAGAGACAGAGAGGAGGGAGAGACGGAGAGGAGGGAGAGACAGAGAGGAGGGAGAGACAGAGAGGAGAGACACAGAGGAGGGAGAGACAGAGAGGAGGGACAGAGAGGAGGGAGAGACAGAGAGGAGGGACAGACAGAGAGGAGGGAGAGACGAGCTAAACAGGAGATGTTCTCTCTTTATAAGATCCTGGGGAAATGGGGACATTTATACTGTGGCCACATCATGTCCAAATCCCATTCCCTATTCATTTCCTGTGTTTCACTGTAAACCTACATGTGTCTAAGCGTATAATTACACCCAAATTAAACCCTTATTATGGCTCAGATTTCATAGTCTGACCAAAACCACGCAACCTTCGTATATATATTTTTGAAATAACATTATAGTGGTCCAGCTTATTTGCAACGTTAGGGGAAAAGAACAGGGCAACACGTTGAGACTAACCCCCCATGGCAGAGACAACTCCTACATTCAGATTTGGCATCCTCTTTAATGGATGAATGATCTGAGACACTATGTTGGCTTCTATTGTACACGTTTACATTATTGTTGAGCTCTGAATGAGCAATAATAAAGCATCATTGTGATCCTTACAATACTGAATGATGTGGATTAGCCAGTATAGGGAGCTGATACTGAGGAGCTTATCAGCATCTTCTCATTATCTAATATACAAGAAGTGCAGGGGGAGATGATTTTGCATGTGGCATATTTTACACAGAACAATGGAAGCGTGTGTGTACCCTCTGTTCATTTGTTGCCATGCAGATATACGCCATTGTCTGAGGTTATTGTAATGGTAAAATACAGTTTTTTTCTTAATGTAAACGATTGTAAACGACTCTTCATTCAGACAAGAGTGAGCTTTACTGAGATAAATACCATCGCAAATGAGGCGGGACAAAACAAAAGGCAGAACAGAGAGAAAAACAGGCAACTGTGAAAGAGGGAGAGAGGGTTTTGTGCAGGACTATTGTGTGGAAGGTTTGGCAATGTGCTCCCATGTTTGTTGTTGTCTTTCACACTGACAAGCAAGCACAGCCACCGTCAACACAAATACTGTAGCACCACAAAAAAATATGTCATTTATAATCATTGTCCCTGGAAATACAGAAAACGCTATACAAATGTTTTGTGTGTGATTTTCTAACTGTGTTGTCAATAGACATGCTCTTTGTGTGAGACACTCAATAAAAAAAAAAATACATGCTGCATTTATATATAATAGAATGTTTTCCAAAAGCCTTGAAATGATCAACCAGTTACCAGCACTATGGAATTACATGCTAAATTCCTAGGCTAAATATATATTATTATTATTATTACTATTATTATAAATATATACATGTATATGTATGCATATATATATATATATATATATATATATATATATATATATATATATACACATATATATATATATACATACAGTATATATATATATAAAAATGCATACACACACATAAACAGATCGTCATCTTTTACTTTAAAAGAAACCAACCCCAGACATGAATAACCAAGACTTACTTTTAAATAAAAGAGATAAAATCATCGTCCAAAAGTCAATTTGAATATTCACCACAATGTCTAACGACAGCTTTAGATTCTTATCAAGCCGGGGGGAGGGGGGTTAGCAGTTGATCTGCAAGAACGGCACCAAGAGATGTCAGATACGAGATGCTATAAAGAAAGCTACCTGTGAGCTGAAAGCATTCTATTTAACAGTATACACCTCCACTTCCCTTCCACGTCAGCAGACTCTGCGTAATCATAAACTGACCTATCAGTAAAAAATCTGAGGATTGTGTCCAACTCGCAAAGTGTATCAGTATCATCTTAAAAGACATTAAGGGTTGCTTTTGGTAACTTCTAACTCTATATTTTCCCATAACCTCTGTGTTCTGTTCAATCACTTATTGATGTAAACTTGGTCAAGGTTGCAGGCCAGCTGCTCAGTCTGTCGAACATCTGCATGTGGTGTCGGCACTGAACTGTCCAGAGAACACAGAAAGCTCTAATCCCTTGTTTGCAGTCGAATCAATGGCATATTGATCACAGACTAATTATATAATCATACTGGTATTTATATCAGATGAAATTGATTTCCAGATACTCATTTCCTGTATTAAAAAAAACAGAGCAGTTTGCCTTGAGCTGGAGTTCTCATATCCTGATGTAAACAGAGGAAAAAGCCCCGTTGTCATGATGGCCACTTTCCTCTCGTCTCCGTCTTTCTGGACACACCTGATATTAATATGCACATTTGGAAAAGACCAAAATGAAGGAGGCAATTTGAAGTCCACCAATGAACTTCATTAGTCACAGGCATGCACATGTGAACACATAGATGCACATACACACCTTCACTCACACTCATATATGGATACACACACACGCGCGCGCACGTATTCACACATGCATACAGCCCTTGGACATGTCTCATTAAATTCAGGTGAGTAGATTAATTAAAATGATATTTAAATCCCTCAGGACTGTAATCTGCACCACTGACGTGCATGTCACACACACACACACACACACACACACACACACACACACACACACACACACACACAGGCAAACTGCATTGGGTAGGAATGGATGGGGTTGGCTAGATGTGTAATATGCAGGTAAGCAGAAACATGGCTGTGACCTGCGAGCACAAGGACGTCTCTGGGACTTCCTGATTTCTGACCCCATCTCCATTCGATCCTCTTTACATGTCAGCAACAATGGGAAAATCTGAGAGGATCCGAATGCGTCAACAAATACAGTCACTCTGCCATGCCAGCACTTGATACATCCCACACACACGTATGACTTCGTAAATGGCGCGAGGCGTGCTAGAAATGAACGTGCGCAGCGCGGGATATTTCCAGTTCAAATAAAAATGCCTTTGAATCCGAAGCGATCTTATGTTTAGCTGACTTGACCTTGTGTGTCTCTTCCCAAACCCCGCCCCCCCACCCTCAGACTCCAGCCTGCTCATCCACAGCGCTGACCTTACAGTAACTGCAGCTGTAATTGGTGGACCAGGGCTACGCTTTGTTAGCCTCCTGTAAATCCCGCAATAACTTCACTGATTGGCCGACGCGGTCGTATTCTGAGCGGCTCTCTGCTGTGTTCCACTGAGGTAGGGAAGGTTAGCTGGTGCGAGAAGAGAGAAATGGTGCACACTGCACACCACGGCGCTGACTGAATGAGACTGAATGAACTAGGGCCAAATGAAGTGGTAAAAAAAAAATAGGGACACCGAATGCATGCCAATTCTGAATCTAATAATAATTTGATTCAAAAAAGCGACTCAAGGAAAACCATTCAGACCAACGGCAGTTGGTGAAATAGTCACGAAAATGCAATCTAGAACATTTAATCCAAGGGCGTAGGTTTGATTTGGACTTGGAGACACATATGGGGGAGGTCCGGAGGGGATGTAACTACTGGAAGCTGAGGCGTTTTGCATTTATGAATATGAGAGACTTCTGACTGCCATTTCATGTCATCTAGAAGAGCTTTCATCTATAGATGGTTATGGTAGACAGCACACTCATTAACAGACACACAGACACAAGGTAGCACATTAATACTGTATCAGCGAGTTCAGCCTCACCTGTGACCCCGCCCCTCCATCACCTGCCTCTGCCTGAGCTACCTGTACTGCTTCACCTGACAAAAGCAATACATTGATGAATGCCATAAGAAGAGGGAGAAAATGTATGATTAAAAAGAAAGAGGCCGCCAATCTCTCTCCCTCTTATGCATACTGTGACAAATATGTCGATATCTAACTTCTCAAATAAACTCGTGTCTAGGGGTGTAATATTACCATCGACCATTTGTAACATGAATTGATAAAGATTACATGAAGAGTAGGCCATTTGACTGTTGAGCTAGCTGAATTACCTTTCCCCTGGCGCAGGCTGTCTGGCACCATCTGAAGTCAGCTGCTTCACCGGGCCGGCTGTAGCTGGAACCCTCTCATGGCCAGCTCTGTTGAGGTGTGTTGAGGTGTGAGAGCCATCCAGGCCTCACACGGTCAGTTGCGCCAGACCAAAAGGCAGGACTACAACATCAATGGTGTAGGAGGTATCCACCTAGTTCACTGCTCCTCTGATCTTGTGTGACACTGTTCTCTGTGTGAGAGATTCACTGTCCTTCATGTGTGATCCATTTTCTTCTCCATGTAGATCACCTGTGCTGCTCACACACACCTTCCCTCTCAAAACTGGGAACACTACTTCAGGAGACAACAGGCCGCTTAAAGAGACGGTCACACATCATGTCTCTCAAAGAATTCAGCATCAATCAACAAACAAATGGCCAGAAATACATAGGTAAATATGATCATATTTTCATTAGAAATGAGTTGAGGGGATTACTGCCTACTGACTGTAACAGTACGCACGCACACACTACAATCACTCAACCATTGACTGTATACAGGGTGCGATTTACACCCATCCGCCACCATTTCACAGTATTTGAATGTCACTATACTTCCTGAGTCCCGACTGACAGAGAAAACAAGACACAGAGTCTAATAACAGCATGGCTTGGGGGAGCATGACAGTTGGCTCATTGTTATACAATCTCTTCACTTCCATGGTGATAGACAGCTTAAAGTCAAGCTGAAACGGCATTGCAAGAGTATCTGATGTACTCAATAACAGCCTATGTTACAAATACAATATCATGTGAATCCAGGTTACAGCGCCTGGCTGGCTCACTGCGCCCAGACCCAGAGCAGGGGAACCAGCACATGCCCGCCCCCCCCCCCCCCCCCGTGCAAACAGTCGCTTCCTGGCCAGGCAGAACCGGCTGCCGGCCAGGAAAGAGCCATGGGCTGCGGCATCGTGAATGTGCTTCGTATCATGCACGTAGCAGCATGAGCTGTGATTGGTCCACTTTTGAAGGGACAGACAGACAGACAGACAGACAGACAGTCAGTCAGCCAGATAGACAGACAGACAGACAGACAGACAGACAGACAGTCAGACCCTGTCCTAGATGGCTTTCCACAGTCTGTGGCCATGCCGTAAAAACATGTTGCAGGCACGAAAGATACTTTCACTTGAAAGACATTAGTTTAGGAATGTCGTGCTGATTGTCACGAAAACAATTGGAAAATCATGTCCATCCATACACAAATCTCTACAGTAGTTTGCGATTTAGATGACAATGTCACGACCATTTCACAAACTGCCAGTTTGCTCAGATCAACATGGATGTTATGGTGACACTTTACTTTCTAGAAAGGCCACAACGCCAACTCACGCCAACTGAGTATAGTAGCTGTGAGTCGTTCTCATGAGATGTTGATATACTGTGGAGAGAACGTCACGTCACCACACGGCCTACGCAACACACTGAGCATACAGTAGGTGTCATGTGGGAGGTGTGTATTTCACATGTGCAAGTCGCCTACTTTTCCACCAATCAAATCAAGATTAGAAAACTGAAACTTGAGAGTAGGTGACTGCTATCAAGAGGAAATTATGACAGGAAGTGTCAGATATGCGTAACTCTTATTTATTTATTTAGCTAGTCAGTTTTTGACATTTTTCTCTCGTCTGCTGTCACTTCAGCACAGCCACATATTGCATAATATAGAGAGGCAAAGTGACTGCCTACTTCCTGCTTCAGCACTGTACCAGAGATTTTCATCCGCCATTTACTTTCCCATGGACATTTCCTAAAATGCTTATAAAAATAGTTTTACTTAGTCAAACCAAACGGTTCAGCTATATTTAGAATCGGGATAGACCATAGAACATTTCACTTAAAAATACAACACAGAAAAAATATTTTCTTTAAATCCGCGATTTTTTTACCGTTTTGGTCTGAGTGAAATGTTATGTGGTCTCTTCCTGTTTCTAAATATATCTGAACCGTTTGGTTTGATGAAGTAAAACTATTTTTATAAGCATTTTACAAAATGTCTCTTGGAAAATGAATGGCGGATGAAAATCTCTGGTACAGTGCTGAAGCAGGAAGTGACGTTCACTTTGGCTCTCTCTATAGACGGTTTTAACTTGACAACAAAAACATTCTAAATTGAACCCCCGCTCACTTCCTGTTGCAGTGTTTGCTATGGACAGAAAAGAAAAAAAAACATTCAAGTGCAGGACTGACCATTCCGTGAAAACCGTCTATACAGCTGAGCGGTGAAAACAAAAGTAACGATGTCGAGTGAATATTTCTGCAGTTTGCCGAATGCTGAGAAAAAGGAAGTGCTGTGGGGTTGCGCTCTGGTGAAAACCGTCTATACTGTAGATACATATTGCTGTGCAAAAAAAAAAAAGCTTTCAAAGAGAAAGCGATGGAGTGGACATGAAGATGGAATGGAGCAAAAATAGCCAGAGAAAAAAGAAAGGGAAGCCATCAGCTGCCATGCTGTGAGGCCCTCTCGTGACCTTCACCCGCTGGAGAGGCAAATTGCATTAGAGAATGACATGTCATTCATCTGGGCTGTTACTTGGAGGATCATTTAGCTAATTTAATGATTAATAAGTTTAACACCTCTTAATAATTTCATTTGGCCCTGTGATTGAAATCCCGGCGAGCTGGGCTGAGCACAGTGGGAGGCAGATGAGGCTGTCTGTCTGTCTGGAGCTGGGTAGAAGGAGAGGGAGAGAGATAGGGAGAGAGAGGTAGAAGGAGAGAGAGCGATAGGGAGAGAGAGAGAGAGAGAGAATCTCCCTGAGGACTACAGATCAGTCTATTACCACCGTGACCTTTTCCCTCCGCTGGAGATGCCATTAGAGGGGAGATCTCAAAGTAAAGCCTTGATTAACACAGTTATCCAACATGTTGAAAGAAAAATGGAAAAGGAAAAATGTGTTCCTTCATTAGGAAAATGTTGTGCATTATTAATGTCAGAGAAGCCAGGCTAAGTGGACCTCAGAGCGTTACAGATTCTCCTTTTAACCAGAGGTGATCGCTGTGGAGACTCACAAAGTCTATACTGGATGTAGAATATGACTCGACCGGAGGGCGAGGGTGACAGCGAGATTTAGTGGAAACCTTTTGGACTAATGAACGAACAATGATTCAGACTTGATTCTTGATTTAAAAGAAATCTTGACATTTATCCTTGTTTGATGAAGCCTTATTTCTTCCACTACAACTCGGATGGTATATGACCTTTATAGCGCGATCCGGCTCTTGATGGTTTCTGAATCTCTGACCAAATGGAAAATTTGAAAAGCTGTAAATGTTTCGTGGACGAACATCCTATCTTGCGTGTAGGTGCACGTTCATTTTTCTAGCACAATGGAAGATTGCGACTTTGGGTAGAGGTATTGCGCAACAGCGCTTTACAGGTAGGTCACAGTTCTCATAACGAGCGTTGGTATTTTCACTCTGTTAAGTAACGGTGTTCTCCACTCAAAGTCAACTTTCTGCTGAGAGTTGTATGTGCAGTGAGTCTGCATATGTGGTCACAATCAGATCACAGCACATTGACAGATACGTTCGTTGTAGGGGGCGTGAGTTCAGTTCTCAACCAAAGGTTTCCTCACGCGCATGTGCACGCACACACACACACACACACACACACACACAAACATCGAAACACATGCACACGAACATCGAACACATGCACAAACACACACGCACGCACACAAGCAATCAGACTCAAGTGACACACTCTCCCTCATGTTTCAGTTTTAGCCCAGTAGGCTATAGAGAGCCAAAGTGGAACGTCACTTCCTGCTTCAGCACTGTACCAGAGATTTTCATCCGCCATTTATTTTCCCATAGACATTTCATAAAATGCTTATAAAAATAGTTTTACTAGTTCAAACCAAACGGTTCAGATATATTTAGAAACAGGAGAGATCACATAACATTTAACTCGGACCAAAACGTTAAAAGAAATGCAGGTTTAAAGAAAATATTTTTTCTATATATTTTTTTTAGTTTTGGTCCGAGTGAAATGTTCTATGGTCTCTCCCGATTCTACATATAGCTGAACCGTTTGGTTTGACCAAGTAAAACTATTTTTATAGGCATTTTACGAAATGTCTATGGGAAAATAAATTGCGGAAGAAAATCTCTGGTACAGTGCTGAAACAGGAAGTGACGTTCACTTTGCCTCTCAATTCGGATCTCCACATTTCCCGGTTCTCTCGGCATCGGTCAACGGCAGAACAATGGCTTCACAAAGTGAAAGCAAACCAGATCTTTGGAGCCTGCATGAGGTTAGCAGCCACTAACAGAGCTTAGAACGTCTATGTCCTGATGGCGTCGCTATTAAAATGCACCTTGCTCCCTTGTCTTCCAGATCAGATCATAAGAAAATACTCACTTAAGGCTTTGGCAGGCCACGTGGGACAGAATCGTGTTCACCACAGCATAGGATTCAGATTGGATTTAAATGGGATGTTGCCCCTTCTCACCTTGCTGTCCACATCTCCTTAGAAGCCCACAGAAGCCTATTAGCTGTGGTCCATGTCAGCTAACCAGACAGCCTCCTGCAGCCCATCTCAAATCACAGTGACCTTTGTCCCTTTAGGACCACGCTGCCTACCTCATCACCATGACCTAGCCTATGGCACACAAGGTCACGACAGACCCGCCCACCTTCCTCTTGTCTCCATCTCCTTCGAGTGCAGAAGAGCTACCTGAGCACAGAAAGACCTCCAGACAACCTTGGATGGCCTGTTCCAATCTACACAGCCAGCAGGTGATGCTTATCTGCAGTATGGCAGGCAAGGAGTCCTCTCTAATTGTGTGGGCCCCCGTATTGTCATGGCGCACAAAGAGAGTCTATTAAGTTCATGATTTAAGGGCCAGGTGAAGCAAGTCGGAGTGTGATGTTACGTGTCAAAACCAAGCCAGCTGGCATCAGCAGGAGTGTGTGTGTGCGTGCGTGTGTGTGTGTGTGTGTGTGTGTGTGTGTGTGTGTGTGCGTGCGTGTGTGTGCGTGCGTGCACTGCATGCGTGTACTAGAGATGAAACCTTGTGAAAATTTGACATCACCATTATAGAGTACCTCAGGGATGACGTATTTTTGTAGTCGGAACGCGGAAGTCGCGGACTTCCGGGTTCTTCACTGTTTCTGCCTATGGGATTTCTGAATGGGTTTTTGGCGCGATGCTTCAAATAAGGTCTGTGGGCAACGCAAGCTTATTCAAACGCGAACCTGTGTTCAGCGAGATAATCTTCACACATGAGGACCACTTTCATGAGTTTTGAAGCGTAAATGCGAGCCCTAGAAGTAAAAAGCTGATGCTAAGCTATTCCAGGACTACACACAGTGTCGCATAGGCTTCCACGTCACGTCCTCACAGCCAAATTCAACCTGTAGTGTTGTTGATGTGTGCGCTGCTGTGCACTGATTATTACCCCGGGCTGAACCAGGTGAGGGAAAGAGAATTTCCGTGTTTGTCCTTTGAAGTGATGACGTTATTGACGTATAATATCCCCGTCGACTCAACAGTGTAGTCTCATTTAGCCGTTTGCTAGCTAGCCACCCTTTTCAAGGTTTCAAGGTTTTTATTAGTCACATGCAGCATCACAGACATGTCAAGAGCAGTGAAAATTAAGGCCGCGGCCGCTCCCATATTGTGCAGACAGGATAAAAAGACAAACACGAAAAACATAGCTAAAAAAGTCTGATAAGCGCTACGAGCACATAATCAAAAGTACGGTCAAAAATACACAGCAGTGAACATGGTGCACTGCATAAGGCAAAGAGAAAAGAAAAAGAAAACAGTAAGCAAGATAAAAACGCCAGTGAACACAGTGCACAACTATTTATGAATCAAGGGCCCTGATGGCCTGAGGGAAGAAGCTGTTCTTCAATCTCTCGGTCCTCGCCGCTAGGTGTTTCAGTCTCCTCCCAGAGCGCAACCTCTGAAACAAGTGGTGGCCTGGGTGAGAGCTGTCCTTCATTATTTTCGTCGCCTTGGATCTGCAGCGTTTGCTGTAGATGTCCTCCAGGCGGGGCAAGGTGGAGCGGGTGACGCGTTCCGCGGCCTTTATGACCCGCGTCAGTCTCTTCCTATCCTTGCCATTGCAGTTTCCATACCAGGCAGAGATGCTGCTCGTCAGCACAGACTCAATCGTGGCAGAATAGAAGGCCTTCAATAAGGCTGGGGATTTGGTGTGCTTCCTCAGCCTCCTGAGGTAGTACAGCTTACCCGCTGTCTTCTTCACCAAGGCGGTGACATGGGCACTCCATGTCAGGTCCCCACTGATGTTTACTCCCAGGTATTTGTAGGTATCTACCACCTCCACTGGGGTCCCGTCGATGTTGATCGGCAGATGCGGGGTCCTCTTACTCCGCCTGAAATCCATAACCATCTCCTTCGTCTTGGTGACATTCAGGAGAAGATTGTTCTCCTTACACCAGTACGCCAGGAGTTCCACCTCCTCTCGATAGGCTGTCTCGTCGTTGTTTGAGATCAGCCCCACCACCACCGTGTCGTCCGCGAACTTGCCTATGATGGTCCAGGGGTGTGTCGCCACACAGTCGTGGGTGTAGAGGGGGTAATACAGTGGGCTCAGCCCACAGCCCTGGGGGGCGCCGATGTTCAGGATCCGGGGGCCTGTGGTGGTATTGTTGCCCCACCTAACCCTCTGAGGCCTGTCAGTCAGGAAGTTGAGATGCCATGGGAGAAGAGATGGAGTAATCTCCAGGTCACTCATCTTCTTGATAAGCCTCTGAGGGACGATAGTGTTGAAGGCGGAACTGAAGTCCACACACAGCCATCGTACGTAGTTCCCCTTTCCTGCATCCAGATGAGAGTAGGTGGCATGCAGCAGGTGGGAGATTGCATCCTCAGGGCTTCTCTTTTTCCTATAGGCAAATTGGGTGGGGTCGAAGGTGTCTGGCAGTTGTTTCATAATCATATTTTTAACCAGAGTTTCGAAGCACTTCATGAGGATGGATGTTAAAGCAACAGGCCGGTAATCATTCAGGCAACTGGGCTTATTATTTTTGGCTATGGGGACGATGGTGGACTCTTTCCATATACGGGGGATAACGCCCTGTTCTAGCGAGGCCATCCAGATAGAGTGGACTACTGGAGCTAATTGGTCGGCACAGGCTTTAACCACCCGGCCTGGGATATTATCGGGCCCGGCGGCTTTTCTGCTATTTACGCCTTTAAGAATAAGCCTTACATCATGCACAGTGAAGGTGGGTGGTTTTCCTTCTTTAGCTAATGCTAATGCTGGGGCGATAGCCTCCTGCAGGGAGTTAATGTCGGCTGGGCTAACACTGTCCTCGAACCGAGCAAAGAACTCAGGGAGTTAATGTCGGCTGGGCTAACACTGTCCTCGAACCGAGCAAAGAACTCATTTAGATCCTCAGCGAATGATGGATCATTTACTACCGGATTTGATTTGGGTTTATAATCCGTCATAATGTTGATATTTTTCCACATACTTCTGGTGTCTCTCTGCTTCATTTGGGTTTCGACTTTATTGCCAAAACGCTTCTTTGCTTTCTTAATGGTGGCCCTGAGCTCATAGGAAGCAGCTTTGTATGCGTCTTTATTTCCTGAAATTAGGCTATCTTTATAAGCCACTGCTCAGGACTTCAGAGCCTTTTTCACTGTGTTATCCACCCATGGCTTCTGATTCGAATGGACTTTTACAGTCATCACGGGAGCAACGTCATCGGTGATTTTCTCTAGAAAACCAGAGAAGGCGTTAACAAAGCTGGTGACGTCATCAGCAGGCGACCCGAATACACTCCAATCGGCGTCGTCAAGCGCGTCACGTAGCTCGTCGTCTGATGTCGCATTCCATTTGCGCGTCCGTCTCAAAGATGGCGGCGCACGTTGAACTAGAATGTTATGTTTTGGTAGCAGAAAGATTGCGGAATGATCGCTTTTCCCGAAGGGAGGCAGAGCGGATGATTTGTAACCAGCCTTAAAGGCCTTTTAACGGCACGTAAAAGCTTCATAAAACTCATAAAAGTGGTCCTCATGTGTGAAGATTATCCTGCTGAACACTAGTTCGCGTTTGAATAAGCTTGCGTTAACCACAGACCTCATTTGAAGCATCGCTCCAAAAACCCATTCAAAGATCCCATAGGCAGAAACAGTGAAGAACCCGGAAGTGTAGCAACAATGTTTTCCGGACTCATTCCTGCGGCTCTCTATAGTGACTAAAATGATCACGGTTATCAGTATTATTGCGGTATTGTTAAGATGTGTTGAAAATGTCCAAAAAGTACTGATACACTCACAGAAATAATTTCAGCAAGGCTGCGTGCCTGCATCTGGGAGACTGTTGCTAACTTTGGTTGAAGGTTGACAGTTTTAACTGTGTTTTTTAAAGCGCTGTAACCACGGTAACACACGCCTTTAACTATAATTAAATACTAACCGTCAGGAATTTTATCACGGTTTACCATTAAATGGGTAATCGTTTCATCACAGACCCACGTATACATCCTGCCACACAAATCTGCCAACAAATCTGTCGCATTTCTCCATCAATACTATAAATACTGGTATTGCAAGCTTATGAGGACATACTGAGTATCTCTCTCTCAAAACATTCACACATTGAACTATGCCCGCCTCTTGACCGCTGAACTCAGTTTATAGTGTAAAGGATTTTGCAATACCAAAAACATTGAATCATGTTTGTTTTTGTTGTAATATTTGTTAGAACCTTTTTCTAGGATCACACAAAAATTGCTGGCCTGCAAACTTGGACTTGTCTTCAAAACAGCCTGGTCTGAAAAACGTGTCGAGCTCTGCAGAGGGACACGGCCAGAGGAAACGCCTGTGATCTCTGTGATGGTTTTGGTTGGACGCGGCGGTAGAGACCGTATGTGCTTGAAAGCATCTGTGAAACTCAAACCTGTTCAAAAACTACTTGTGAAAATAAACATGGCTCCTATTCCAAATAAATGTCTGTTTGAAATGAGATGTCTCGGGGCCAACTCTTTGGCTTTGGTTATTACCTAGAGAGAGAGAGAAAAATGAATACATTTTGTCAAATGGAGTTTTCGTAGAAGTGGGAACTCGGGGGGATTCTCACTTTGAGGGTGGCGCAGATCAAAGGTTACACACTGCCTGTTTGTTAGGGCAGATTACCAACAGCCACAAACCCCCTTACTCGATCGGGTGCACCTGGAGAACACTGAGGCCCTAGTGTTACGCCCCAGAGAAGTCTGGAGCTCTGCTTTCAACACCTCCTCTGCCCTCGCTGAGACTGAAGCTAAAGGCTGAAAAACATTAGGTGAACCATAAGAGAGCAAAGTCACTAAACGGCACGCACACACGCAGACACACACAGACACACAGACACACACACACCAGCTGATTAGTGTTAATTGGTGTTTAGCTGAGGTAATTATGGTTCGCTTTCAATTGAGTCCTGGAAGTGAGGCTAAGGGGGTTAATACGTTTTTCATTTAGCACTTGTTATTCTATCAGCAGCTTTTCCTATTTTGATTGCTGTTTATTGGTGAGATATTCAGGTTGCTGCGGCTGCCCTGGGTAGTTTCTACTTACTCATTTCTGTTTTAATTGCCTGCTTCCACCTGTAGCGAGAGAGGAGTAGAGAGGTTTTCCCCTCTCACTGACGAACACAGCATGGCTTTGAGATGTCAGCCACTCTCTTTAACAGGCCAGTGACAGCTTCCTCCTGTCACAACTCTGACTTCCTGTACAAACATAACCTCATTAAAATTGCCACCCTGGTCTGTGGGCGGGCCTCCTGGTCCTCCCCTCCAATTAAGAGCAGTAAGGGCTGTCGCCGTGACAACTCCCACTTTGAGTTAAAAATCTGAGCGCTCTAGGGGCTAACGCCATGTGTCAAAACATAATTATGATCTCAGCCATACCTCTGTCCAAAAGAGGAGAGAGAGAATAACAGAGAGAGAGAGAGAGAGAGAGAAAGAGAGAGAGAGAGAGAGAGGGGGGGGGGGGGTAGAGGGAGAGCAGTCTTGGGGTCGAGCAATGGAGGCAGTGGAGAGAATAATGAACTGAGTGGATAATGAGAAAATTTGACCATAGCTGGTATGTTAACTCACCCCCCCCCCCTCCCCCCCTCCGCACCTCAGCTGTGTCCTCGGAAAGGAAAGTGTAATATTTATTCTGTGTACATCTGGACAGGGCAAGGGCACGTTCATCCTGTCTGTTGATGCCGGAGCTCCTGGAGCTCCTCTTAGCCGCGGCGGCCAAAGTTCAGGGGTTGAGAAGGCACAGCTTGCCCCATGTAAAGGGTTTCTGGAGATGACAGAATGCAGCGCTCCCCGACACACACAGACACAGACACACACACACACACACACACACACACACACACACACACACACAATCAATCCACTTCCTGGAAACTGTTCCAGGTATCCATGTGAGATGTGAGGCTTGTTTATATTATAGTTGCCCTCAGTTCATCCTGGGGGATGGGAGGCATAGAGCTGAAGGGGGGGGGGGGCGAGGATGGGAGAGAGAGAGGGGTCACAGATGACTCCCTGACACCAAAGCTCCACCCCCCTGTCTTCAGCACACAAGGTCCCGGCAAGGCCTCCGTGACCCAGCCACGGGACACTGCATGGGGCCTACACGCTACAAGCTGTGCCCACGGCCACAGCTGCCAGTCAGCCTGCTTTGATAACGGGCACAAAACAATGATGTGGTACTCGTGCACCTCTGCCATGCAAAACCACAATCTGACACTGACATTTCATTAATATATAATAGTAATAATAATAAAATATATAATAATAATATAGATATTATATAATCATATATAATATATATAATATATATGTTTCTTCTCTTTGTTTGTATGCATTTTGCAGTGACAACCCCCCCCCCCCCCCCCCCCCCCAGTTTTGCCCTTCCCTCTCCTGTCCTGTGTGATGGGGGTGAGGCGGGGTTGCCGACAGAAACAGACAGGTGTTCAGGTGTGTGATGTTTGACATGCTCGCACAGCGTGCGTTCATCACAGAGGGAGGAGACGTGTTTGACAGCAGCGCCTCCCTCACCATGATTACATTATCTGCCGGTGCTGCTGAAGGTCAGGGGAGAGCCCCGGCCTGCGAGCACAAACCAAACCAAACACTGAGGTGAACTCAAGGAACGTGCAGTGTGGGAATCTCAATTTGCCGCATGTTACAGTAAGTCAGTGGGTTTTGGTTACAGAGAGGAACTTGCGCGCACTCACTTTTTGTAATCGTCAGTCAGTTCCTGCATATTCTATAGTGATAGTGTGCTATATTGCATTAGAACAAAATGAAACCAATTCCACAGAATAAACACATTAAGAGTCCAAGTTGCATGTCCTGATGTGGCGTGGGGGGGGGGGGTACTCACTCCACACAACTATATATGACAATTTGAGGTGTTGCATAGAGACACTGCATGAAATAGGCCATGCCCATCATGGGGGAAAGCTATCCGTTCACTTCCACACACCCGCGTCATTTTCCTTGAATTAAGCATAGCTAAAAGCTGTTGTGTGGTGGGCTGCGCAGACAACGTTTTTTTTTACTCCCGAGCAAAACAAGGAAGCCATAGAGAATTGGCGAGAAGAAAAATGTGGATCTAGCTGTCAAGGAAGTAAGTTGGAGTGTTCATCTTCCGTATATATGATCTTTGTGTGCAACACGTGACATAGGAGAATGCCAGGATTGGGGGGGGGGGGGTTTGTTTCCACCTGTTTTGGGTGTGGTTTCTGAATGATGACGCGCTCCGCAGTGTCTCTATTGTATTTCCTACAACTCCTGGCTATTAACACAGTCTAATTTGGAGACTTATTGAGATGAAATATGAAATATTTGTCCGGCAGCAGCCATGAATAATATAACGCTTGGCACAATGAAACAATGATTTTCTTTCTTCTAATGCACTTTGACTGCTTAGCTCCCCCCCCCCACCTCCACCATTTGTTATGACATCCACATGGGCTATGTTTCATTTTCGGTTGAATATCAACAAACCAAGCGGAGCAAAACAACAAACATGAGCTGAATAGAGATGTCAGTTACAGAGGCTACAGGGCCATTCTGTGGGATCCCCCATGGGAGGGGGAGGGGGGCAGTGTGACTGGAGAGGGGGGGGTACTGGGATAAATGGGCCCAGTGTTTGTAATGGAGAGCAGTGTGGCTGCTAGCCAGGGATTTGAGTTAGCAGGCCTTGTCCTGGAGAGGAACACTGCACACCCTGCCAACTGGGGCTGCCCGTGCAGCGGATGGCATGGGGAGACCTCTCTCTATCTCTCTCTCCTCCCTATCTGTGTGTGTGTGTGTGTGTGTGTGCGTGTGTGTGTGTGTGCGTGCTCGTCATTGAGTGTGAGTGTGTGTGTGTGTGTGTGTGTGTGTGTGTGTGTGTGTGTGTGTGTGTGTGTGTGTGTGTGTGTGTGTGTGCGCACGCTCGCGTGTTTAAGGGAGAGTGATTAAGGAGAGCCCTCTGGAGCATGCTACTACTCGGTCCCTCCTCCTCCCTCATGTAGTCGGGCTGACGGTGCCGGCGCTGTTCTGGCCCGCGCTCGCTCGCAGCATTTCCAGCTTGAGCTGGCGGGGTCGCCATGGAGAACCCGTGTTGAAATGCCACATACTGAGAGAGCTGCTACATCTCCGTTCAGAGCGCTCTGCGCTGGTCTTTAATCAATCAATTTTAACCGTTTGTTTTCCCGATATAAGGAGGCTATAGCTGGATACGCATGGCGCCAGGCGCGCGCAAGCACGCACACACACACACACACACACACACACACACACACACACACACACACACACACACACACAAACACAAACAAACACACAGTGTAATTGCTGTAAGTGAGTGAGTGTGTGAGCGGGCGGACAGGTCTGGCTGAGTGGACGGTTTCACGCGTTCATGCACTGCTGCTCCAGCAGCATAATGAGGTGTGACGCATCAGACTAAGTGGCTAATGGGGTGTGAAGTCATTAGAACACTGCCTCTATCCCTCCAGCCCTCCCTCTCTCTCTCTCTCTAACTCTAACTCTCTATCTCTCTATCCAACTCTACCTCGTTTGTTTTCCCTATCACCACCACCACCCCTCCCCCCTCTCTGTCTATCGCTCCTCTTGCTTTTTGTCATCCCTTCTTCTCTTTTTTTTTAAACACCGTCCAAGACAATCTGTGTTTTGTCTCTCATTCCAGCATCCAGTACAAAGTGAATAAATATGACTTTAGTTATTACAAAAGGAGGCTTCCAGGCTTGTCCGAGGGCCGAGGGGAGGCCCGCAGTCTCAGACTTTGAAAACCTCTGCACTAGCCTATTCCAACAGTAGTTTCTCCAGTAACCCCCCCGCCCACTCACAAGAGTGTACTGTACACCACTGATGGGCTACAAAGAAGCTACATGCTGCTTCATTAGCTCAAATAATGAACAATATGGGCTGCATCTTAACGAACAGCAATGGTGCCAGGATGAAGTAAAAAAAAAAAGCATTTGAACGGGTTTGATGCAAAGTTGGCAATAAAAAAAAAAAAGTTCGATGAAACGTCTTCAAGAAAAAATAAAATAAAAATAATGGTAAAAAAAAAGTCAAATAAGTCAAAAGTCAAATAAGAGCATTAATAATAATAATGATAATAATGAGTCCAAATTCAAATAAGAGGCAGAGAGCACAAAATAAAAATCCATACAGATGCAGATGAACATTTTGCACGTGCACAGACGTGTACACGAGAGATGGGGGGGGGGAGGCGCAGACAACCATCTGTTCCTTGGGATCAGTCACTGTTGTAAACACTTTTAAGAATAGAGAACAAGCCTGTATGATATGTCTGTTGTGAAACTAAATCTCTTTGTACTGCTGTCAATCTGACATTTTCCTTCCTTCTCATCTTTGGCTCGCTCTTTCCCACCAGGGCACAAATGTTGTCGTTACTATGTGCTGCTCTCTGACCTCTGACCTGCTGCAACAAATAACAAGTAGGAAAAACTTCAGCCAACATACACTGGCTATACCAACAGGTGCATGTGGCGTTATTAATGTGTTTTGAAGGCCATGCTCAACAAGTTAATCACTGGCTCAATATGAATAAAACCATTATTTCAGGCCATGCAGCTGGTAACACTGCATCAGAAGTTGAGCAGAGAAGGAAAAGGAAGAAGTATGAAGAGGAAGCATTAACGAAAGAAAGTCAAAGGTATAGAGAGGCAAAGTGACCGCTTCAGCTGTACCAGAGATTTTCATCTGCCATTTATTTTCCTATGGACATTTCGTAAAATGCTTATAAAAATAGTTGTACTTCGTCAAACCAAACGGCTCAGCTATATTTAGAATCGGGAGAGACCATAGAACATTTCACTACGACCAAAACTTTAAATCCAAGATTTTTAAACTCAATCATGTCAGATATGCTCACAAGTCATTTTTTGCAAGTCCAAGGCAAGTCTCAAGTCTTTGAGGGGCAAGTCCAAGTCACGTCTCAAGTCTTTGGTCACAAGTCCAAGTCAAGTCTCAAGTCTCTTATGGATGAGCGTTCTATTATCTGCTGCATGCAATCCGGTCTGCTTAGAACACTGCATAGCTAAAACTAAGGGATTCAAAGCATGTACTGTATTATCCTCACTGCTTTATCTATTGGCATACAGTGTGCAGTTGATTGGATGACATCAGTAGAGATTTCCTTAATGTTAATGCACCAAAAAAATACAAATAAAAAATAAAGATTGTTCACAAGTCTCAAACCTCAAGTCCAAGTCAAGTCTCAAGTCTTTGAAGGACGAGTCTCAAGTCACTGTGTGGGTGACTTAAGTGCGACTCAAGTCCAAGTCCCCATCTCTGAATCATGTTCTCTCATAGAGATGGAACAATATGAACATTTCATATCACAATTATAGTGACCAAAATGATCACGGTTATCAGTATTATCATGGTTTGTTAAAATGTGCTGAAAATGTTCAAAAAGTACTAATACACTCACAGAAATCATTTCACCAAGTTTTATATTGAAAACTCATACCCAAAAAGGATTGATACACTCACTGAAATCATTTCTCCAGGGCTGCACGTCTGCATCTGGGAGACGGTTGCCAGCTTTGGTTGGTGATGGACAGTATTTACCATGTTGTTCAAAGCACTGTAATCATGGTAACACGGTAATCACGATACCATCATTCAAACCGGTTATCATTACATCCCTATTCTCTCAATGTGGTTCTTTGATGTGCAGATTTACCATCTATGATTATCAGTTTATTTGCTACCGAGGAGGAGTGATTCAATTGGCTCCATTCTTCCACGATGTCTCTATTAAGTGTGTGTGTGTGTGTGTGTGTGTGTGTGTGTGTGTGTGTGTGTGTGTGTGTGTGTGTGTGTGTGTGTGCAGCGTGGAACACACCTGCAGCTGCACTAACTACCCCCTGTGTAATTTCATTAACCTTTATACAGCCAAGTGTGCATGTTCACATCCTCCCAGTGGATTCTAAGCACAGAGTCCTCCCACACATCTGCTGGGAGTGGATACAGCTGTACTGTTTCAACTGATTATCATCCACGGGATTATTACTAAGATTTTCTTTTTTTTTGCAGACACCTTTGATGATAAGCGGTCGTCGCTTCAGGGGCGTTTCTAAGGGAGTGGCCAGGGGTGGCCACCCCAAAATCCTGAGGGTGCTGTCATCTGTGGCTGACATTGCTGTCTTTCAAAGGCTGCAGCGGGCGCATTTCTAAAGCTATAGTGAAGATACTGATATCATATTAAACTAGAAGACCTAAGGCATCCATTGCTACCAATCATGTTATTCTAGCTGGTTGGTAAGGGGGCTAAAAATGACACATTTTGGCGAGGGAAAACCTTTCTATAATCTCCCTAAATGCCGCACTCAGTGCCACCCTTGCTTGAGTCTGTGCCCCACCTGGGCCACCCCAGTCAAATTGGTCTGGACACGCCACTGTGTTGCTTTAGTGGTTTGCACTCAATGCATTCCTATTACTGTTATTAGTCCTGTTCTTATTACAGCTGTCGTAACTGTGCATTACTAGTACTACTTCCATCTCACCTTCCTAGGCTGTCAACTGTTCAAGGGATTGAAATTGAAATGGTCACATCTTACAAATACTTAGGTATTTTAATTGATGAGAACTTGTCTTTTAAATCTCATGTTGTTAAACTTGTTTCTAAGCTGAAACTTAAATTAGGTTTCTTTTTTAGAAATAAATCATGTTTCTCATCTCAAGTCAGGAAACACTTGATCACGACAACTTTTCTACCCTTGTTGGATTATGGAGATCTGCTTTTCATGAATGCTCCTGACCAGTACTTAAAGAAACTGGACACGGTGTACCACTGTGCTTTGCGTTTTATGAATAACTGCAGCTATCGTGTACATCATTGTACTTTGTATACTGTAGCAAATTGTCCATCTCTATCTGTCCGTAGACTCTCTCACTGGCTGACTTTTATCTATAAATCTATTCTTGGGCTTCTTCCTACATATCTGTGTTTACATATGTGTAGAAACCTCAGCCATTATGGCCTGCACTCTCAGGACATCATTCAGATGCAGGTCCCTAGAGTCAGAACTGAACTGGGTAAAAAGGCTTTTAAATTTTCTGCCCCCTCTACCTGGAATGATGTGCAGAAGGACTTGAAATTATCTAATCTTATAACTCTGGGGGAATTCAGGTCAATTTTAAGAGACAGAGAAATGAGTTCTCTTGGCTCTTGTGATTGCCCTGCAGTCACGGTGTAACCTAACTATTGTTTCCTGAGTGTGTGACTGACTGTATTTTATCTGTTTATTTTGTGTTTGTGTGTATTGATGCAACTGTCTTTATGCTGCCGTTTTGGCCAGGTCGCTCTTGGAAAAGAGGTTTTAATCTCAATGAGTTTTTTTACCTGGTTAAATAAAGGATATTGATTGATTGATTGATTGATGTACTCTTATTTATTATATTATTATTCAAATGTTTTTATTGATTTTTTCAGACAGAGACTCACATAATGTAAACCCCCCTTTCCCACATGAAGACACACAACGGAATATACTCATCAAATGGAAACAAAAAAACAAAAAATAAGAGCTCTTACTTATTATAGTTGTTGATGGTATCATTATTACTGCTATTACCGTGCCTCTCTCTCTGTCTCTCTCCCTCTCTCTCTCTCTCGCAACCCAAGGTTTTCTTCCCTGTTAAAGTTATTTTTTCGCTTGCCGCCATCGCCAAGTGCTGCTCTTGTTGGGTAATTGTTTCAATGGCCACATGACCTCGCAGTCAAATCGCCGGTGCACGTGAGAACTGTTTCAATTGTTGGGTCTAAAATAAAGAGCCTGGTCTCCTACCTGCTCTATTTGTAAAGCGGCTTGGGATAACTCTTGTTATGATTTGGCGCTATATAAATATTAAATTGATTGATTGATTGATTGATTGATTGATACAACAGCTAAACCTAACAGTCCAAAAGAATATAAGCCACATGTATATTGCACCTCATACCTTCTCATCCTGGATGGATGCGCTCTTCATCTCGGAAAGGTGATGCAAATGTTCACGCTACTCGGAGACGGTCACTTTCCTTTTTAGCATTCTTGCCTTCCTGTGAGAGAGAGAGAGAAAAAAGAAGAGTGAAGCTAAGGTGAAACTTAGGAGGGATGAAATAAGGATAAACAGTTGACCAAAATAACACAGCAGAGAAATGTATAGTATATCACGTGGGGACATTTTTTATTGCCCTCAATCTGTGTGCTCCACATAACCTCACTCCCCCAAACAGTAGGCTGGTGTCTAGCCTTGGGAACACTCCTTGTCTGGGTATCTCAGGGAGGCATGATTGTTAGTGTGTGTGTGTGTGTGTGTGTGTGTGTGTGTGTGTGTGTGTGTGTGTGTGTGTGCACGCGCGTGTGTGTGTGTGTGTGTGTGTGTGTGTGTGTATGTGTGTGTGTGTACACACGTACAAATGCAAACCCAAGTGTGAGGAGAGAGGAGTCTGGGAACACAATGAAACATCATATTCCCTCGTCAAAGGCAGACACTGCCCCTAGGCACTGATCCAGGTTCACTTTCCCATTCTATCATATAACGGTGAGGTCAGGGACTGAGATGGGAGAATCTGATTCCACACCAGCCCCGTGGTGGTGATAGCCTCCCCACGGAGCATGTCTCCTCCCCAACAGGGAGGAGATAACGCTGACGGGCCCAGAGTTCTCGTAGACCGACTCTGCCCGCTTGCCTGGAGCAATCGACAGTTTAATGCCGCAGACTACTCTTGAAGATCTCCCTTCAGACCACAGCATCAGCATCCCAGGGTTGTTCTCTTTAAGCTCTGCCTCGCCCCACAGCCCAGCCCATTCACACAAGCAGTGAACAGGCCTGGACATGGGATCACATTAACCATCACGCTCGCTCACTTTATCTATTGATTAGAGCCAGTGGGCAAATCCACATTCAAATTGCTGACATTCCATAAAATATACTTTCAAGAACTCCACATCTAAGACCAATCAGACTGTAATTTCCACACATTTGTTTTATACAGCCAACTTAGCATTCAGGCCTCAACGACTGAAAAACGGGGTCATTGGAGAAGATGTCTGAAGATGTGCTGGTGTCTCGAAACTAAGACAACTTGAGATAGATAGGCCTATGCAGAAAGAACAAGTTTCAGAACAAGATGATTCACCTCTTTAGCTGATTACGAGGGTTGGTTGATACTTTGCTTGACTGGGAGCAGGGCTGGTGAATGACACATGTGGTGACAGCTCATTATGGCTTCATGACACTTCCAGTAAGAGCAAAGTTATTTATAGGCTTCACTAAACTTGATTTCTTCTCCCGTCTACTTAAGCCCCAGACACATTGACGGCAATGAACGAGCAGCAACGAAGGCCGACTGTTGCATCACCTCACGTCGCCTGTGTCGGCGCCAAACAGTAAAAGACTACAGCCAATGGTCAACTAGCATGTACTGTTCCTGCGTGAGACCTAGGACTGAGGATAGCCTATACAGACCACATTCCAGATACATACCTGTGTGAGACCTAGGACTGAGGATAGCCTATACAGACCACATTCCAGATACATACCTGTGTGAGACCTAGGACTGAGGATAGCCTATACAGACCACATTCCAGATACATACCTGCGTGAGACCTAGGACTGAGAATAGCCTACACAAACCACATTCCAGAGACATACGTACGTGAGACCTAGGACTGAGAATAGCCTACACAAACCACATTCCAGAGACATACGTGTGTGAGACCTAGGACTGAGAATAGCCTATACAAACCACATTCCAGAGACATACGTGTGTGAGACCTAGGACTGAGAATAGCCTATACAAACCACATTCCAGATACATACGTGTGTGAGACCTAGGACTGAGAATAGCCTATACAAACCACATTCCAGATACATACGTGTGTGAGACCTAGGACTGAGAATAGCCTACACAAACCAGATTCCAGAGGCATACGTACGTGAGACCTAGGACTGAGAATAGCCTACACAAACCAGATTCCAGAGACATACAGTACCTGCATGAGACCTAGGACTGAGAATAGCCTACACAAACCACATTCCAGAGACATACAGTACCTGCATGAGACCTAGGACTGAGAATAGCCTACACAAACCACATTCCAGAGACATACAGTACCTGCATGAGACCTAGGACTGAGGAAAGCCTACACAAACCACATTCCAGAGACATACAGTACCTGCATGAGACCTAGGACTGAGAATAGCCTACACAAACCACATTCCAGAGACATACAGTACCTGCATGAGACCTAGGACTGAGAATAGCCTACACAAACCAGATTCCAGAGACATACAGTACCTGCAATGAGACCTAGGACCGAGAATAGCCTACACAAACCACATTCCAGAGACATACAGTACCTGCATGAGACCTAGGACTGAGGAGAGCCTACACAAACCACATTCCAGAGACATACAGTACCTGCATGAGACCTAGGACTGAGAATAGCCTACACAAACCAGATTCCAGAGACATACAGTACCTGCAATGAGACCTAGGACTGAGAATAGCCTACACAAACCACATTCCAGAGACATACAGTACCTGCATGAGACCTAGGACTGAGGAAAGCCTACACAAACCACATTCCAGAGACATACAGTACCTGCATGAGACCTAGGACTGAGAATAGCCTACACAAACCACATTCCAGAGACATACAGTACCTGCATGAGACCTAGGACTGAGGAAAGCCTACACAAACCAGATTCCAGAGACATACAGTACCTGCATGAGACCTAGGACTGAGAATAGCCTACACAAACCACATTCCAGAGACATACAGTACCTGCATGAGACCTAGGACTGAGAATAGCCTACACAAACCACATTCCAGAGACATACAGTACCTGCATGAGACCTAGGACTGAGGAAAGCCTACACAAACCACATTCCAGAGACATACAGTACCTGCATGAGACCTAGGACTGAGAATAGCCTACACAAACCACATTCCAGAGACATACAGTACCTGCATGAGACCTAGGACTGAGGAAAGCCTACACAAACCAGATTCCAGAGACATACAGTACCTGCATGAGACCTAGGACTGAGAATAGCCTACACAAACCACATTCCAGAGACATACAGTACCTGCATGAGACCTAGGACTGAGGAGAGCCTACACAAACCACATTCCAGAGACATACAGTACCTGCATGAGACCTAGGACTGAGAATAGCCTACACAAACCACATTCCAGAGACATACAGTACCTGCATGAGACCTAGGACTGAGGAAAGCCTACACAAACCACATTCCAGAGACATACAGTACCTGCATGAGACCTAGGACTGAGGAAAGCCTACACAAACCACATTCCAGAGACATTTTCACACCATGTCTTGCTCACTATTTACTGTAGATGGTTTTGTGATATAGCTACTTCTAATCCAGAATATGTCTGATATATGGACTGTTTTGTGATATAGCTACTTCTAATCCAGATTATGTCTGGCAAAAATGAGCAAATGCCACAGGCGTTGTCAGCCCTTGCCCGATCTTTTGGTTGTGGAAGAAGAAAGGAAGAGGAAGATGCAGAGGTGATAAAAAAAATAAGGAGAAATTGCACAAAATGGGTGATATCATTTGTGACACACTGTAAAAACAAGGGCAATAGACGCTCACCGACGGCCCAGACATTGCCTACAGCTTGGTGCGTCTGAGGCTTTACACCTCACCTTTGGACCACTTTCTCTCTCCACTACACCTGACTCAACGGCTTACTGATGTAGCCTATGTCTCGGTGGTACCCAAATTAACCTTTGAGCCAATCACACGTGTGAAACCTTATTTATAGATGGTTGCATAACAGGAAAACCATATCAGATCATCTCAAACTGAATAAGAAAACCAAAATGTTCCTTCAAGATATGCTTATATCTCTTACTAGATCTATAGATGTGTTTGGGTCCCTTGCACAGAACAAACAGTTGTTTAAAAAAAGACTTTGCCTCAATGTATTATTCTTGCTCAGTGATTATATCAACCATCTATTTTTCAGCTGCACAGCTGTGGTATTCCTATGAGCCAGCCAAGTTGGGGTACAAATAGTATCTGTCTGACAATGATTCACTTACATAAGCACAACTGCATTAATAAACAAAGCCAATTTAATTCTCAGTACAGCGCACTGTATCAAAGGCACAAAACATGTGTCCTTGGCCACGCGCGCAATGTTTTAAAGCAAAGTGAAAAGAAAAGAAAAGAAAAGAAAAGAAAAGAAAAGAAAAGAAAAGAAAAGAAAAGAAAAGAAAAGAAAAGAAAAACCAATGCTATTTATATATATTTGACCTTGGACAGTTGTCTCAGTTTGAATCCATGAACCAGTCTGACTCAAAAATAAAACAAAACAGACAGGACTCAGTATGCCATGACGTTGCGTAACACTTGTTGCCTGAGATTGAATAAAAGGCTGGATATTGATGGACCTGAAAGAAATCGGAATGAAACAAAGTCTCAGAGGAAACATTGTGTTACTGCAGCTTCTCAATCTAACTTGGCAATAGTCTCAGTTCTATGGATTGTAGTTGTGAGCAAACTGTGCATACTAAAAAAAATAGTAATTCATCTAGATCACAGGAAGGCACCTGAGAATTCAGTTTTATTTCCCCTTCAGTTATCTCTTGGTTAGATAGAGTCTCTGCTGTCATTTCAACATGGCCGACACCCTTGTCCCTTGTACCCTTCACTGACAGGGACCATTGAATCGTGGCAATTAGTAAAATATCTATTGTTGTAAAGCATTGATGTGTAGTGATGTGAGGGCCCAGTCAAACTAGGGAGAGTAAGGAAACGTACAAAGAGACTACTGCACACTGTCTATACTTGCAATTATAAAATATATATATCTTGAAAAATAGCAACATTTCGCTTCTAAGAGCTTTGTCTGCCTGACAAAGTTCCATAACGTTGCTATTTATACAATGTTTACTATTGCACGTCATGTTTTAATTGCAAGTGTGCAGGAGTCTCTTTACATATTCTGCCAGCTTCCCAGTCCTCTCCTCAGCACCTGTCTCCAGGTATCGGGGTGCAGAGAAGAGTGCATAAGAAGAAACTTGCCAAAACCTCTCAATACTTTGGGAATCGATAAATACAGTCGACTTTGTGATACGTTTTAAGTCCTTTTGTGCCTTGAACATTTTGTGCATGAAAATCGCTAATCACATCTTCGGGCAAACAATAGTCTTCACACAACACATACTGTACAGGCCTAGTGAAATGTTTAACCCATTGATACCTGATGCAGCCTTTGTGTGTGTATCCCTTTAAGACCGCGAACCGCGTTAACACGGTTCGCGGTCTTAAAGGGATACGCACACAAATGAGGGATATACACGCAAATGCTGCATCAGGTATCAATGGGTTAAATGGGATAGGGATTGTATGGAAATCCTCGTTGCTTTGAATGCTATTACTCTAACCCCGTCCGGAATGTGGAACACATTTAATTTTCCGGACTCTCCAGAGCAATCCATGTGTAATTAGATCAATACTCACATTTGACTATTTAGCTTTTAATATGAAAAGATTAGAGGTGCCCCCAAAAGGATTAAATGTTCATTTGAGGACCGCCGGCGTGTGGCCATTACTCTTGAAAGGATTAAGTAAACTAATTAAGCTGAATTTGCATCTGGAGCTAATTGGCTGTACACATTTAGAGAGTTGGAGAGATCCGGAAGGTTCAAGGGGTTCTTCTTCCAATCAGATTTATCCCTCTCTATCTGATGGGCTAAAATCACTCATTTGCATATTGTGGTCTTCTTGGTATAGCCAAAAATATGGTCTAATGGCGTCAAGTGACACAACAGATGGAAGAAAGAGACGTGGCCACGGATGAAAGCACAAAAACAGAGAGCGGAGGGAATAAATGGCTTGGAAAGCCTCGGGGATGAAAGGGTTGAGGAGCTGAAAGAGACGTAGAGGGCATGCTCATACAGGAACAGAGAGGAGTCTGAGTGGCTAGTAGGCATGAGGAGTAACAGTGCTAACACACTGTCTCTATTGGGGTTAGCCCGTTGTAGAAAGTGTCTGGTCATCTGTGAACAGCCACTGCTGCGGAGCAGGTGTGTGGCCATATGCACATGGCCCGGGAGGGAGGAGAGGAAGCTGGGGCCTCATTAAACTGATGCTGCACCAGGTAAAGCAGCACTACTCAATAGGCAGCGCCATCAGGGGACGCTTTCTTAATAGGCACACAGCAGCGCCCGTGCCAAACAGGTGAGGATTACCGTCGCAGCACTGCAAAACAAACTATATTAACATGTCAACAACTTTCAGAGGAGAATTTAACATTCACACATGCTCCCTCCCTTCGTCCCTGCTCTGCTTCTCATTCACTGTTTCTTTTTTATTTATTTATTTTATTTTATATTCCCCATATATTCCCCATATATTTTATATATTTATTTATCCTGGTTGCTACTGCATCCAACTGGCTCCATGCTCCCTCCGAGACATGGGCAGTTAGCCAGCCGCTTCTTTTCACCTGACAGGGGAAGCTTCACCGGTAGGACATAGCACGTGGGAGGTTCACGCTATTCCAACCAGTTCCCCTCCCTCGGAACAGGCGCCCCGAACGACCAGAGGAGGCACCACATCAGCAACCATGATATTGCATGTTTTTGGTGAAGGGAGGCACGGGGAGAACAACTCCACACAGAAAGGCCCTTTGGACGACCCCACCCGGGCGGCGGGCACTCGAGGACATGCGGACGGGCACGCACTCCTTCAGCGCTCACAGCGTCCCAGGTGGGAATCGAAACCCAGGACCTTCGAGCTGTGAGGCGACAGCGCTTACCACTGCACCACCGTACCCCCCCAGTCACTGTTTCTTTAGCCACACGTTGTTACAGCTCTTAACACAGGAGCAGCAGATAGCAGTATGGTGAATGGCTCACTCTCGCACTTCCATTATACCAATGGTCCCGATTTCTATTACATGTCATTCTGTGATGCTCATGGTCATAACAGGCTGAGTGAAATTCACCTGCCATGACAGTCTAACTGTCGCCCATATGTCAGAGAGGAGGCTCTATGGCCTAGCCACTGCAGAGGGGTCAATCTCTCAACCCCTAATGGCCCTCTCTGGGTCATGTGACTGCAAAGTGCTCCGGAACGCTCGTTACGGCAGGATAGGAGCAGGAAATGATTATCAGGAGGTCAATTTATGCAAAGGGAGAGAGGCGGGATGACAGAGTGAGAGGTCAGAGCGCGTCCATATCTCTGGGCATTAAAGATTGACATGCAGAATCTGAGAGGGCCCCCACGCACGCCGCCCCGCCACGCTCCTCCTCACTACCTCGGCACACACACACACACACACACACACACACGCACTTCCCCATTTAAATATCTGACAGACGATGAAAGTGCAGCCATTAAAATGTCCGCCAAGCGTTTCACGAATGAAATGGGGGAGATAAAAGAATTCCCCTGGGTAATCAACGGGGCTATGAATTAGCCCTGGGTTTTAGATGGAGGGGCGAAGGAGGGGGTCTGTGTTTAACGCATTTGCCATCCATTCCTTCTGAAAACATCAGTGCAGAGAGGATGCTGTAAGCAACTTCCTGTCCTCCATCTTATGCTCGAGGAGCATGGCGAGGAAAATAGCGTGTAGCCAACCTATAAGTCAAACCGGAAGTTGTTAAAGAATCCCTCTCAGTGCAGTGGCATAACACGGCCACTGTCGGAGGCACAAAAACATATAGGGCGAGTTAGATAATCCCAGAGCCGTGTATATAGAAGAGTCACGACATCTCCTTTCACTCCAATGGACCGGTTTTTTACTCTCAAGAGTTCCAGGAAGTAAGGTCCTGGATTAAGCAGCACTGTCGAGTTGCAGCAAAATGGACAGTTTGTGTTGTACTGTGAGATTTTTCTTTTTTAGAATCAAATTGTACATTATCAGCTTTATTTTAGTATTCAAAAGTAGCACGAGACCCCTTCCTGGCTGTTCATTGGCTAATGAGTCACGCATTTTGGTCCTCCGCTGACGCCACTCTCTCTCTCTAAATTGCTCTGGATAATCCCATGCCTCTTCAAACACCAGGCAAGTAAATAAAGGTATGATAGGATACACACACGTCTCCCATGTTTTTGTGTTTTCCAGATGAGAGGTGAAACTGTCGGTGGTTTGATGCCAGGCTGCAAATGACTTTGTCACATGAACAAGGCCAAGGCATTGAGGCAGGAGATGTCAGCTGCTGAGGGTAATGAAGTCACTCAAGGGGGGGGAAGAGGGTGAGGAAGATAGACAGAAAAGAGAGAGAGAGAGAGAGAGAGAGCTTTGCCCAGTAAGGCTTCAGGTCTCTGAAGCGGTCCCTTATAAACCCCCCCAGGGTGAGCTGAGATTCAGAGGACATTTGGCCCTCACCAGAGATGGGAAAAGTACACCCACTCTTTACTTAAGTAGAAGTACAGTTACTTGTGTAAAGAAAGACTCTGGTAAAAGTATAAGTGCTGATTCAACTTGTTTACTCAAGTAAAAAGTACAGACTCTGAAATGTAATAAAGTATTAAAATAAAAAGTATTTCTACCGGCTGTTCCTGCAGCAAAGTTAACCGAACCTCGCATCATATTAAGATAACTAGAATTTTCATGCGCTCAATTCTAGGGTGGGACTCTGGAGACGATGGACCAAGCACACGGACACACAGCTATCCATTTATAGCAGTAGGATTGGCTACAGGTGGTGTATGCTGATGGTATTTAATCTCTGGTCCTGGATTTGTTTGAAACAGTCACTGAAGAACTAAATCTAGGAAATGAAAATAAATAAATAAACTGACAGTCCAAGTCAGTTCTGGAGGACCACAAATTCCTTCATCACTTGTGTTAGTGGGAGGGAGTGGACTTGGTTGAGGGCGATGTGTGCCCAGTGCTTGGCGGATCCGGATCCGAGACACATGGGCCAGATTGTGAGGACATCTCTTGGCCTCCAGGGAGACCATGAGAGCCTCGGGATCCACCCTCTCCTCCAACTCTGCCTGCTACAAGATCACCAGGGCCGGGTCGGCGCCGCAGTCCAGGAGCAGTTGGCCAAGCCATTGTGACATCACTGATGATGTCACAATGTCTATGTGAGTGTGTGAGTACATAATAGGCAAAATTGCTGAGTGCATTTTTTAGGGGAAGGTTATTTAGGGGGAAACCTGCTATTAAGAGCTGTAGATACATCTTCTGAACTTGCTGCATGTAGTCGGGTAACAAACAGCGCCCTTGGTGCAGCTTCTGTCTAGGTACGATGAGACATGGGGGGCGTATGCCGGCGCAGAAGGCGGATGGTGTTTGCGGGAGAGTGTGGGGTTAATAACAGAGGAAATGTGGATATGACTTCAGGGAAGAAAGACCCCGCTGTTTCCTGTTGGTAATAGAGCAATATGAATTTCTCTATTGTGAGGGCTGGAGGGAGGAGACGTCGATGAGCATACGTCATTTTGGAGGTATTTACACAACAGTGCATATGAAAAGGCCTTATCATCTTTGAACGGCATCTTTCTGTCGTAAAGCAGAGACAGAGCCCCACTGCCATCAGATAAGACTGGCTGCAAGTCCATTTAAACGAGCCATGATATCATTCACCCGCTTGGAAGAATATCCACATTGTGCCCGTTAAGTCACAGTCCCTTCATGAATGCTTTGCATGGACAGACTTGTGTGTGTGGTGAGGTTGTATCAGAGGTACAAGAGAAAACACCATTTATTCCCTGCTGTTTGCCACAAGACGAGATTAAACTTTAACGGGCATAAACAGGAAAGTTGTCATTTAAATGTATTACGATTTAGTTTAGCTGCTACTGATTGTGAATATAGTTCTTTGCATTGGCGGTATGGAATAGGTCATTGCAGGGACATTCACTATCTTTTCCATAGCCTGAGTTATTTGTGTTGTCTGCTCAATTGTTATTCACCACAGTCCGATAAATCTCCTTTAAGGGCTATGAGAAGCAGCGCTCTCAACAGTTATAAATAAAGATATAATTTAATTTACCAAAGTGAGGGAAAATGAATGCTCTTCCACATAGTAATTGCCAGAGATGCATGATAACCACCCAGTGGAAAATATAGGTCACTTATAAGCAACAGTCATTGGCACCGTAGATTATACTTTATATATTTGCAAGGAAAATAAGCTTTTAAAAGGCCAATAAAAATGTTAGTGATGCTTCATTAAGCCACAGAGGGTGGTCTCTCTATCTATCAGAACTACTACTGTATCTGCGGTATGCTGACAGTAACAGTAAGTAAGGAATCTGATCGGCTGTTGACAGAATTCGAATTAAGGAGAGTGAAACAAAGGAATCTGATTGGTTGTTGACATAATTCGAATGAAGGAGAGAGTGAAACGGCTAGCCCAGCTGACTGATACCACGCCAACCCCCAACAGACACAGACCCCCCCCCACCCACCCACACACACACACAGGCTCGGCATAGTGCCACCTACTGGCAAACACAAAAAGCGGTTTATCGGCTTCAAACATAGGGAGTGCGCATAGGGGGACCTGACGGAGTTCAGTTCCGAATTTCATGCTATTCGGCATAGCGCCACCTACTAGCATACACAAAAAGCGGTTTCTCTCAAGAACCGTTTGTCCGATCGCCTTCAAACTTGGGGAGTGCGCTTAGGGGGACCTAACGTGAATTCTAACTAACACCTAAAACCAAGTCCGTACCCTAAAATAGCCCCTTTAAGAAGTGAGGATCATTTTCAGAACAGAAAATGACTAAGATGGGGGGCGCTGCTGAGATGAATGCAGGGTAGACGTGTTTTCTTGAGCTCCTCCGGGCACGCCAAGTTATAACAATTAAAACAGCCTTAAACTAACTAAACAGGACTCTCCACCTCTCCGCAAAGAGAAGACTTAAACCATTTGTCCCTCCATTTCACCGGAGTAGGACAATGAAGCCCAAAAGGAATAAAAAGGGAGAGCCTAACCTCGCAGCGTCAACTGAAGCCGAAGCTAACCCTGAACAAGCTAAGGTTAGCGAGCAAGCTAATGCTACCTCGATAGCTAATACTACCAAATACACCGGAGACGCATCTCCCGAGGAGGAAGAAGAGCTTCCTAGTATTTGGCAGAAAATGTCAAACAATCTCATGCGGGCATTCAATGAGCGTTTCGACAAGTTTGAGCAGAGCTTCCAGAATATTCTGTCCGCTCAACAAGTGCTTACAGAGAGACTGACCACTGCTGAGGACCGGGCCGCGGACCATGAGCAGCGGATTCACGCTATGGAAACTTCAGTCGTGGAGCTGCAACATGAAAACAAAAAGATGCGAATCAAGCTTCTGGACCTAGAAGGTAGGTCCAGGCGTAACAACATAAAGATCGTCGGCATCCCAGAAGGCGAGGAGAAGGGGAGGCCTACTGAATTTGTCTCCCTTCTGATCCCCAAATTGTTGGGGAACGACAACTTTACCAAGCCGGTGGTCATCGACAGGGCGCACCGTACACAGCAGCCCAAACCAGTAGAAGGCTCCAGACCCCGCACAATAATCGCACGGGTGCATTTCGCACAGGAGAAAGAAAAGATTCTGCGGCTCGGGAGGCAGCAACCGTTGGAGTATGGAGGCACCAGAATCCTAATCTTCCCCGACTATACTGCGGAGGTAATGGAGGAACGACGGAGCTTCCGTGAGGTGCAACAACGGCTGAGAGAGAAGGAGATTCGGCACTCGCTACGTTTCCCAGCGAGGCTCCATGTTCACCACCAAGGGCAAGTAATAGTATTCAACACTCCGGCTGACGCAAGGAACTTTGTAGACCATAAACTTTGAACGGCTATTTCTGAAACATAAGGAGGCGAGACTGAACTTGTGCTGAGCTGATTTTTGCCATGGCAATTTCCTTTCTTTTTTTTCTTTTTTTTAATATATTTGCCCACAAGCTCAACTGACATGAAGAACTTCCACTGGCTGTTATGCCTGCCTTTTCCCCTTTTTTCTTCTTATTTATTTTATTTATTTGTTTATTTTTCTTTCAAATGTTACACAAGACAATGAGTTTAAAGGTGGCCTGAGTAGGCTTGCTATGGTGAATTTTCCCTCACCGTCGATATAATTTTCTAAAAACTAAAGGAAAAGAACAAAAAATAATAATAAAAAAAAAAAAGAACGTCATGGAAGGGAGAAGGGGAAAAATAAATAAAAAATAAAAATAAATAAATAAACAAAAAGTCAGTTAAAAAAAAAAAAAAAAAAAACACTCAAAAATACAAAAAAAAAAAAATATATATATATATATAGAAATGTATATGTGTATGTGCAGAGAGCTATGTGGACTGCATTCTATAGCTTAAACATGTTAAAAAGAAGGGGGGAAAAATAAAAAAAACTTTCTTTTTTGTTATAAGCTTAATTTGTTTTACTATTGTGCCTACGAGGAGCTCGAGACATTTGTCTCAGGTTTGATTTCTTTTAGGGTTTTTTTTTGACCGGCGATCCTGAATGTTGATGAGGGTATCTCCGCTTCCTCTGGGGAAGCATAGGGGAGGGCTTTGGTTTATATATTTTTTTTTTAGTGTTTATTTGATTTTTGATTGTTTTTTGCTGGCTGCCAGACTGAATGTAAAATCTCTGTCAAGTAACAATATTATTCGCTCCATAATTCACACTCTTGCGGTGTCTTTAAGATATCACAAATGACTAATACTATTGATTCTTTGTCCTTGGTCTCTTGGAATGTTCGCGGTCTAGGTCATCCATTAAAGAGAGGTAAAGTGTTCGCACACTTGAAGTCACTGAAGGCTGATATAATATTTCTTCAGGAAACTCACGTCACAGCCACTCAGCAAAGAAAACTTATGGTAAACTGGATTTCACAAGTCTATCAGTCACCTTTCACAACCAATGCTAGAGGCGTTGCCATTCTTTTTCGCAAGACAGTACCTTTTCGTTTACATTCATCCACAATTGATCCAAACGGTAGATTTATAATTATAAATGGGCATATTAACTTACTTTCAGTTACATTGGTAAATATATATGGGCCGAATACAGATGACCCATCTTTTTTTCGCAAGGTGTTTGATTTGATTCCAGATAATGACTCTAGCCATTTATTGATCGGAGGAGATTTCAATTGTTATTTAGATCCATACTTGGATAGGTTATCCTCCGTTCCCCCACCTAATATTTCTACGGTGCAAACTCTAAACAACTTGATGAACTCGAAGAAGGTGGTGGATATATGGAGGTTACAGCATCCATCTAACCGAGATTATTCTTTCTACTCTCACGTACATAGGTCATACACACGGATTGATTATTTTTTAGTTGATTCTAGATTAATATCCAACATTGACTCCACCAAATATCACAACATAATAATATCAGATCATAGCCCTGTCAGCCTTAATCTTGAAGTGTCACTTCCAAAGCAAGTTTATAGCTGGCGCTTTAACCCTTTTTTGCTTACAGATCAGACATTTAAAGAATACATTACAAAACATCTTTTGGAGTTCCTGGAGACCAACGACAATGGGGAGGTGAACGACTCAATATTGTGGGAAACACTTAAGGTATATATTAGAGGTCAAATTATTTCCTACGAAGCTACATTGAAAAGGGCCAAGCGAGGTAGGCTGGAGGAGATCGTGAAGGCCTTATCGGCTGCAGAACTGGCTTATAAGAACTCTTTGCTCCAATCAGATTATAATAACATTCTTAAATTAAAATATGAACACAACTCTATAATGAGTGAACAAATTGGTAAAATATTACTTAAACTTAAACAGAGGAGTTTTGAATTTGGTGACAAACCACAACGCCTATTGGCGAGGCAGTTAAAAGGAGAACAGGCAAAACGAGCTATCTACAAAATAAAATCAAAAACTGGCGAGATGCTTACAGGTTTAAAGGATATTAATAAACGATTTAGCGAGTTCTATTCAGAAATCTATACCTCCAAATCAATAGCTACACAGGTAGATTTTGATCATTTTTTTGATTTGCTTCATTTTCCACAGCTGGATTTAGTTTCTAGGGACAATTTAGATCTGGACTTTACACTTTCTGAGATACAAGAAGCCATAACAGCATTCCCTACAGGAAAGACAGCTGGACCGGATGGGTTTGGCCCAGAATTTTATAAAGCTTTCCGAGTCATCCTCACACCTATTTTGTTGAGAATGACTCAAGATACCTTTCTGAACAAGAAGCTTCCATCTTCGCTGAGTGAAGCAAATATTTGTGTTTTATTAAAAAAGGATAAAGATGAAACAGACCCTGGTAGTTATAGGCCCATTGCCTTACTAAATTATGATCTGAAGATAATTACAAAAGTTTTAGCACATCGGCTGGGCAAACATATAGCTAAAATTATCCACCCGGACCAAACAGGATTTATTCCTGGTAGGCACTCGTTTTGTAATGTCCGCAAAATTCTTAATATTCTATACACTGATTATGACAAAGAGGACAGATCTTCGATATTGTCTCTTGATGCCCATAAGGCATTTGACATGATTGAGTGGCCTTATTTATTTGAAACACTCAAGAGGTTTGGATTTGGTAGTACCTTCATAAATTGGGTCAAGATACTATATAATAATCCAAAATCCTATATGCTCACAAATAGCGACAGATCCAGTCCGTTCTCCTTGCACTGCGGGGTCCGTCAAGGGGATCCATTGTCCCCTTTGTTGTTTGACGTTGCCCTGGAGCCCCTGGCAATTGGCATCAGGGGGCATCCAGAGATTAAAGGTATAAAGGTGGGTGGGACTGAAACTCGCGTGACTCTGTATGCAGATGATCTCCTTGTTTGCCTCGCCGATCCTGGAGTATCTATCCCCGTCCTATTAGAATATATAAATTCCTTTGGAAATATTTCTGGTTATACGATAAATTGGGGAAAAAGTGAATTTATGCCCCTAGTGGATCATTTTACCGATGACTTTTTGAAAGAATTGCCATTTAGAGTAGTGAAAGAATCGTTCACCTACCTGGGTCTTAAATTGGCTAGGAATCCAAAGCATCTTTTTAAATTCAACTTTATAGAACTAATAGAAAAACTTAAAGTGAACATCGAGTCTTGGAGGATACTGCCTCTGTCCATGATTGGACGGGTAAACGCAATCAAAATGGTGACTCTACCCCGTTTTTTATATTTCTTTCAAAATTTGCCTATTTTTTTAAATGCATCTTTTTTCAAGAAGCTCGACTCTATTTTACTGCCTTTTGTATGGGGTTATAAATCACACAGGATATCCAAGGCGCATGTACATAAACCCCTGTCGGAGGGTGGGCTTGGTCTGCCGATTCTGAAACACTATTATTGGGCAGCCAACTCTAGGGCTCTCACCTACTGGAAACATGGAGCTACGGGGGGTGAAAGGTGCCCTTCATGGGTACAACTAGAAGCCTCAGCTGTTAAAAATTCGTCACTTCCTGCTCTTTTATTTTCTTTTTCTGTTACAAAAGACAAGCCGGTTCAACAAAACTTCATTTTAAAACAGTCTTTGCATATACTGAAACAGATAAAGATGGCTCATCAAACTCCCAATATTTTTATATATGCTCCTATTTGTCAAAATCACACATTCAAACCTGGACAGCTGGATGGGGTGTTTGGAGTCTGGAGAGAGAGGGGTATTAGTACCTTTTCAGATCTTTATATAGATGGCCGCTTCGCATCATTTTCTCAATTAAGGTCTAAGTTCAACCTTCCAAATACGCATTTCTTTCGATACCTTCAGGTTAGACATTATGTTAAACAAAAGTGTCCAAACTTTGAAACCACTCTTATTACTTATCCTTTTTTGGAAAACCTTTTGCTTTCTCCTGACTCTAAGCAGTTAGTATCAAAATTTGTGGACTGTTTCACTACCTCAGTGTCTTCAGATCATATCAGAGAGGCTTGGGCCAGTGACTTAAATTCAGAGATAACTGCAGAGTTTTGGGGAGATGCAATGTCCTGTGTTCACCGGTGTTCCATCAATTCACGTTACAGGTTAATCCAGTACAAAGTGATGCACAGGCTGCATTTTTCAAAAACACGGTTGCACCGCATTTTTCCATCAGTCTCCCCTGAATGTGACAAGTGTTGTGCTGCTGAAGGATCACTGGCACATCTTTTTTGGTTTTGTCCTGTTTTAAACACTTTTTGGTCCTCAGTTTTTGAGTGTTTCTCAAAGGCCTACTCTAGGGACATTCAGCCACACCACAATGTGGCCATATTTGGATGTTCGGTGGAGACTTTTGAGCTTCCACACGAGACACAGATGGCTCTGCAACTAGGTATGATGGTGGCTAAGAAACTTATTCTCTTGACCTGGAAGTCTACCACTCCACCCTGCTTTAAACGATGGCTTAATGAGATGTTGCACATTATACAAATGGAAAAGCTACGCTTATATAAGCCAAATACACACAGCAGATTCCAAGAAACTTGGGGGCCTTTTTTGACATACTGTAATATTTAAGTTTATCTTTTATTTTTATATAGTCATTTAATTTTCATAGACTGTTTCCTGTTTAAATATATGGTGGAGTGGGTGTGATATTGTGCTATTGGATTTACTTAATGGATTATGTTTAAATAGGTCGCTACTGGGATAACCTTGACAGATTGGCAGCCAGCCAGCTATGTGTCCTGTTTTAATGTCCTGTCGTTTTGTTTTTGTTTTTTGTTTGTCTGGGTGACACTTGAGGTTGTGTTGTGTCAATCTGTTTTCACATTGTATGTCTTTTGGTTGCATTCACTGCTGTAAAATTGAAAATCGTAAATAAAATAATTAAAAAAAAAAAAGAAGTGAGGACTGGCCAAAAATAATCTCACTTCACAAAAATGTCCTCACTCTGAGTTGGTTTACAACTCAAAATTCTAAATGTGGCGATGAAGGTGACATTTCACATACTTTGCTGTTTACAGCTTAATTCTGCATAATGTATTTGTTGCCATACATTTAGCAGCAGCTAGCTGGGCTTGGGATCATAATATGATGAATATAGTCAGGGTTCTTTGTTTACTGGCACTCCTCCACCATGTTCTTACTGGATCTTATTGGGCTCAGGAACCACAGCGAGCCACATTCACCAAAAGCAAGGGAAATGGAGATTCGCAATGGATCTACACATGCTGATAAGTGTCTTCTCATTTTTAAAATGTCCCAAGACTAACATCTGCAGGACTTGGAAGCTGATTCAGGGGAGCGAGTGGACACGTTCAGAGCCATGTTTCTGAAGCAGCAGCTCAAGGTGCTCGCTCAGGCTGCAGCAGCGTGTCTCAGGGGTGGGCTGGACTGATGCTGGCTGTGGAGGATGAGTTGAGGTGAAGGGGTTAGGAGCGGGGCGAGCACAGCTACAACGGCCTCTGTCCCAGGCCAGGCTGTGAGCTGCAGCCCTGTGCTGATAAGACTGTAATAGTCCTCCTTAGAGGACCCAGGGCCAGGCTCCTCTTATTAGTCATTTATCACACCTGGCAGCCTCACTGAACCATAATTACTCTTCCCTTATCCCCCCGCACTGTCATGTCCAGGAGAGGGAGCGGGCCAGCGGGGGAGGGGAGGGGGGGAGAAAACATCCCCCCACACACTGTCATGTCCAGGAGAGGGAGCGGGCCAGAGGGGGAGGGGAGGGGGGGAGAAAACATCCCCCCACACACTGTCATGTCCAGGAGAGGGAGCGGGCCAGAGGGGGAGGGGGGAGGGGGGAGAAAACATCCCCCCACACACTGTCATGTCCAGGAGAGGGAGCGGGCCAGCGGGGGAGGGGGGAGAAAACATCCCCCCACACACTGTCATGTCCAGGAGAGGGAGCGGGCCAGAGGGGGAGGGGAGGGGGGAGAAAACATCCCCCCGCACACTGTCATGTCCAGGAGAGGGAGCGGGCCAGAGGGGGAGGGGAGGGGGGAGAAAACATCCCCCCACACACTGTCATGTCCAGGAGAGGGAGCGGGCCAGAGGGGGAGGGGGAGAAAACATCCTCCCGCACTGTCATGTCCAGGAGAGGGAGCGGGCCAGCGGGGGAGGGGGGAGGGGGAGAAAACATCCCCCCGCACACTGTCATGTCCAGGAGAGGGGGAGGGGGAAGGGGGAGAAAACATCCCCCCGCACACTGTCATGTCCAGGAGAGGGAGCGGGGGAGGGCGTAGGGGGAGAAAACATCCCCCCCGCACACTGTCATGTCCAGGAGAGGGAGCGGGCCAGAGGGGGAGGGGAGAAAACATCCTGCCGCACACTGTCATGTCCAGGAGAGGGAGCGGGCCAGCGGGGGAGGGGAGGGGGGAGAAAACATCCCCCCGCACACTGTCATGTCCAGGAGAGGGAGCGGGCCAGCGGGGGAGAAAACATCCCCCCGCACACTGTCATGTCCAGGAGAGGGAGCGGGCCAGCCGGGGAGGGGGGAGAGAGAGAAAACATCCCCCCGCACACTGTCATGTCCAGGAGAGGGAGCGGGCCAGAGGGGGAGAAAACATCCCCCCGCACACTGTCATGTCCAGGAGAGGGAGCGGGGGAGGGCGTAGGGGGAGAAAACATCCCCCCGCACACTGTCACCTCCAGGAGCGGGGGAGGGCGTAGGGGGAGAAAACATCCCCCCCGCACACTGTCATGTGAAGGAGAGGGAGCGGGCCAGAGGGGGAGAACTCGCTGGGAGAAACGGTGTTGGGGAAGAGCGAAAAGAGAGAAGGACAGAGGAGATAGAGGGGCAGGAAGAAGAGAAAGTGCAAGCGGAGAACAGTCACGAAAGGACAGAGTGTAAAGTAGACAAAGGAATAGGAGTATGTAGTACCACTCTACGTACGATACAGAGGTGCGTCAGCTTGACAGACATGAAACAAGGATGTTCACATATGAGAGAGAGAGAGAGAGGGAGGCACTGAGCAGGATCTACCAACCTTTTTACAGTAACTCCTCGCATTTAATACGCCATGTGCATGTAAGGATGGAAAGGAATGTAATCTCACAAATACGTGCCCCGTGCAGACAGACGGCTCTTTGTGCTACAAATGAGATCCAGTTGTTCTGACCACGGCTCACCCACCAACTGTTGACAAGAAGACTGGAAGTACAAAGTGAAAGTCTGCCGGCCAATTAATGCAAAAAAACAACACCACCACTTAAGTTAAAACAACTAACGGTAATTTGTGGCTTAACATGGAAAATATAAATTTTCAAGAGCACAAGAATAATGTGTAAAATGTTGTTTCATTGTGTATTACAGTACTGTATTGTTACGTAGTATTATTGTTGCAATTCTTTTTGATAGACTAATCTGCAGGTTTACACACTGGAACAAGACACATTTAAAGTGGATTACTGCTACAGTTTTGGATGTAAATGTGATATAAAAATGTAATTTGCGATGGAAATCAAAAAGGACACCTCATATCTCTGTATTGGTCATAGTGACAGCTCCTTCCCCCCCGGCAAAAGTTGTTAAACTTTCCACAACCTCTGTTCTCCTCTGTAAATACAATGCCTTGTTGTTCCCGAGAATTCCATGCAACCTGTCATGATTGTTTGCCACAGCAACATTTCTCTCACGTCTGATTTACGGGGACATTTTCTCTGAGATGGTTTCACTTGTTTGCCACGTGCCTGGCTGTCACGAAAGCGCCCTCCTTGACACTGTAAGCAGATCCAGATGGGAGCCACATGCTTCCAATCCTGGGTTGAGGTTTCCTTGCTACACTCCAAACCAGCGAACCCTCAACAGTCACAATCAGGTCTCTACACTGGTGTTTCATTAGCACCAGCATTTCACCTTTTACAAGAAAACAAACAGACGCAAACATGTAGTCATTCTGCATTTGCACAGAGTTGTGTGTGTAGGCTACCTATGTTGTCCTAATGAATATGGTGTGTAGCCTATAGAGAGGCAAAGTGACCGCCTACTTCCTGCTTCAGCACTGTACCAGAGATTTTCATCCGACATTAACCTTCCCATAGACCTTTCGTAAAATGCTTATAAAAATAGTTTTACTGGTTCAAACCAAACGGTTCAGCTATATTTAGAAACAGGAGAGACCGCATAACATTTCACTCTGACCAGAACATAAAAAAACCCTGCTGATTTAAAGAAAATATTTTTTCGATGTCGTTTTTTTTAGTTTTTGTCATAGTGAAATGTTCTATGGTCTCTCCTGATTCTAAATATATCTGAACCGTTTGGTTTGACGAAGTGAAACTATTTTTTATAGGCATTTTACAAAATGTCTATGGGAAAATAAATAGCGGATACAAATCTCTGGTACAGTGCTGAAGCAGGAAATAGGCGGTCACTTTGCCTCTCTATAGATGTCCCTCTTCAGAATGCTTTGAATTTTGACTCTTTTGCACACTGCACTTTCCCTGTCCTTGCAAGACATCATTAAGACATAATCATGTTGTGATTATGTGCGATTATAAATAATCATTTTGTAAGAGCCACTTCTACCACTCATACTGCAGAGAAAGAGAACACAACATTTCAGATATCCACAGTGACATTGCAGATATCTGCAACTGAATTATGACTAGTTATAAATTCCCGTTTCAGTTATCTACAAACGTCATTTTGACTAGTCGTAACTCCAGCTCAAAATATCTACTATCTACATCTACACAACTCATTTTAATTTAATTATCTAAAAAGGACAATAGATATCCTGAATTGAGGGCAATTAAAGATATCTTGAACTGGAATTATGTCAGAATGAAATGATAGATACTGTAGGTCTACACTCTACAGTATCTGGAAGTGGAATTACAACTACGGTAGTCAACATTGCAGATATCTGAAACAGAATTGTAGATATCTGTAAGGAGAAACTGTTGTGGCCGTTTAACACTTGACAAACCCTAACCCCAACGAAGTGTCTTTCCTTGCTTAAGCCCCCGTTCACACCATACGCCGAAGCAACACTCAACCTACGCTGAACCCACAAGTTTCATTTAGGCGTCCTTGTTAACAGGCGAGGCCGTTCACACCACCCGCGCGCGTGTCCCGCTGAAGCCACGCTCACGCCTCGCTCAAGCGATCGTTCAGGATCCAGTCCTATTTTCCAAGCCTGATCCGTGAAGCTTGAAGCTGCCAGGCATGAAGTCAATGGGAGTTGTGGGCGGGTTCAAGGCTGAGAGGAAAAGAGAAGGCTTCTTGTGTGAACGGTTAGGCATCAGTTCAGCTTGTGCCTGCCTCAAGCTTCAGCTCTACTTAGGTTCGGGGTCCTGTGTGAACAAGGGCTAACCCTAACCCCAACCAAGTGTCTTTCCTGGCCTAACCCTAAGCTCCTCCCTCCCTAAGCCATTGTCTCTAGGCTGCGTGATGCTTTCACGCTTGGCTGAAGCAGAACGTGGCCGTGTCACGGTGGCTGGGCGGTGCTACTGTATTACACGCTTTGGCATGAAAGCGGGTTGCAGCAGCGCAGAAACAGGAAGCACTGACAATCACCCGATTTGCACCGAGTCAGACACCCAGCTGACTTGTCTGCGGGAGGGGCCGTCTGAACGCACTGACACCCAGGACACCCTCTCCCATCCTGGGCTTAGATAGGAAGAATCCTGGCTGCTGGAGCAGTCGCGTGTCCCTTGGCAGATGGGGACAGCACCCCTCACACTGCTAACTCCAGATGTGTGGAAAAGAGGATGAACAGAGGGGGTGCACGGGGACCAGGAGGGAGGGCGGCAGAGAAAGTGGCAAGAAGAATGGGAATGCATGAATTTAGCTGTCATTAACAAACCCAACAGATGTGCGAGTCCCAAAGGAAAGACATCTGGGCTCTCTCTCTCTCTCTCTCTTTCGTTCGCGTGCACCCGCGCACACGCACACGCACACACACACCCGCACACACACACGCACACGCACAAGCGCACGCACACACACATTCTCTTTTCGACAAGCACGTAAGGTGAAGAAGTGGCGAGAGAATGCTCTTGGCTTTTTAAGATCCGTATTGCTGCCTTCCTCCATTTTAACAGGCTTTTTATGGAGCGGCTTCCTTAATAGCCACTCACTTATAAAACAAAGCTGTAATGACATGCAAATGACTCACAGGGAAACACTGTAAAGAGGATGTGATGTATGGGCCGTCTGTGCACCACACACACACACACACGCACGCACGCACGCACGCACGCGCAGTCACACGCACGCGCAGACACACACACACACGCGCACACACACGCGTGCACACACACGCACACGCACGCACGCACACACACACGCACACACACACGCACACACATGCACACACACACGCACGCGCACACACGCGCACACACACACACGCGCACGCACGCACACACACACACACACACACACGCGCGCGCACACACACACACACACACACACACACACACACACACACAAAACACACACACACGCACACACTGCATCTCACAGAGACGGTCTCTTCTCTTTTACCCCGTTCAAGACAACTTGGACCACCGGAAAAAAGTGGGTTCCGACCTGTACAAAGTGAATTGAACGGTCATCCAGGCTGGAATTACAGCTCAAAAATTCAGGTATCATCCAGAGCTCCGCTTTGTCCGAGTTGACGTCATAGCCACATCAAAATGGCGACTTGTATCGTTAAATGGTAATCACAGAATTATTATAAAGAGGTTTTAACACAAAATTTGATGTCTCAATTATGTAATGTTAACATTAGTGTTTGTGTGATTTATGTTTCACTCTGATTAGAGCAATATGTGAAATTCAGCATTCGGTTAGCATTGTTAGCTAGTAGGTAGCTACAATGCTACACGGGTTGCTATAGCAACCTATAGCCTGTGTTATCAGCCAGCTGGGGTAGGAAGTGAACCGTTCACTTGGCCAGTGATTGGCCAGTGGTGGATTCAGTCTTCCCCAATCAGTAACAACTTTGCGATCAGACGACAGGGGAGGACCAGCCCATTTTTCGAACCGCTCTCTCATTGGTGCTACGACCTGTCACTCATTCAGTTTCAACCCCCCCCTAGACCCGCCCTCAAACCCCAGAAGTGGCTGCGAGGCGGCACAGACTCATTTATGTAGTATGCAGAGGAGGAGAGGAGTGGGGTCTGGGGAGAGACTACATGCATGGTGGTTACTGGTTAGCAGAGAAAGTCTGTGAGAGAGAGTGGATCGCTGTTGCAGCTTTGACCCCAACTCCAGCTTTGACAGCAACACCTGAAACAGACAAGAGGAGGAAGAGCAGCTTCTTCTCACTTAAAGTACAGCTGTTTATTATACAAAGGTTATTCAAATGTCACTGTGACCTACTGGCTCCCACGTTCATAAAGTCAGGTGCTGCTGTGTATTTTTCTATCTATCTTGATCTGGTCAGCCACTCCTACTTTGAAGCACAAATGACACTAAATCAATGAGGGGATGGCTCTAGTATTACACCACAGATCCCTGTTATTTGACACATTATGACCCCCACACCCGGCACCCCAAACAAAATGACTTGTTCATGTATTAACACATCTAAACAAACATGACCATTCAAATACACAATTAGTAGAATTCTACATTTAGGGATGATCAATAATGTCATAGTTTAGGGGATAAACATTGTTGCCTTTTGCCACAGGCCAGGAAGATTTACACATCAATCCAAAAAACACTACCCAGTATCCACCGACCACAAAAAAAGGCCATCTTACCAGGACGAATAAGATGCAGTGTCTGTATGGTTAGCGCTTATTTTCTTAAACAGCACCTTGGGTGAGGGACTGAGTGGGACAGATGATAGGGAGTGTAGTAATGGCTTTATTGGGCACATAGGAGCAGTAGCCTCCTCATCATTATGATAAGGAGGCTGTCTGATGGCTGGGCTCGTTCCCTGCCTGGCGTTTGGGCTACAAACACTTTCTATATGAGATGTAAGCCTGGAGACAGAGGGTCATTATTATTACCCTGCCTAGCCCCATTTTCAAGGGTCCTTCAAGGTGAACTAAGATCCTCTTGACCCCCCCCCCCCCCCACGTGAAACATCTTGAAGTCAAGAGCTTCTTCCTCTGTGCCCGGGGCTGTCGTCATTATCTTCTGATAAGGGATAGAGCTTCGACCCCGTTTATGGAGAGTCAAACTGCATTCACAAATGTACAAAAATAAAAAGTTTAATTTGCCTGTTTTATATGCAAGCAATAAATAAACAAATAAATCAATCAATAAATAATGTAAACAAACAAGCCAATCCCTCTCTCCACTTCCTGTCTCACCTTCCCTCCTCTGCTGACTGCTCTCTGTTCATCATCCTCTCCCCTCCATGTTGGTTCCATCTCAAAAAAGAGGGGCGTGTCAAAGCTGCCACAGCATCTGCATCCTGACTCCAATTAGGAGAACAAACCACGGGGAGGAATACCCGCCATCAGGAGTTCAAAGGTTACGTGACGGGAAGGGGGGGAGGGCAAGAAGCAGATAGACAGACATCAAGTGCAGTAGGTAGAGCAGTGTGCAAAGCCTTCTATAGCAAAACCTGACTGAAATAATCAACCAAAAGTTCCCCATCTCCCTCTCTCCCTCCCTCCCTCCCTCTGTCTCTCTCTCTCCCTCTTTCTTTCTCTCTCTCCCTCGCTCCGTCTGTCTCTCTGCACGTCTCCGTCACCTCTTCAGCCCGTTTCCTCTTTCCCTTCTCTCTTCCTCGGTTTTCTATTTATGACTTCCTCTGAAATCTCAGCGTCTCTCGCACACTTATGCGGGCCGTAAATCAGCCGGTGAAAAGGGGAGCGGACGGAGGAGGAGGAGAGAGATGGAAAATGGGAGGAGGGAGGGAGGCCTTCGCCTTCGTCGTCTGAGCAACCGTTTAAAGGCCCACCAGAGAGCTTTCAAACTGAAAGCTGCTGGAGATATTAGCCAACACCGGCGGATGGGGGGTCCATGAATGCAACACGCAGCCATCACTGTCAACTCGGTGACGTTACACCAGACACACACGAGTGATTTTAATTCTTCTCAAGGGCGATTTGATTGTAATTTATTTCACATAAGAGTCATATCTACTTTTTTTTTTTTACTGAAATGCTCTGTGACCCTCAGACATTCCACCAGGGAGCATGAAGGGATAATTCTACCTCATTTCTACATGACTTTAAAATCTAAATTTATATACTTTGCAACGTCCATCATCATTCAAATTTGGCTGGTGGCTTATTAATATAATGTTCCTGTGGTGTGAAGAACTCAAAATGCATATTTGTTTTGGGTTTCCAGGCTCTTTAAAGCAGGTTGTTCTGTTTGACTGCTGCTCCCAGTGTGAATGAACCTGGCCAGAGCAGTTCAGCAGATGCGCGCTGCAGACTTGTATGGGACTCTGGGGTGATTAATTTTTGAAGGGGTGTTGTAAAGAGCTATGAGATCCATAAACAGCAGAGTGCACAATAGGCAATCCCTGGATAGTGATGGTCACAACAACACCGCTCACAAAGCACTCGCACATACTGTAGAATCACAGCCGCCTGGCATCCTTTCTGGAAGCTCACTGTTTAAGTCAATAACGTTTGTGTGACATAGGTGCAATTTCGGTCAGTTATGGGATGTCATTCTGTTTTTAATGTTATGTCAACAATAAAAGAAAAAATCCTTGGGTGTCGTCTTCTCATGATCAGTCAGTCGGTTTTGATAGCGCGACTTTAACATCTGCGCTTCGGAAATGGATACGATCGTCAGATCTTTACGAGGTTGTTGAACTGAATTTCACCGATGGGAGGTTATGAGTGTGAGGAGGTGACTGTGTTTTCTCTCTCCATAAGGGCAGATCTCCTTCATGCCCCCAGACTGACAGGGTCTCAGCAGGGTCTCCTTTAAAACAACACAGCACGCTCCTTCAAACAATGCCCACGCTAATCTCAGGAAGAAACCCCTGAAAGAGAGAGAGAAAGAGAGAGAGAGAGAGAGACACTGTTGTTTCATTAATATGCCCCAGAGAGTAGTAGGATGGTGGCAGGAGAAGAAGAAAAAGGGGCGGGGTAGGTAGGGGTTGGGGGGGGTGGGTGATGTGTTATCAGCCCTCATCTGTGAGGAAAGCTCTACCCTCTTTCCCCTCCTCTCCCACTGGAGTGTGCGTCCATCAGGCCTCATTACTCTAATGGTAGTGGCAGTGATTAAGGCTTCCTGGCTGCGGACCCCTTTGTTTGTTCGCTTGTGCTTCCTCCCCTCCAGAAAGGCTAGTCTTCAGGATGCCGGTGCCCAGCTGCCCCCTCCTCTTGTGGGGCTGCAGTGCTGGCAGATCCCCCCCTGGACCTTGGAGTTATGGTGGTGGGGGGTTGGGACAGGTTATCACATAAGAAGAGGGGAGAGAGCCAGGAACCGCTCGGGTCCTGCACACACACTGATAATATGGTTAGCCAGGGTATTTAGCCGCAACAAAGCAGTGGGCCTCTCTCTCTCTCCCCCTCTCTCTATCTCTCTCTCTCCCCCTCTCTATCTCTCTGTATGCTTGTGTACAGTAGGGCCACAGTATTACATGTAAACACATTACAGTGCAACGTAACGTACATGCTCACAAATAAAAAATAAAACAATTCCAAGGGTATTTCACAGACACATGTACTTTACATCGAGAAGAATTTTATAACAAGACAGAGATTGAATGCAAATAATGATAATACCAGTATGCAACATAAAACTAAAACAATGTGCCCTGTTGACTCAGTTGGCTAAAGCGGTGGTTCTCAATTTTTTTTTTCACATGAGGGACCCCTAAACTGACAAAGATTAGACCACGGACCCCCCATTTGATAGGATTTTGTCCCACGGTCCCCCATATGGTAATAAGATTGATGCTTTTAGATGTTTTATTACACAAAGTGTATAAAACCCATGACCAAAATAGTCATTGTGTTACTTATGAATGGAATTATAGCGAACCCCCTCAAGGACCCCTGGGGGTCCCCGGACCCCCATTTGAGAACCACTGGGCTAAAGTGCATGCCATGTAGCTGTGACATCCATACGATCAAATCCATGTCATCCCCATCTCTCTCTCTCTACTGTAAACTCTCGTGCAAACCAGAAACGACATTAAAACTCTCATAATGCAGTCATCAGTTACATACGAAAAGATATATGCGCTTGCGTGCATGCGCATGAGCGTGTCACCACAGGAGGCAGCGGTGCGACGGAAGGCAGTAAGTATCTTGCCACCCCCTCTCCCGTCAACTACATAAGGGGAAAATGTAGACATTCATTGCTCTTTGTTCGACATTCCTAAAGCAATCCTGTCTCTGGTCTCAGTCAACCATGCCATGACGTGAGGCACTCTGTCTGGCCTTCTTCAGTTTCACTCAATTCACTCCTCTTTCTCCCTGCTTCATTTATAATGGATAGCTCTTTGGGTTGCTGTCACCCAGACTCTGTCAATGACTGAAGGTCCAGCTTGGCTCAGAGGCTCGCAGACATCAAGTCATGTTGCTGTATGGCTCATTATGTGGTCAGTCTAAAGGTCCTTACACATCGGGATCCTTTTTTTCGTGCGATTAATTCGCACGTCAATAATATTTTCCGAACTTATATCAGTCAATGCAACCGTGCAGACCAACGGCGAAGTTTCGCTGAGCGTTATTGCGGTGTTTAGTTTTTCGAACCACGGTCGATTTTTCTGAAATTCGCTTCCGACATGTACACATCTGTGGCTGTGATTGACAGGTGGGTCAAAACTTGCATTGCAATTTCATGCCGTATATTCGCATCGCTCTTGATGTGTAAGGACCTTTAGGTGAAGAAAATGGTATCTCTTCATCATAAATCACTGAACTCAGGTGATGTAAGTAGGATAGGATACAGGTAAAAGAGGAGCAAGGGAGATTTGTTTGGCGATGAAAGAGGAATAGAATAGAAGAGAATAGAATAGAATAGAATAGAATAGAATAGAATAGAATAGCGGCTGTGGCTCAGGCGGTATTGTAGAGTGAGTCGTACACTAATCAGGTCGGTGGTTTGATCCCCAACATGTCGAAGTGTCCTTGGGCCAGGCCGCCAGCACCCTGTGTGATAGCTTGCTGCCATCGGTGTATCACCGCCATGGGTCTGTGTGAATGGGTGAATGCAGGTATGTGTTTTAAAGCACTTTGAGTTTACCAGTAGAACAGAATAGTGTGGTGGTATGGGTTTAATGCCATGCACTCAGTTAAAGAGAAGAAAATACAGCTATGGATCTGAGGGAGCAGGACATCAGGTGCAGTTGCTGCCTTGCTCATTAAGAGGTCAAAATGAGTTATGAGAATAATACATGTAACTGTCTCTTAAAAATGCTCATTGTGCACAAACAAAACACCTCAGGAGGCCGTCAGCTGCCAGACCCCTGAACTTATTTTTTTTAATATATATATATATATCTATATCTATCTATCTATCTATCTATCTATCTATCTATCTATCTATCTATCTATCTATATCTATATATCTATATGTGTGTGTATACTGCACATGACCATGAAGAACAATGAGTACCACGGGACACCATGGAAAACAAGGCATACCGTACATGAGCATACAGTATGTAAACAAAGCGTGGGATGTGTCTGCCCCACGTCTGAGAGCTGAGGACCTCCACAGCTGCTCTCCGTGTCAGCAGGCTTCTCCAGGCCCAGAGGCCTGCACAGGGAGGCCTGCACAGGGAGGCCTGCACAGGGAGGCCTGCACTGGGAGGCCTGCACAGGGAGGCCTGCACAGGGAGGCCTGCACACGCTCTGACATCTGGAGTGCACAGGAGGGAGGGATCTCGCTCATTCTCTCATTTTCTATCTCTGTCTCTTACTGCCTCTCTCTCTCACTCTGTCTCTTACTGCCTCTCTCTCACTCACTCTGTCTCTTACTGCCTCTCTCTCACTCACTCTGTCTCTTACTGCCTCTCTCTCACTCACTCTGTCTCTTACTGCCTCTCTCTCACTCACTCTCTATCTCTTACTGCCTCTCTCTCTCCCTCTCTCACTCTATGCAACTCGCTCTCTCTCTCTTCCCCCTCTCCTTTTTTCTCTAGCCTTCCGTGGAAGGGTCTACAGGCCGCAGTCACCGGGGAAAGGATGATGAACAGCTCTACAACTGAGCCAGCTGACTCTTTAGCAGCAGGACTGTCCCCTCCTTCCCTCCATCGACTTCTCTTCCTCGCTTTTCTCCCTCCCCTCCCCTCCTCCCCTCTCCTTAGTTCACCTCCCCCCTTCCCTCCAGTCTGGCAGGGTGAGCGAAGGGGGCGGGGCTGTGGGACACCCCACATGTGCACTCTTGAGGGGTGGGGTGAACCAAAGGTGACACGTCACAACAACCTTCAGTAATCAGCACTGGGTAACTGCTATGTTCACTTCATATGAATGAAATCCACCACCACCATACTTACAGTATACAGTAGGTAACACAGAAATAAGAGACATTGCATTATATATATATATATATATATATATATATATATATATATATATATATATATATATATATATACCGGTATATATATATATATATATATATATATATATATATATATATATATATACATACACACACACACATGTATATATGTATATATGTGTGTGTGTGTGTGTGTGTGTGTGTGTGTGTGTGTGTGTATATATATACTGTATATATACACACATGTGTGTGTGTATATATATATATACAGTATATATACACACACACTTATATATGTGTTTGTTTGTGTGTGTGTGTGTGTGTGTGTGTGTGTGTGTGTGTGTGTGTGTGTGTGTGTGTGTGTGTGTGTGCGCGCGCGTCTAACATTCACTTTGCATTGACATGAATGGGCATCTTCCAGTAGAACTTCTATAGATCTACACGTAACGTGGATGCTCTGTGCCGAGGTAAAGCAGTGATTAATCGTATTCAGATCTTTGTCCTTTATTGACCTCTTTGTAAAGGTGCATGGTCCACAGCCTACATCTAGGCTCCACCTAATGAGCTCAGCATCACTGTTTTCACTCTTCTCACAGACAGAACTTATGCTTCAGCCTCTGAAATGCTTTAAAGAGCTGCCATAACCTTCTGTTATTCTTCTGCTTCTTTGTTCTTGTCTCTTGCTTGATAAGGTATGCCAGCCTCCAAGGTCATGGAGACGGCAGAGAGGAGGGGGAGGGGGGCTGGAGGTATTTCTCTGGTGTAAATGAGTACTCTCTCTCTCTCTAGATGAAGAGGAAGAGCCTCATCAAAATGTTGTCTCTCCCCTTCAACAAAACCAGACCACATCCAAGTCAGATGAATGAGAATTGTCAAGCGCAAAATCATAATTACAAGCCCACATATTCCCTCTAGCGCCGGAGAACGACTTTATCAGCCACCCATTGGTCTGTTCCTGTGTGTGTGAGCTAGGAGGAGGATCCTCTAAGCCCTGCTCTTGTCTGCAATCTGCGATTGTTGTATTCCAAGGGGGGATCAGGGCTGAAAGGACGGAATTTAACAAACCTAATTATCATGCCTTAATTAGTATCAGGGGTAAACCTCGGTGGGACACCTGCAGACTTAATTTATATCCTGACAAGGCAGGAACAAGTGTTAATGTGCCGTATTTATGATAATGCCCCAAAGTGTGCAGGAGGAGCAGGAGGAAGCTCACCTCAACTCTTGCAGAACAATGTGAGAGCCGGGTAATTACAGGGAAAGGTTCTGACGTGCTCGGGGATCAGCGCCGGCCCAGTCCCAATGTTGATACACACACAGCAATAAAATAACAGCACACGCTGTCTGTGCCATGTAGAGATGGCATCAAAAGTGGGGGCCCATTTATATCTTGCAAGAGTCAGAGATCTTCGTCGTCTGACGAAGATCCTTGGGATCGAAACGTTAATAAATTGACCAGGAGCCTTTAAAATCCAGTGTGCGGACTCTATTTGTTTTTCTAATTCTATGATTCATTTGTCCACCACCTGACTTTTTGTAGATGTGCATGCTCTCCTGTTTTTTCACAAGATTAAGAAGTTAAACATTTTTGCGATTTTAACCCTAAACCCGCGTAGCGTGTCCGGCTTGGCAAAAAATCTCGTCAATAAATATCCAGAGTTGTTCAAAGAGCAACAGAAATAGCGGATTTGATCGATAAAAATATTACATTCCCTCAAATAAGTCGTCAATCGAGTGTTATTTATTGTGACAAGCAACTCTTTTTTCCCAGCGTCGGGAGTTTTAATGAGGAAATTGCGCAAGCTGCAACAATCAGTCACGTTCTAAACCGGACCTTGCACCCATAATTACAGCGGGGCATTCAAAAATAAGGTGGATAATGGACATCTCTTTATTGGACTGATTTCATTTTGAAGATGAGTAGTGAATATTGTTTTGGCTTCCTTGGTGGTCCATCAATGGTATAAAAAAAAATATGACAGAGAAGCATCACTTAGATCTGTGTATCATTCCATGCGATGATGAGGGCCCAGCTGAGAAATGCTAGCATTCACAGAAAATGTTGCTACACCACAAATAAATGGGACAATTGTTGGCCTATTAGTCAAAAATAGCTGTGCCGTTTGTCTGTTGTGCTACCACAAGCATACCTTTGCATTCTGAAAAAAAATAGGTTAGCAGGGCGGGGAAGAAAGCTGGAAAATTGTGCACGTTGTGCATTGTGCCTCTATATATTGTAGCAAACCACTACAGATTTCCGGCAGGCCTCCTCAGAACTCTCTATGAGCACAAGACACATTTCTATTGATCTATAGAGGTCATGCACAATTGTGTTAACACCAGTTTCACATTATTTTGTTGAAAAGTTCAATCTGATAAAGGTTCCAACAATGAGAAAAGTATTATACTGTACAAGTAGATTTTTTTTTATATAAAGGTTGCTGATGAATGAATACAAAAAAAACGTTTTTTTTAGACCGTGATACAGCATGACACCCTGAAGAAGGTATAATTCCAAAACATGTTGGCGATGTAAAATAAATATGTTCATATGTTCCTAGTGCAACCTTCATATAATGACTTATTAAGATGGATAGATGTTCTGCTTGAAATTGCCGGCCAATTTCCATGTATATGCTTTGAAATAATAATAATAATAATAATAATAGCTTAGATTTATATAGCGCCTTTCAAGGAACCCAAGGCGCTTCACAGAGCACAATAGGGTCGAAATCTATAATGTTGACTCAATTTACTACATAGGATATGGAATAAAAAAACAAACCTGACTTGACTCTTGACTTACATCCATCATGCAAATTATACATGACGAGTATGCAGACTTTGAAGTCAATGATGTGTAGGATATGGTATACTAATCGTGTGTGTGCATAATATGAGTGGTAACTGTGGTGGTAATGTGGTGATTATTATCAAGTGGTAATCCCATATGTAAAAGAGGGACGATGTAAAGGGGGAAAAAATCCATGCTATTACAGTGAAGCCTATAGCCCATCAAGACAATATATGAATTCAGATCATATGGTCTTCTTTACATAATCCAGTAAAGATTACTTACTGGCTTCAAACAACAAGTCTTCAAAGTGGAGTGTTGGTGAAAAATATCATTGTTATTCAATGTGTTTTCCACAAATAAAACCTGTACTCACCTCTCTCACTTCTCTATTTTGTGGGATAGGCTTTTTATCTCTTATCTATTTCTATCTTATATTTCTATTTTCTATCTTTTTATTCTTCAATCTTATCCTAAATGTGTTTATCTTGCACATACATCAAGTGAAGTGATATAACTAACTGTGGGCTGGCTGATATTTCACCCTTCCTGGACCACATTAGAAATATGTTGTATAATTATTAAAAAAAATTACATGCCATGGGTTGACCTACTTGTCAGATGTTTTTAAATCCAAACTACAAAACGGTCTATTAGAGATCGAACTGAGCAGAAAAATTATTTGTTGCATTTGTGGCAAGACTAAAATCACTGTCATTAAAAAACATTATGTTCAGCATGTAATGATGCATAATAGTGCACAATGAGGGTTTGGACATTTTTGGCAGTGACCTCTTCAGCAAGGAAATCAGGCTAAATTGTACTCGGCCCAAAGTAATGCTCAGATGGTTTGGCCTGCTGTTTTTCTCTTTTCCTTTTGTGTCTCTCTCTCTCTCTCTCTCTCTCTCTCTCTCTTAAATAAATGCAACATGCAACTATACCGAAAAGTTTTTTTTTAATAATTTATGGGTGGCTAGCTCAGGTCAAATCCCAAAATCTGCATAACGCATTTTGTGTGTGTGTGTGTGCGTGTGTGCGTGTGTGTGTGTGTGTGTGTGTGTGTGTGTGTGTGTGTGTGTGTGTGTGTGTGTGTGTGTGCGCGCGTGTGTGTGTGTGCGTGTGCGTGCGTGTGCGTGTGCGTGTGCGTGTGTGTGCGCGCAATCCAAATGAAATCTTAGTCCTAACAAAGTCCTACATCTGGCCCGGACTGTCCTAGCTCAAAGTTGGTGTCTCTTTTTCTGGGCAGGAAAATAGATGCCCTGGAGCTGTGGATGATCCAACATACACTGAAAGCAGAGGTCATCAGAGAGATGATCACAAGTTAGTGTGTGTGGTTTGGTGTGGTGCGGTGTGTGTGTGTGTGGTGTGTTATGTGTGAGTGTGTGTGTGTGTGTGTGTGTGTGGGTGGTGTGGTGTGGTGCAGTACTGCATGTGTGTGGGTTTTGTGTGTGTGTGGAGGAGGGGCGGGGGGCGGGCGAACGTCCTTTAAGGAGGCACTCTCACACTGTGGGGAGTAAAATACAAAATAAAGTTCACTCAACTTCCAAACCACCAAAGCCGGGGGGTTTGGCCCTCTGTCTTCCACAGAGTAAATGCTATTCTATTATGTTCATTGTGGGAAATTATATCATTTACGTGTGGAGATAATTTGTTTGTTAAATCCAATCTTTTATTTCCAAGAGAGCCACAATCAATTTACTTAAATTACTGCTCTGAGTATTGTAATTGTGCAGGTAATGAAACAACTGTGAATCATAATGACTCCTTCCTCAATAGATTTACGTATTTCAATGTCATGTTTGACTGACTGCTGCTATCTAAAGTGAGACTGCCACTGTCTCTTTCTGTATGATGATGGATTCTAAACAATGGCTGCTCCTTATGCAAGGCTGGTGTCAGACATGGGAAATGACACCATTTCGGCGGCAAGATATTTATAGCCTTCACTGGCACAGGTGAGTCCACTGGAACAGAATGTCAGTGATCTTTTAATATGGATGAACTAATTGAATTCTTAGTATGGTATTAAAATCAAGTAGTTTTCTTACCTATACTTTTCAATGTCTTTCATATGCCGTCTTGTTCAGACCTCACATTTCAAGGTTGAGGCACAATCAATTTCATACAATCTCTCTCAGCTTATCGAGCTGCATTTGCAAAACGAGCATGAAAGTTAAAATAAAGAAGATTTTTTTTTTCCACCAATCATAATAAGTGCCTTGTTTTAAACTTTAAACACAAAGGTTATTCGTGTCAAATTTTACTTGGCGCTTAAAACATATAAATACCCCAATACCCCCCCCCCCCACCCCCTCCATCAGAGATGCTTATGTTGTAATGTAATCCATTACACTTGGAGGTTGAACTTCCTGTAGCCTTCTTCGCCCCGTCTTTGTGCAGCAGTAGTATTTATGCGTGTATCAGGTATTGACAGGTAGCTGTGCGGGCGGGCGGGCCGGCCAGCGCTGAGAGCTCTTTGGGCAGATTGTAAAGCAAGAGAAAGGCTGGATTGAGTAATCAGGCTGTTGGCAGGCAGACAGAAGCCCTCCACTCCAGCTGAACTGCTTTCAAAGCCCTATCTTGCTGTTGTTCCCCCTCTGCGCTGGCAGCTTATCACCCAGACGGATTTCAGGGGCCTTGAACCGTGCAGAGAGGCCACAGCCACGTGTGAGAAACCCCAGGCTCTCTCTCTCTCTCTCTCAGACAATATGGCCCCCTGCTCCGGAGAGATGGAGATAACTCCTCAGTCCTCAGGCCCACGTCACCGTGAGAAAAACAAAAAACACCACCGGCACTGCCTCCTCCTCCGCCTCTGTCAGTGACATCCGCACGTCTGGGAGAGGGAGGGACGAGTGTCTCTCCAAACACTGAGCTACATCTGGGGAAGTCCACAGTTACTGCCTGCCTGGGGCTGTTAGAGATGAGCCCTCAGGGACCAGAGCCAAGATCATGATCACTCCTCCACATGACTGGTTCCATGTCAATAGCATACACACGCACACACGCACACATGCACACACTGATGCACACACACGTGCGCACACACTGGTGGACACGTGCGCACACACACACACACACACACACACACACACACACACACACACACACGCGCACAGCATACATGCACTCCCACCACCTGCCCTCTGAAGGTGCTCTCGGATTAATCCGAACATTAATTATTGACTCTGAGTTTAATTTGAAAGGCAGACGCACTGTAAGCCAGGGGACACTGCTTTAAATAATGTATACGGGCCCATTCAGAGCTAATCATATTGTCATTGATTAATATACGTCGGTGCGGCGGAGCATACCTGATGTGTGTGGGAGCTACGCTACGCGGCTATGATAGAAGTTGGCGCTGAGAGCTGGTGTCAGGCGGGGAGCATCTCCAGGGCCCTGTCCTCCTTGTCTGATGTTTCAATCACAGTTTAGGAGCCGTGATGCATGGAGGCACACACTATCAACTGACTGGAGAACATGAGCAGCCCCAGAGAGAGCCAGAGAGAGAGCCAGATAGAGAGAGAGAGAGAGAGAGAGAGAGAGAGAGAGAGAGAGAGAATCACCATAGGCAGAGAGAGAGAGAGAGAGAGAGAGAGAATCACCGTAGCCAGAGAGAGAGAGAGAGAGAGAGAATCACCATAGAGAGAGAGAGAGAGAGAGAATCACCATAGCCAGAGAGAGAGAGAGAGAGAGAGAGAGAATCACCATAGCCAGAGAGAGAGAGAGAGAATCACCATAGAGAGAGAGAATCACCATAGAGAGAGAGAGAGAGAGAATCACCATAGCCAGAGAGAGAGAGAGAGAGAGAGAATCACCATAGCCAGAGAGAGAGAGAGAATCACCAGAGAGAGAGAGAGAGAGAATCACCAGAGAGAGAGAGAGAGAATCACCAGAGAGAGAGAGAGAGAGAATCACCATAGCCAGAGAGAGAGAGAGAGAGAGCATCACCATAGCCAGAGAGAGAGAGAGAGAGAGAGAATCACCAAAGCCAGAGAGAGAGAGAGAATCACCAGAGCCAGAGAGAGAGCCAGAGAGAGAGAGAGAGAGAGAGAGAGAGAGAGAATCACCATAGCCAGAGAGAGAGAGACCCAGAGAATCGCCAGAGCCAGAGAGAGAGAGAGAGCAAAGGAAATGGTTAGAGGGGAAAAAGAAAGGCAATGGGGCAGACAGAGGGACAGATCAAAACAGAGCCAGAGAGGTGGGGATGTGGGGATGTGGGGGGTGTCGGCACCAATCAAACGCAAAAAAAAATCTCAAGAAAATTGAGTCTCTTCGTATAATTCGTTACTAGAGTTGATTGGCTGGTGAAAACAAGCGTGAAGGAAGGAAAGAATGCCAGTGAATTCAGAGAGACAACACAATATTCCAGAGGTTGAGCTGGATCGGGTATCTCAGGCTGACACCCTGTGGGGGGGGGCAGGGTAATGAATTCCCACACCCACACACACCCGTGTGTTGACACCCAGGCGCAGACGCCATGCCCACACACACCCGTGTTGACACCCAGACGCAGACGCCATGTCACCTGAGTTTAGTTTAGACAAACGCAGATCTGCCCAGAGAGGAGCGAGGGAGCGGGGAGCCATGGCTGCTCCACGCCATGAAAAATTCATACGCTGTTGTTACGGAGACGCCATTCAGAGAGCGCCGAGTTCAAAACAGCAACCAATTACAGCCCAAAACTCAACTGTCTGGACACAACACATGCATTTTGATGGACGTACACTTAGACACACTCACACCCAAAAAAAAAAAAAAGCCATGCCCCACACACACACACACTCTTGCACGCTCGCTCGCACGCACGCACGCACGCACGCACGCGCACACACACACACACACACACACACACAGATAGATAAACAAATCATGTCCAAGACTCTCCCCCTTCAGGAGACTGTGAAAGCTTTGGCAAGCTTGAGTGAATATGTTGTTTTTGTTAATACATAAAGATTAGGAAACAGTCTCTAGGCTCGTCTTCCTCTCTCTATCTCTCTCTCACCAAACACACACACACACTCTCTCTCCCTCTCACTCTCTGCGTCTCCCCCCCTCCTCTCCTTTCATCCTCCCCCACCTCGGTGCTGGCAGTCTGGCAGGAGAGGTGGTCTTGTCAGACAGCTCCTCTCCCACACACCACAGAGCCTCTGAGAGGTGTGGAGCAAACCGAGTGCCGGGGATGCTTCTCTCTCTCTCTCTCTCTCTCTCTCTCTCTCTCTCTCTCTCTCTCTCTCTCTCTCTCTCTCTCTCTCTCTCTCTCTCTCTCTCTCTCTCTCTCTCTCTCTCTCTCTCTCTCTCTCTCTCTCTCTCTCTCTCTCAAAACCTTTTGGCTGCTGGAGGAAAAGACTCTGTGACAGCAGGGCCCCGCTATGTGTTCTGCTGCATGTCTGACAGGAGAGGAGGAACAGGCTGCACCAGATACAAAATAGCACCACAGGCAGATGCTTAGCCAATCTGAGAGGAGCCTCATGGGTTTGAGTAAGAAACAATATTCTACAACCGACGAGGGACAGTCAGTTATATGTGTGGTTTATTCGAGACTGTTTACGGGGCTTTTTCTGCTTGCTAACCACAGTGATAACACACGGAGCGAGTAGTGGGGAAATGGTGAGCTAAGTGAAGGGGGTGGTTGGAGAAGAGGCGCTCTTATCTCTGTCTTGCGGTGTCTCTGGAGTGGAGGCGTGGGTAAGAAGGCGCGTGAATGTAGAGCATCAGAGAGGAGGCCTTCATCAGATAGGTATATTTGCTGGAGGTAGGTAGTAGGCCTAAGTGACAGGGACGCCCGCTAGATTAGAAGGACTCACTGAAGACCTAACAGATAATTCACTGGTATTTCCGGCTTTGAGATGATCTCCTCCTTTCATCATGATGACCTGCTTCGGAATGGAGAAAGACGAGATGATTCTACTGACATTATATTGTATATGTGTGCTCACATGTGAAGCACTTTGGTCAACTGCGGTTGTTTTTAAATGTGCTATACAAATACACTTTGCCTTGCCTTGCCTTGCCATTTCCAACGACAAAATATATTTTTTTAGCCAATGTTGTCAAACAACATAAGCACATGTTGACGGACGTTACCAATTAAATCAACAGGCACCATTGTTCATGATTGGTCGAAACAACAAATTAACAAAATTATGTTCTTTTCTTTATGGTATACGGTATTAAATATCAAAATCTCATTGCTTTAACTTGATCTTTAGTTGTGACATCCATTGACGGCGGACATCATGTCAACTCCCAAAGAGTGAAGCCAAAACATCTCGCCCCCTGGTGGCTAGCTGCAGTATAGGTCAGAAACAGGCCTGTGTGCCACTCAGTCAGCCCCTAAAGAAACAGGCCTGTGGGCCACTCA
>NC_139633.1:16473936-16543294 GCF_964638095.1 Poromitra crassiceps
AGAGAATCACATAGATAACTAAATCTCAGGTCATGACTCAAGGTCATTTGGGGTAAGGGGTCTCTCTCTCTCTCTCTCTCTCTCTCTCTCTCACACACACACACACACACACACACACACACACACACACACACACACACACACACACACACACACACACACACACACACTTATTCTCTCTCCCTCTGTGTCTCCCCTGTGTTCTCTCCACCTATCCTTAGGCCGTTTTACAACTGACATCCTCTTTGTGTCTGTTTCTAAATGCAGGGGGGGGGGTGGCGATTGGCCAGTCTCTTTATCTCTTCCTGAGCAGTTTAATATTATTCTGCACGGTGCATATTAAACACCCTCCACCATTCAATATGAAAAAGGAGAATATTCACTAAGCTAATTTCAACATGACGACTTGTTAGACCGTCCAGATTAATTATTTCATGGGATTTTTAATTCCTCCTATAATCTTGATAGGTCAGACTGTATAGCTGTTAACATAGCCAAATCTCTTTCTAACAGTGGTATTAATACTTTTTTGAAGTAACTTCAAAGTGAGTCATTGATGAGTCCCTTTGGTGGTTTATTTTCATCTGATGCCAGCCTGCATGTCGTTCAGCCCATCCATACATGTGCTACAGTACATACTACTAACATACTACATACATGTACATTGTTATTATTCCCTCGCTAGTATTCTCCATAGCTCCTTTTATTTATGCAGATGGATATTGTTTTATTTACAAGTCAGCAAAGTGCAGTCACTTCTCTCCGAGTGGACGACGCAACAGTGCCAGTCGCCTCTCGCATCTCCCCCGAAATATGCGCACATATTTATAAGTCCCCGCGACAGCGATGCTCCCCGCGCATCCGCACTTAGCCGCAGCCTCCTCCTTCATTAGCCAATGGCACCTTTAGCTTATGGTCAGGGCTGCGGCGGTGTCTATAGCATAATGAAATTTATGAAGAGGAGCCACTTGGTATGCCTGCTATGCGGCAGCAGGTCCCCCCGTGCTCGGAGAAACCCACACGCTCGCTTTTATAGATTGCATAATGGCTTGCATGAAAATGGTTTCACACTAACATAAATCAAATGTCAAAATACAACCGGAGCAAGACAATTCCCATGGTGCGCACACACAGACACACACACACACACACTCAAGGCAGATACACACACACTGGTGCACACACACACACACATACACACAAGGCAGATACACACGCTCAAAGGAATCAGCCATCCAACGAGCTTAGAGTCCTGCTTATGCAGATACATGTAGTGCTTAATAGCATACATAATAATTTATTAAGAAATGTTAAATATTCATCAATATTAAATTAATCATTTATAGCAGATCTTTAAACTAAAGGGTGTCCTTGAAGTTTTAGATGTGAGGAGTGTCTTCGGCAAAGAGGCAAATCCCCTGTGGACATTTTAAATCTCTGATGTACAACACTTGGACGGCTATTGTTTAATGACTATCCCACTTTGATATAGTCTTTCACAAAGGAGGAGGGGAAAAAACACACAAGCACAGAACAAATGTCCCTGTTAAAGTCATTAATTGCGCGCGGGGTAATTAATGTTATCGCCATGCGTAAGAAAAGGGAAATAACACATTGCTGAGAAGCTGTGGGGCAGAAAATGGGTGAGAAAATGGGACATAAAAGATGTCGGCTGCAGGAATCAGACTATTGTTGCAAAATGTTGTGGCAGTGTTCCGTTATCGTCACAATAACACACAGCACCTCTCCTTCTTAGTGTTGGGCAAGTTACTTTCAAAATGTAATATACTACATATTACTAGTTGCTTTCATCTGAAAGTAATAAGTTACTTTACAAGATTACTGTCTGTGTAGAGTAACTCGTGACTTATTACACTACTTTTGCATTACTTTAATCAAAATAACTGCAGTAGCAAAATGACATCGCTGCCCCGGAACCATCCCGAAAAATAATTTTAAGCCAGCTTGAAGTCAGTGTAAACCATCCAAAATTCTAAATGTTTTCCTTTTCCTTTGTTATTGTCATCTATAGTGGTTATTTGCATAAAAACACACAATTTGATTAGGGAATTATTGTATCTTTATTTAAAGCAGCTACGAGCAACTTTTTCGATTGTTATTAAACAGTATAATTACAATATTGATGCATCACATCTTACCTACAATAGTAGCTGAGACCAAAGCCGTGTGAATCAGAGATTGCTCCCTTGGATGATTATTAAGTCTGTGTCTGTCTAAACTCGCGTCAACAGGGGGCTCTCTCTCTCTCTCTCCTTACCGTCGGCCCGGCTACCCGGAAGTGAAACGCGGAAGTGAAACGCGGAAGTGAAACGCAGCTGCCTGCCTACCCCGTTCGCGCTGCCTAGCAACATAACATAAACAATGTGAAAGCCACGCATACTCTCGCGAACATCTCTCGTTATATTCTAACAGGTTTTTTGGAAGTTATTTTGTGGTTATGGCCGAAGTGGCTGCTGCAAACCGTTTCATTTCACTTCCTGATCTTCCCTGGCCACAGACAGACTACACTGGCCGATTCCCTCGGGGTTCAAGCGAGACTACTCTGCGTTGGTCTTGTCGACTATTAGAGGTAAGATGTGATGCACTGATATTAAATTTATACTGTTTAATAACAATCGAAAAGTTGCTCGTAGCTGCTTTAAATATTTGCTTTGAGAAAAAAAAGAAAAAAAGTAACTCAATTTGTAACTTGTGTTACTTGACAAAGTAACTGGTTACTGATTACTGAAATCCTATTGGTAATAAGTTATATTACTGAGTTACTGCTAAAAGTAATATATTACATGTAATATATTACTTTTGTAATGAGTTACTCCCAACACTGCTCCTTCTCCCTTCTGTCTTCCACTCACTTTATCTGCCTCAAGGTCACGGCTCTGACTCACTTCATGTGCCTCAAGGTCACGGCTCTGACTCACTTCATGTGCCTCAAGGTCACCGCTCTGGTTCGACTATCAAAGACTATGAACATCAAGAGATGAGTCTTGATCAAGAGCGGTATTAGAGGTTATTTAGCTAATGAAGGCAAGCGTGTGTGTCGCAAGAATTAAGACATCAGACAGTGTACATCCGTACCCGTGAAGGCAGAAAGGGGGAAGGACGCGGCTCCTTGCCAGGCCACACCGGCTGGCGAGGCTGCGTGGGACACACTGTTATGCAGCAGCTCGATGCCAAGCACACCTGTGCCCACACAGGCACCGCGCTCTCCGGGGCACGCCGAGGTCACCTGGGTACCCTGCCACCACACCTGTCCTTCTCTTCACCAACACCCGCCCCCCTCCCCACACACACACACACACACACACACACACACACACACACACACACACACACACACACACACACACACACCCCTCCCAAGCAGGCAAAGCAAGGTGACCATGTGCAGGTGGGGGGAACATATACTGTACATGGAGACTGTAAGAAGCATCCTTGAGACACAATCAGAGGAGAGGGATTTTCCGTTTTGTTGTAATTCCTCTGTACATACAGACGTAGTATTCCCCCTCATTGCTTCCACACTCTGATCCATTCAGCGAATGCCCCCAGGCAGGCCGGGAGTACGTCAGGTCCTTCCATCAGTACGGGGTAATAGCAAAGGTTCGGCGATGGGTTAGGCAAAAAGGCGGCTTATAAAAGATTATAGTGCCATGATAGCAAATAATCAGGAGCTAATTCATGGTGTGGCCCTCTCCTCACTCACCTAAGCCTCGTTATTAGAGGGCTTACATCTATATCTCCAGCTGATGAGAGTGTTCGTCTCCTCTCTCACTTTTAGACCAGTGCATCGCACAGACTATGTCATATCACTGCTCCACCATTCCTAATAGTTGTGGGTGATATTGAGTCTGATATGTGTGCTAAACCCAAGGCCTAAAGGATTGGGACATTGTGTGTGTGTGTGTGTGTGTGTGTGTGTGTGTGTGTGTGTGTGTGTGTGTGTGTGTGTGTGTGTGTGTGTGTGTGTGTGTGTGTGTGTGTGTGTGTGTGTGTGTGTGTGTGTGTGTGGGTGATCCGAGTGTTTCATCTTAGATCTAATTATTTTATTGATAACAGCCAACGGGCGGTGGGTCCTTAGATAAGGGGATTAGCCCTGATTCAAATGATTCCTCTCAGCACAGTTCAAATTCATTTCACTTAACCCATTGATACCTGATGCAGCATTTGTGTGCGTATCCCTTTAAGAAAGGGATACGCACACAAATGAGAGATATACACGCAAATGCTGCATCAGGTATCAATGGGTTAAAGCAGCTATGAGGAACTTTCATTTTGCGTCGATTTTAGCGGCCCCTGTGTTGGCAAAGCGGTAGTGTTCGTGTACAACCAAACAACCAAAAAACAACCAGACACTGGACGGACGGAGAAAAACAATATAGAAATTAATTGACGATCTCCTCGCCGATGGTCTCATTTGGTGATGGTGAGGCATCAGAATTGAATTTAGACCGTTTCATAACCAGTGAAGTGAAGTTCCTCATAGCTGCTGTAACAGGAACTCAAATGTCTCACTGCTGTTTTTTTGACTACTATATGAATCTACAAATGTGATGGAGATTAAGGAAATTCATCATCATAAGGTGCATTTTTACAAATCACACAACATACATAATCTAACTATCCACAGTGTTTTCACAATTTCAGTGACAAATTTTGCTTTGTGTGCAGGATAATTCATTATCACCATATATGGACATATCATAGCAGCAGGAAAGCCCTCTATGAAGACCAGGCTTCACCATAAATCAGGCTAAATTCCCTGGAAAGCAGAGTGCAGGGCGACACGGCACCCAGCACTAAAATAGTATCACCCTGGGCTACTTCTGATTGAATGTTTTATCACAGAACCATCCTGAGTGGCGGAGAAAGAAAGAAAAAAAAAGAGAGAGAAACTAATTCATTCATCCTGCTCAAGTAAAAGAACTGTAACAAGCATGTAATTCCTCCGAGACGTAGCCTTTTCAGAGCACTTTGACTGATTTGTCATGTTATTCATGTCGCTCTATCCCTCTCTTTCTTCCTGCACTCTGCCCCCGCAGTGTGGCGCGGGTATCGCGTGCTGTAATTCAGACTTTTTATAACCCCCTCGCTCATTCACCTATTGAGTATCTGCCAGTGTCGTACCAGGGCCACACGAGTTCATCACTCCGCCCCAGTAAAAGGATACAATAAGTATGTGTCCAGGGCAGCGGAGGAAGGGCACGGAGATCCATCAGCTCGCGCGTATGATGGATGACACCGGTGTCTGCGATGAATAGACATGCAACACAAAATACACTGAGGCCAAAACGGGGAGGAATATACATTACATCCATTTAATCATCGGCGCGTGTTATCGAGGCGGGCGGGCCCGTGCTTCCTCCTCTCTTCCTGCCGCCTTCAGGAGCGCTGCTGCGGCGCAGATTGATTGTGTACAGGGGGACGCAGCGAGCATAGCTGCAAAACACCTGCCAACAAGAGGAGGCGGGACGCTTTTTCACCGCTAACAAAAAGCACGCACGCGAGAAGACAGTGAGAAAAAGGAAAAGAATGGATGACTGCCACAGCTATACCCAAAATAAGTAGCTCTAAGGGGACATTCAGACCCAAAGCGTTTTTGGAGCTGCCAGCGTCTTTCTGCAATTCATTCTCCACGTAAGGACGCGCTAGACGTCGTGTTCCTCTTTTAATGAACGCACCTGGCGTTTAAGCGCTGGTGGCGTCTCGTCTTTTTGGAGGAGCGCTGTGGGCGTTTTAAAGCTGAAAAAAGTTGAACATTAGAGGAAAAGCGCGCTGCTCGTCATTTTCACTCTTCCTACCTTTTCTCCTCCCGAGGCATCCTCCAACTTCTGCCAGAATTGGCAATAATCTGGCTTTCATGTTGACAGTGAACAACATCAAACAGACAAAACCAGCTGGCTACCGTCCTTGTGGTCGTTGTGTTCTGATCTGTACTGCACGCGACTGCAGGTGAAAACAAAACGGAGCAGAAAAAAAAACGCTCAGTGCGCTGTGTTTTGTGCACAATGGAAGCGCTCTCGACATGATTTTCATAGCGTTCTGACTGAAAAAAAAACGCTTTTGGTGTGAATGTCCCCTAAGAGTGCCTGGTGGAAGTCTGCACAGGAAACAGCCAATTCAGTGTTCCGAGGCCAAATTTGCGAAATTTTCATTAAAATTTTTCATTTCACGGCGAAACAGTCCTACTGTATGTTGTTCACCACTTGTGGAAACAGTCCTACTGTATGTTGTTCACCACTTGTGGAAACAGTCCTACTGTATGTTGTTCACCACTTGTGGAAACAGTCCTACTGTATGTTGTTCACCACTTGTGGAAACAGTCCTACTGTATGTTGTTCACCACTTGTGTGGAAACAGTCCTACTGTATGTTGTTCACCACTTGTGTAGAAACAGTCCTACTGTATGTTGTTCACCACTTGTAGAAACAGTCCTACTGTATGTTGTTCACCACTTGTGGAAACAGTCCTACTGTATGTTGTTCACCACTTGTGGAAACAGTCCTACTGTATGTTGTTCACCACTTGTGTGGAAACAGTCCTACTGTATGTTGTTCACCACTTGTGGAAACAGTCCTACTGTATGTTGTTCACCACTTGTGTGGAAACAGTCCTACTGTATGTTGTTCACCACTTGTGTAGAAACAGTCCTACTGTATGTTGTTCACCACTTGTGTGGAAACAGTCCTACTGTATGTTGTTCACCACTTGTGGAAACAGTTCTACTGTATGTTGTTCACCACTTGTGTGGAAACAGTCCTACTGTATGTTGTTCACCACTTGTGTGGAAACAGTCCTACTGTATGTTGTTCACCACTTGTGGAAACAGTCCTACTGTATGTTGTTCACCACTTGTGGAAACAGTCCTACTGTATGTTGTTCACCACTTGTGTGGAAACAGTCCTACTGTATGTTGTTCACCACTTGTGTAGAAACAGTCCTACTGTATGTTGTTCACCACTTGTGGAAACAGTCCTACTGTATGTTGTTCACCACTTGTGGAAACAGTCCTACTGTATGTTGTTCACCACTTGTGGAAACAGTCCTACTGTATGTTGTTCACCACTTGTGTGGAAACAGTCCTACTGTATGTTGTTCACCACTTGTGGAAACAGTTCTACTGTATGTTGTTCACCACTTGTGTGGAAACAGTCCTACTGTATGTTGTTCACCACTTGTGTGGAAACAGTCCTACTGTATGTTGTTCACCACTTGTGGAAACAGTCCTACTGTATGTTGTTCACCACTTGTGGAAACAGTCCTACTGTATGTTGTTCACCACTTGTGGAAACAGTCCTACTGTATGTTGTTCACCACTTGTGGAAACAGTCCTACTGTATGTTGTTCACCACTTGTGTAGAAACAGTCCTACTGTATGTTGTTCACCACTTGTGTGGAAACAGTCCTACTGTATGTTGTTCACCACTTGTAGAAACAGTCCTACTGTATGTTGTTCACCACTTGTGGAAACAGTCCTACTGTATGTTGTTCACCACTTGTGTAGAAACAGTCCTACTGTATGTTGTTCACCACTTGTGGAAACAGTCCTACTGTATGTTGTTCACCACTTGTGGAAACAGTCCTACTGTATGTTGTTCACCACTTGTGTGGAAACAGTCCTACTGTATGTTGTTCACCACTTGTGTGGAAACAGTCCTACTGTATGTTGTTCACCACTTGTAGAAACAGTCCTACTGTATGTTGTTCACCACTTGTGTGGAAACAGTCCTACTGTATGTTGTTCACCACTTGTGGAAACAGTCCTACTGTATGTTGTTCACCACTTGTGGAAACAGTCCTACTGTATGTTGTTCACCACTTGTGTGGAAACAGTTCTACTGTATGTTGTTCACCACTTGTGTGGAAACAGTCCTACTGTATGTTGTTCACCACTTGTGTGGAAACAGTCCTACTGTATGTTGTTCACCACTTGTGTGGAAACAGTCCTACTGTATGTTGTTCACCACTTGTGGAAACAGTCCTACTGTATGTTGTTCGCCACTTGTGTGGAAACAGTCCTACTGTATGTTGTTCACCACTTGTGGAAACAGTCCTACTGTATGTTGTTCACCACTTGTGTGGAAACAGTCCTACTGTATGTTGTTCACCACTTGTGGAAACAGTCCTACTGTATGTTGTTCACCACTTGTGGAAACAGTCCTACTGTATGTTGTTCACCACTTGTGGAAACAGTCCTACTGTATGTTGTTCACCACTTGTGTGGAAACAGTTCTACTGTATGTTGTTCACCACTTGTGTGGAAACAGTCCTACTGTATGTTGTTCACCACTTGTGTGGAAACAGTCCTACTGTATGTTGTTCACCACTTGTGTGGAAACAGTCCTACTGTATGTTGTTCACCACTTGTGGAAACAGTCCTACTGTATGTTGTTCACCACTTGTGGAAACAGTCCTACTGTATGTTGTTCACCACTTGTGTGGAAACAGTCCTACTGTATGTTGTTCACCACTTGTGTGGAAACAGTCCTACTGTATGTTGTTCACCACTTGTGGAAACAGTTCTACTGTATGTTGTTCACCACTTGTGGAAACAGTCCTACTGTATGTTGTTCACCACTTGTGGAAACAGTCCTACTGTATGTTGTTCACCACTTGTGGAAACAGTCCTACTGTATGTTGTTCACCACTTGTGGAAACAGTCCTACTGTATGTTGTTCACCACTTGTGTGGAAACAGTCCTACTGTATGTTGTTCAGCACTTGTGTGGAAACAGTCCTACTGTATGTTGTTCACCACTTGTGGAAACAGTCCTACTGTATGTTGTTCACCACTTGTGGAAACAGTCCTACTGTATGTTGTTCACCACTTGTGGAAACAGTCCTACTGTATGTTGTTCACTACTTGTGTGGAAACAGTCCTACTGTATGTTGTTCACCACTTGTGGAAACAGTCCTACTGTATGTTGTTCACCACTTGTGGAAACAGTCCTACTGTATGTTGTTCACTACTTGTGTGGAAACAGTCCTACTGTATGTTGTTCACTACTTGTAGAAACAGTCCTACTGTATGTTGTTCACCACTTGTGGAAACAGTCCTACTGTATGTTGTTCACCACTTGTAGAAACAGTCCTACTGTATGTTGTTCACCACTTGTGGAAACAGTCCTACTGTATGTTGTTCACCACTTGTAGAAACAGTCCTACTGTATGTTGTTCACCACTTGTGGAAACAGTCCTACTGTATGTTGTTCACCACTTGTAGAAACAGTCCTACTGTATGTTGTTCACTACTTGTGTGGAAACAGTCCTACTGTATGTTGTTCACCACTTGTGGAAACAGTCCTACTGTATGTTGTTCACCACTTGTGTAGAAACAGTCCTACTGTATGTTGTTCACCACTTGTGTGGAAACAGTCCTACTGTATGTTGTTCACCACTTGTAGAAACAGTCCTACTGTATGTTGTTCACCACTTGTGGAAACAGTCCTACTGTATGTTGTTCACCACTTGTGTAGAAACAGTCCTACTGTATGTTGTTCACCACTTGTGGAAACAGTCCTACTGTATGTTGTTCACCACTTGTGGAAACAGTCCTACTGTATGTTGTTCACCACTTGTGTGGAAACAGTCCTACTGTATGTTGTTCACCACTTGTGTGGAAACAGTCCTACTGTATGTTGTTCACCACTTGTAGAAACAGTCCTACTGTATGTTGTTCACCACTTGTGTGGAAACAGTCCTACTGTATGTTGTTCACCACTTGTGGAAACAGTCCTACTGTATGTTGTTCACCACTTGTGGAAACAGTCCTACTGTATGTTGTTCACCACTTGTGTGGAAACAGTTCTACTGTATGTTGTTCACCACTTGTGTGGAAACAGTCCTACTGTATGTTGTTCACCACTTGTGTGGAAACAGTCCTACTGTATGTTGTTCACCACTTGTGTGGAAACAGTCCTACTGTATGTTGTTCACCACTTGTGGAAACAGTCCTACTGTATGTTGTTCACCACTTGTGTGGAAACAGTCCTACTGTATGTTGTTCACCACTTGTGGAAACAGTCCTACTGTATGTTGTTCACCACTTGTGTGGAAACAGTCCTACTGTATGTTGTTCACCACTTGTGGAAACAGTCCTACTGTATGTTGTTCACCACTTGTGGAAACAGTCCTACTGTATGTTGTTCACCACTTGTGTGGAAACAGTCCTACTGTATGTTGTTCAGCACTTGTGTGGAAACAGTCCTACTGTATGTTGTTCACCACTTGTGGAAACAGTCCTACTGTATGTTGTTCACCACTTGTGGAAACAGTCCTACTGTATGTTGTTCACCACTTGTGGAAACAGTCCTACTGTATGTTGTTCACTACTTGTGTGGAAACAGTCCTACTGTATGTTGTTCACCACTTGTGGAAACAGTCCTACTGTATGTTGTTCACCACTTGTGGAAACAGTCCTACTGTATGTTGTTCACTACTTGTGTGGAAACAGTCCTACTGTATGTTGTTCACTACTTGTAGAAACAGTCCTACTGTATGTTGTTCACCACTTGTGGAAACAGTCCTACTGTATGTTGTTCACCACTTGTGTGGAAACAGTCCTACTGTATGTTGTTCACCACTTGTGTGGAAACAGTCCTACTGTATGTTGTTCACCACTTGTGTGGAAACAGTCCTACTGTATGTTGTTCACCACTTGTGTGGAAACAGTCCTACTGTATGTTGTTCACCACTTGTAGAAACAGTCCTACTGTATGTTGTTCACCACTTGTAGAAACAGTCCTACTGTATGTTGTTCACCACTTGTGTGGAAACAGTCCTACTGTATGTTGTTCACCACTTGTGTGGAAACAGTCCTACTGTATTTCAATCATGAGAGACTCGTAATATAATTTTAACAAACTTTATTGAATCAGAATAGACAGTTTGAGTATGGCGTATGACTCCATGATGTGACGCTCCTCTTGCTTATGAGAGAGGGGCGTCAGTGCTGTATGAGATAGGACATCCCCCCTAAGGGGATTTGTTTCCAACAGGAGTCATGACATTGGTGGTGATCTGGGGAGGTGGTGGGATGAAGCTTTTTGCTCTGGAGATGCTGGATGAATGCGTGATGCTGACACAAGGTGAGTGATGACTGCACAAGTGTGATTTAAGCTGTGGTGATGGGGCTTTATATAGTACCAGGAGAAGGGCATTTATGATGTCATAACTGATGTCATTTATGATGTCATAACTGATGTCATTTGGGAGAAGGGCATTTATGATGTCATAACTGATGTCATTTATGATGTCATTTATGATGTCATTTGGGTTATGACAGCATGGGGTGCTCTATTAATGCCTTATTTGGTCTTCCATGATTGAACTACAGTCTGCGACTACACTTCAATCATGAGAGACTCGTAATATAATTTTAACAAACTTTATTGAATCAGAATAGACAGTTTGAGTATGGCGTATGACTCCATGATGTGACGCTCCTCTTGCTTATGAGAGAGGGGCGTCAGTGCTGTATGAGATAGGACATCCCCCAAAGGAATTTAAAGTTATTTCAGGAACTGGGAGAGTGAAAACGGGGGTCATGGAGCTCGCCTGGGGTATGCTTTAGTCAGGTCGTGGGCTGACGGGGGGAGAATTTAGGCATGTCGGGAGATGAGGGGCTGACCGGGGTTTTTTAAGGCAAAGCGGGGTTGCAAGGGCGTGGATGTGGATAGCCCGGGCATGGGCGCATTGATGAGGAAAAGGAGAGTTTGATCACCACCAACGAAGTGCTTGTTGCCTCTTTAGTCATGGAAGGAGGGATCTTTGGGCTGATAATATGGTGTCTTGCTCTGGTCGAATGAAAGATGCATAGGCGGATGAGGACCAGCGCCCCAGTTGTTGAAGGGAGGCGGAGGACGCCCCCTGCATGGCTGCTGATGTGGCTGCTCCGATCCTGAAGGAGTGACTGGAATAGTTCTCTGCAGGGATGTTGCATTTCTGGAGTGTGGTCTTGAAGTGAAGGATGAACCAGGATCCTGTCATGTGATGATGGGGAGAGATGAGGAAAAGGGGGCCAAGGGCTGATTTGAGGTTTATGCAAATGCCGGAATGATGGGTTATGCAGATTGTCGGACATTGGCTGACTTGTCAGGATGTGGGCTGCCTGAAGTTTAAGCAGGATGCAGGGATAATGGGTTGAGCAAGTTGTCAGGATGTGGACTGACTTCTCGGGACGTGGGCTGACAGGTTTAAGCAGAATGCAGAGATAATGGGTTGAGCAAATTGTCAGGACGGGGGCTGACTTGTCAGGACATGGGCTGACTGATGTTTAAGCAGAATGCAGGGATGATGGGTTGTGCAAATTGTCAGGACGTGGGCTGACTGAGGTTAAGCAATGGCGAGGACACTTATGGGGTTATATGCAAATTGCCCGGGCATGGGCACCAAACGGGGATTGGGAGAGAAGACCGCCACCAACGAAATGCATTAATACTTCCTACCAATCATGGAAGGAGGCATCTTTGGGCTGATGATATAGCAGCTTGCTCTGGATGGATGTAGGACGCATGGCTGATGAGGACAGCAGCCCAGTTGTTGAAGGGAGGACCCCCCCGGGAGGGGACCACCCGTTGTTCACCACTTGTGTGGAAACAGTCCTACTGTATGTTGTTCACCACTTGTAGAAACAGTCCTACTGTATGTTGTTCACCACTTGTAGAAACAGTCCTACTGTATGTTGTTCACCACTTGTAGAAACAGTCCTACTGTATGTTGTTCACTACTTGTAGAAACAGTCCTACTGTATGTTGTTCACCACTTGTGTGGAAACAGTCCTACTGTATGTTGTTCACCACTTGTGTGGAAACAGTCCTACTGTATGTTGTTCACCACTTGTGTGGAAACAGTCCTACTGTATGTTGTTCACCACTTGTAGAAACAGTCCTACTGTATGTTGTTCACCACTTGTAGAAACAGTCCTACTGTATGTTGTTCACCACTTGTGTGGAAACAGTCCTACTGTATGTTGTTCACCACTTGTGTGGAAACAGTCCTACTGTATGTTGTTCACCACTTGTAGAAACAGTCCTACTGTATGTTGTTCACCACTTGTAGAAACAGTCCTACTGTATGTTGTTCACCACTTGTAGAAACAGTCCTACTGTATGTTGTTCACCACTTGTGTGGAAACAGTCCTACTGTATGTTGTTCACCACTTGTGTGGAAACAGTCCTACTGTATGTTGTTCACCACTTGTGTAGAAACAGTCCTACTGTATGTTGTTCACCACTTGTGTGGAAACAGTCCTACTGTATGTTGTTCAGCACTTGTGTAGAAACAGTCCTACTGTATGTTGTTCACCACTTGTGTGGAAACAGTCCTACTGTATGTTGTTCAGCACTTGTGTGGAAACAGTCCTACTGTATGTTGTCCACCACTTGTAGAAACAGTCCTACTGTATGTTGTTCACTACTTGTGTGGAAACAGTCCTACTGTATGTTGTTCACCACTTGTGTGGAAACAGTCCTACTGTATGTTGTTCACCACTTGTGTAGAAACAGTCCTACTGTATGTTGTCCACCACTTGTGTGGAAACAGTCCTACTGTATGTTGTCCACCACTTGTAGAAACAGTCCTACTGTATGTTGTTCACTACTTGTGTGGAAACAGTCCTACTGTATGTTGTTCAGCACTTGTGTGGAAACAGTCCTACTGTATGTTGTTCAGCACTTGTGTGGAAACAGTCCTACTGTATGTTGTTCAGCACTTGTGTGGAAACAGTCCTACTGTATGTTGTCCACCACTTGTGTGGAAACAGTCCTACTGTATGTTGTCCACCACTTGTAGAAACAGTCCTACTGTATGTTGTTCACTACTTGTGTGGAAACAGTCCTACTGTATGTTGTTCACCACTTGTGTGGAAACAGTCCTACTGTATGTTGTTCACCACTTGTGTAGAAACAGTCCTACTGTATGTTGTTCAGCACTTGTGTGGAAACAGTCCTACTGTATGTTGTTCACCACTTGTGTGGAAACAGTCCTACTGTATGTTGTCCACCACTTGTAGAAACAGTCCTACTGTATGTTGTTCACCACTTGTGTGGAAACAGTCCTACTGTATGTTGTTCACCACTTGTGTGGAAACAGTCCTACTGTATGTTGTTCACCACTTGTGTGGAAACAGTCCTACTGTATGTTGTTCACCACTTGTGTGGAAACAGTCCTACTGTATGTTGTCCACCACTTGTAGAAACAGTCCTACTGTATGTTGTTCACTACTTGTGTGGAAACAGTCCTACTGTATGTTGTTCAGCACTTGTGTGGAAACAGTCCTACTGTATGTTGTTCAGCACTTGTGTGGAAACAGTCCTACTGTATGTTGTTCAGCACTTGTGTGGAAACAGTCCTACTGTATGTTGTCCACCACTTGTAGAAACAGTCCTACTGTATGTTGTTCACTACTTGTGTGGAAACAGTCCTACTGTATGTTGTTCACCACTTGTGTGGAAACAGTCCTACTGTATGTTGTTCACCACTTGTGTAGAAACAGTCCTACTGTATGTTGTTCAGCACTTGTGTGGAAACAGTCCTACTGTATGTTGTTCACCACTTGTGTGGAAACAGTCCTACTGTATGTTGTCCACCACTTGTAGAAACAGTCCTACTGTATGTTGTTCACCACTTGTGTGGAAACAGTCCTACTGTATGTTGTTCAGCACTTGTGTGGAAACAGTCCTACTGTATGTTGTTCAGCACTTGTGTGGAAACAGTCCTACTGTATGTTGTTCACCACTTGTGTGGAAACAGTCCTACTGTATGTTGTCCACCACTTGTAGAAACAGTCCTACTGTATGTTGTTCACCACTTGTGGAAACAGTCCTACTGTATGTTGTTCACCACTTGTGTAGAAACAGTCCTACTGTATGTTGTTCACCACTTGTGTGGAAACAGTCCTACTGTATGTTGTTCACTACTTGTGTAGAAACAGTCCTACTGTATGTTGTTCACTACTTGTGTAGAAACAGTCCTACTGTATGTTGTTCACCACTTGTGTAGAAACAGTCCTACTGTATGTTGTTCACTACTTGTGTAGAAACAGTCCTACTGTATGTTGTTCACCACTTGTGTGGAAACAGTCCTACTGTATGTTGTCCACCACTTGTAGAAACAGTCCTACTGTATGTTGTTCACTACTTGTGTGGAAACAGTCCTACTGTATGTTGTTCACCACTTGTGTAGAAACAGTCCTACTGTATGTTGTTCACCACTTGTGTGGAAACAGTCCTACTGTATGTTGTTCACTACTTGTGTAGAAACAGTCCTACTGTATGTTGTTCACTACTTGTGTAGAAACAGTCCTACTGTATGTTGTTCACCACTTGTGTAGAAACAGTCCTACTGTATGTTGTTCACTACTTGTGTAGAAACAGTCCTACTGTATGTTGTTCACCACTTGTGTGGAAACAGTCCTACTGTATGTTGTTCACCACTTGTGTAGAAACAGTCCTACTGTATGTTGTTCAGCACTTGTGTGGAAACAGTCCTACTGTATGTTGTTCAGCACTTGTGTGGAAACAGTCCTACTGTATGTTGTTCACCACTTGTGGAAACAGTCCTACTGTATGTTGTTCACCACTTGTGTGGAAACAGTCCTACTGTATGTTGTCCACCACTTGTAGAAACAGTCCTACTGTATGTTGTTCACCACTTGTGGAAACAGTCCTACTGTATGTTGTTCACCACTTGTGTAGAAACAGTTCTACTGTATGTTGTTCACCACTTGTGGAAACAGTCCTACTGTATGTTGTTCACCACTTGTGGAAACAGTCCTACTGTATGTTGTTCACCACTTGTGGAAACAGTCCTACTGTATGTTGTTCACCACTTGTGGAAACAGTCCTACTGTATGTTGTTCACCACTTGTGGAAACAGTCCTACTGTATGTTGTTCACCACTTGTGTGGAAACAGTCCTACTGTATGTTGTTCACCACTTGTGTGGAAACAGTCCTACTGTATGTTGTTCACCACTTGTGGAAACAGTCCTACTGTATGTTGTTCACCACTTGTGTAGAAACAGTCCTACTGTATGTTGTTCACCACTTGTGGAAACAGTCCTACTGTATGTTGTTCACCACTTGTGGAAACAGTCCTACTGTATGTTGTTCACCACTTGTGGAAACAGTCCTACTGTATGTTGTTCACCACTTGTGGAAACAGTCCTACTGTATGTTGTTCACCACTTGTGGAAACAGTCCTACTGTATGTTGTTCACCACTTGTGTAGAAACAGTCCTACTGTATGTTGTTCACCACTTGTGTAGAAACAGTCCTACTGTATGTTGTTCACCACTTGTGTGGAAACAGTCCTACTGTATGTTGTTCACCACTTGTGGAAACAGTCCTACTGTATGTTGTTCACCACTTGTGGAAACAGTCCTACTGTATGTTGTTCACCACTTGTGTGGAAACAGTCCTACTGTATGTTGTTCACCACTTGTGTGGAAACAGTCCTACTGTATGTTGTTCACCACTTGTGGAAACAGTCCTACTGTATGTTGTTCACCACTTGTGGAAACAGTCCTACTGTATGTTGTTCACCACTTGTGGAAACAGTCCTACTGTATGTTGTTCACCACTTGTGTGGAAACAGTCCTACTGTATGTTGTTCACCACTTGTGGAAACAGTCCTACTGTATGTTGTTCACCACTTGTGTAGAAACAGTCCTACTGTATGTTGTTCACCACTTGTGGAAACAGTCCTACTGTATGTTGTTCACCACTTGTGTAGAAACAGTCCTACTGTATGTTGTTCACCACTTGTGTGGAAACAGTCCTACTGTATGTTGTTCACCACTTGTGGAAACAGTCCTACTGTATGTTGTTCACCACTTGTGGAAACAGTCCTACTGTATGTTGTTCACCACTTGTGTGGAAACAGTCCTACTGTATGTTGTTCACCACTTGTGTGGAAACAGTCCTACTGTATGTTGTCCACCACTTGTAGAAACAGTCCTACTGTATGTTGTTCATCACTTGTGTGGAAACAGTCCTACTGTATGTTGTTCACCACTTGTGGAAACAGTCCTACTGTATGTTGTTCACCACTTGTGGAAACAGTCCTACTGTATGTTGTTCAGCACTTGTGGAAACAGTCCTACTGTATGTTGTTCACCACTTGTGGAATGCCGAGCAGAGACGAGGACGCGGCGTCTTGATAAAGAGAGTGACAAGTTTGTTACTCAGCGGGACGCAGGAGGGGAAAGATCAGCGGAGAATTGAGGTGAAATGTCAAGAGGATATCAGAGTTTCCACAGCTGCGACTTGGAGGATGCCGGAGTTCTATCTGGTGGAGGGAAGGAGGTCATTAGGAAGGAATACAAAAACATGGAAAAGCGATAAGGTGTTCGGCGCAAGGTTTTTAAAATCTCATCATCATCGCCCGCACGTACTGTAGCTGTCGTCTCGGTGCCCCGGGCCTTATTTAACCTCGGCGTTAAAACACTCGCAGCCTTTTACACCCGCATGAAACTGGGCCATTAAGGTCATCCTGGATAAATGTATTCATGAAATGTGATCTGCATGAATGTGGTGGGGGGGGGGGGGGGGGGTAGGCTATTAGAACGGTGAGACAGCATCATCGCCATACAAGTCCCAGCACTGATGATTTGATGGATGATGATTAGGCTTCTCCTTTTTAAATCGATTTTACAGAGCGTGTCATCTGCATTTTATTTAAGGAGAGAGAGAGTATCTGCTTTCACGTCTCAAAAAATGTAAACATGTCCTATTTTGAAGAGCGCTGGGCCACATGTCAAGGCTTCAACACCGTAGAACATGTGCTTTCCCTCCAGAGACCAACGCAAACACTGTTGGTTTGGTTTCAACTCGGTTGCTTCCTGTCTAAAGCTGTGATTTTCAAGGACTGCCGCCTAACTAGATATGAAGCAGAGAGAGAGGACAACACTGTATTTGAAAAGACACTTTCCATAAAGGGGTCTCAAAGCCCCCTTTTATGTTTATGAGAGGATGTTATTCCAATATACACGGAGAGGTTGAACTGCTCTTTCATCCACACTCAATGACACTCACTGCTCATGAATATAGATAAGAAACATGATAATCAAACCTTTCAGTCACTTTTGGTCTTTGAGTGTGTATGTAGTGAATGTGTCCTTAAAGGATAGGTTCACCCAACAATGAAAAGTCAGTCATTATCTACTCACCCACATATCGATGGAAGGACAGGGTTTGTGGGGTTTCACAGCAAAACACCGGTGCAGAATTCTCCCAAACAATTGAAGTGGATGGTGACCGCAACCTTCAAACGCAAAAACACACAAACAGGAACAGGTTTTTAGCTGAAATCTTCAATGTAGCATCATGCTACAGCAGCTCCACCTTACCTCTTTTTCTTGGCTAAGATCTTAGCTAAAAAGAGGGTGTAAATGACATCTGAAGTCAATTTGGCATTTCAGGGCTTGTGGAGACTTGGATTATGTTTGTGTGTGTGTGTGTGTGTGTGTGTGTGTGTGTGTGTGTGTGTGTGTGTGTGTGTGTGTGTGTGTTTTTTACGTTTGAAAGTTGGTCACCATCCACATGGTTTAGAAGAATTCTGCAACAGTGTTTTGCTGTGAAACTCCAATAAAGTACAATCTGACCTGCACTCAGGAAGAACGTTCTTATTCTTTTTACCTGATGACCATAAGTGCAGCCAGACGTTTGGGCCACTGCCTTCTTCCTCAGTAGCTGCATAAGGTGTAACAGGGAATGTACACAAGATGCGTTACGGCTGCGTTGCGGATCCGGCAAAACTGCCAGATCGACTCTCGCCCATATTAATTGATGGGGATACATGCAGTACGGAAAAATTACACACCCGTTCTATTTTTGTCGGATCCCGCATACGTCTGACAGATTACATGAGTGTTAAGGTGTGTTAACACCGACCTATTAAAGTTTTTCGCTGGCATCGAGTTTACATACAAAGTCAATGCAAACGAGCGATTGAGTGTATATTCGCCTGGGAGAAAAAACGCTGGGCGTCCGAGCGACAGAGACAGAGCGATAGGGTGAAAATTCGCTCGACGCCCGAGATGAAATATCCCAACTCGAGTGAAATGTCGCTGGCATCAGTCGCTCGCTGTTCAACGCTGATTGGCTGCCATGTGAGAGTGGGTCAAGGATCACACTGGCTTGGAACAAACCGCTGGTTTATTGTGTGGCAACAAACTGCATTGACAGCTGATTGACAGGCTGACATGAAGTGAAGTCTGTACTACCGGTATAGAGCTCGCGTTAGGAGCACGCTGATAGGCTTAGCTTGTAAACAACTACGGTGGACAAACATCATGACATTGCGTAACGTTATAGCCCCCAGATGTCCGTCAATTTTTGTGCCTGTTGACGAGTGATTTAAACACAGCGACAGAGCGATTCCAAAGGGTTGAATCGAGCGACAGAGCGAAAAATAAATATCTCGGTGTGAACACAGCTTTAGCCGTACCGCATCTGTTCCGGAGGTGGTGTACATTAGCCCTAAGTGTTACAGATCAAACTGGACTTTATTGAAGCCTCTTGTCATGGAGTGAATCGATTGAAACAAGACTTTTTTGTGGGGTGAGCACTGAGCACATTGGTTCTAAAAAAACTTTGCTGTGAAACTCCACAAATGTTTTGTGGACTAAAAAACTTGACCCGCCCTTGACAATAATACATTTTCATTTTTGGGTGAACTTATCATTTAAACTGTAAACAGACGTCAAACGGATTGCTTATAGCAACCATCATGATAGATACGTGATCAATCTATTATTGAGTGTATAATAAATATGTCAATTGATTTGATATCTTTTGAAAATGAAAAGCAGCTGCCTCCCTGCCTCTCCACATTTCCCAGCTAAGCGTCTGCATCTTTTGAGTGGCATGCCAGTGGCCTGTCTCTCACAGCCAGAGAGAGCAGAGAGCGCTAGCTGTCTCGTGTGGGAGGCTCTGGGGTTGGGCTGAGAGGGAAGAGAGAAGGCTGAAGGCAGGGCTGGATGAAAAACGAGGGTGTCACAGCATTGTTGCAAGGTTAGCACACCCGCTAATGGAGCTGTGCTGGGGCAGGGCGCCCTGAGGATCGACCCCGCCAAGGGGGGCATGTACAAGCCCAAGATAAACTACTGTAGGGGGCATGGCACTGCCCCAAGCCCCTCTACTGCCCGCTAAGCACTCGTGCACGCACGAACGCACGCACACACACGCACACACACACACACACACACACACACACACCACCTCCACCGCCAAACACCCTCCCGACATTTATAGCTGACCATCAGATGCGGCACTGAGAGATCCCCACTGTTCCTCATAAAGCATAGGGTTTGACACAGCACTATTCAGTGTTGATAAATATAAAGCTGAGTAACACTGTAATTGAACTCTGATGGGCGCAGGGTTACAATGGTGCAGTGTCATTTCATTGTCTCAACTGACTTAATCGCAACTTCGTACTTCAGCACGCACAACTGGCAAAGTCTTTAAGCAAACTATGCACCACTTTTCTGATGATGGCGATATTGAATATTTATTCTTCTGTGCAGAAATAACTGCTATCCAACCCCGGGGGGAATAACTTCCCACAAAGCTAAGCCTCTCACTTAAAGGGCCAAAGCTAATTGAATGAGCAGATCTTGAGAATGAGTGTGAAGGGACCACTCTGTGGCTCATGTTTCAGAGTCATTTGCCAAGCCATTCTGCTGTCCAGACTGTTCATGAAGTTTACATGGAAACATGCTCGTGTTCCCCCTTTTCAACAACTACAAATCTCACGTGCTCGATTCCTAGGCTCGCCTTGCCAGCAGCCTCGCCCACCCTGTAGCTCGCCCGCCATGCGTGCTCGCATACTGCTCGAGTGACCATCACTGATGACATCAATGAGTGCTCGAGTGACATCACTGATGATGTCATAGACATTGTGACGCAGCTCGGCTGCTGCGTGGCCTCGCCTGCCCTTTTGGCATGTGCAGCGCAATTTGCTCAACTTCGCATCGCTGTTGACATCACTCACTGATGACATCACAATAGCTTGAGTGACCAGCAATTGTGACATCATCAATGACATCACAATTGCTCGAGATCGTGGGCCAAAATCGCAGACAGAGCCCACTTACTATAACTGATGACATCAGTGCTCAAGTGACATCACTAATGATGTCATAGACATGATGACATAACAATGCTCGAGTGACATCACTGATGATGTCATAGACATTGTGACATCATCAGTGAGTGACATCACTGAATTGCTCGAATGACATCACTGATGATGCCATAGACGACGATGACACTGATGATGTCATATACTATGATGTCACAATGTCTATGACATCTATGACATCATTAGTAAGATGTAACAATGTCTATGACATCATCAGTGACATCACAATTGTCAGAGTGTAACCAAAAATGTGACTACCAAAACGTGACCAAATTGATTGATTGATTGATTGATTCTGATGATCCTGAGAGCTCAGAGGGTCCTGCAGACAGAGAGCTCAGAGGGTACTGCAGACAGAGAGCTCACAGGGTACTGCAGACAGAGAGCTGAGAAGGTACTCCAGACAGATAACTCCGAGAGTTCAGCAGACAGAGAGCTCAGAGAGTTCTGCAGACAGAGAGCTCAGAGGGTGCTGCAGACAGAGAACTCAGAGGGTGCTGCAGACAGAGAGCTCAGAGGGTGCTGCAGACAGAGAACTCAGAGAGTACTGCAGACAGAGAGCTCAGAGGGTGCTGCAGACAGAGAACTCAGAGGGTGCTGCAGACAGAGAACTCAGAGGGTACTGCAGACAGAGAGCTCAGAGGGTGCTGCAGAGAGCTCAGAGGGTGCTGCAGACAGAGAACTCAGAGGGTGCTGCAGACAGAGAACTCAGAGGGTACTGCAGACAGAGAGCTCAGAGGGTGCTGCAGACAGAGAACTCAGAGGGTGCTGCAGACAGAGAACTCAGAGGGTGCTGCAGACAGAGAACTCAGAGGGTACTGCAGACAGAGAGCTCAGAGGGTGCTGCAGACAGAGAACTCAGAGGGTGCTGCAGACAGAGAACTCAGAGGGTACTGCAGACAGAGAGCTCAGAGGGTGCTGCAGAGAGCTCAGAGGGTGCTGCAGACAGAGAACTCAGAGTTCTGCAGACAGAGAACTCAGAGTTCTGCAGACAGAGCTCAGAGGGTGCTGCAGTTAGCCAAGAGAAAAATTAGAGAAAATGAAGAATGAGGCATATGGCTGCGCGGGGTCAGGCCGATGAGCGGTCAGGGGTGGGGGGCGGGCCAATGAGCGGTAAGGGGTGGGGGTTTGAGGCAGAGGGGACATTAGGAATGACATGCCCTGGAAGGTCTCTCTGTCACATGGGACTCAGCGTTGACAAAGAAATCTCTGTTTGGCAGAATGGCAGCCATATTAATGAGCAGTTTATCACTGTTTGTCAGGGGAGGGAAAGAGGAAAAGACGGGAAGAAGGAAAAAGGTTTCCCAGCAGGCTTTTAAGGAGACTGACTTCCTGCCAGGAGAGGAACGGAATGCTGACATCTTCCTGTTGGCCACTCATAGGCACGTTTGATTGGTCAAGGGGGATACAGATGGGTCAGTAAGCCATGCTTTGATTGGACAGGAGGAATGTGGAGAGGTGTCAGGGTGAGGGATTAGAAGAGAGATAAAGATCCTCCAATACTAGAAAAAGGGAAGGAAGGGGGCGGGGCCTCAGAAGAGAATAACATGGTCTAGCCGACAAAAACTGGGGAGCCTGTTTGTGTGCACACTCTGCATGAGTGTTAACTACAACACATCTCCACATGACAACTGCTCCTTTCTAGTTTATTATCCACTAAAGATCAAAAGAATACATCCTCTCAGAATGAGATGTATTCTTGAACCACTCCATCATCATCATCTGATGAAGGCCACCAGTCTTCATCAGGCTTTTCCTGGTCACTGCACGAGCTGAAGCGTCTCAGAGGGAGTGCTGGAAAAAGAGCCAGAGGTTCCGTGGGGGTTCCCTCTCTAAGCTGTGACATCACTGCTCCTGACTCCACACTGTGCCCTGCCTCGCATCAGAGAAGACCTGATCCTGATCAAGAGAGTGAGAGTGTGTGTGTGTGTGTGTGTGTGTGTGTGTGTGTGTGTGTGTGTGTGTGTGTGTGTGCGCGCGCCTGCGTGTGTGCCTGTGCTAGTGTGTGTCCTGTCTGTCTGTACGAGCTGGGAGGTTGATCGTGCTGGTGAAAGGCGCGGATTGAGACGAATCCCCCGCCTAGGATCCAGCAGAGATAGGCCCAGTCCAACAGGCTTCACCAAAGCCTCCGTCGCTGATCTAACAAAGCCCCTCTTATTCGGGCCAGCAGACTGAGGCCCACGGGGAGAAAACCTCAAAGACTTTTAACAACACCTCAAACCCCAGCCGCCATGACGGCTTGCGTCTTTCATTATGGAGCTCAAACGGGGGCTCTGTGGGTGCCAGTGTGGGCTCGCCCGTATGAAAGAGAAAATAAGCCTTCGCCCGCACATTATCGCTCACATGGCACCGACACCCACAGGCATTATTGCGTGGAAATTTCCACTAGCGGCGTCTCATCACGCAGCGTAATATGTTTCCATGTGTGCTGGCAATTACAGCCAAGTGCCCAAACACAGGAGAGGTAATGGAAGCCATGCTGGCTCCTGTGTGGAGAGGCCACAGTGTCTCCTCTCCCCCCACACTGCCTTTCAAACAACAGCACAGGGCAACCATTGCTCCTCCATAAGGTGCTACGCTAGCTCATAACCTGTGCTATCCAGAGAGCAGATAAAGGACTCCTCTCTCACTTACTGTTTGGGGGTTGGTAAGTACAGAAAATGCACTTCAGTTCCAGGGATATTATTATTACCCTTTGACTGAACATTTAGAAACAAATATTGAGTCCCAAAAGTGATATTTCGAACAGACAGACAGACATGTTGTGTATGTGGATACACCGCTGTAGCTGTACCTTTAAGAGAAGCCGAGCAGCTTTACGACAGCTGCCGGAAAGCGTCAGTGAGTGTCCGAGAGTTGTGGTCGATGCGTGTTGGTGTGTGATGGCTGCTTGTGACCGCATGTGAATAAATCGTTGACGGCACGTCGTGGTCCGCAGTTTCTTTAAACATAACATTGGCGACGAGGAAAATGGACTCTCGGCTCCCACCTCTCTCCGTGCTCTGCGCCTGGCGAGCTGCGGATTCCGTGGGTTCACTGGCATAAATCCTTTGAAATGTTCCTAGTAGCCATTGCGCTAGCTAAGGCTAGCGATGAGAGGAAGAAGGCCCTGATTGTACACAGTCTGGGCAAAACAGGGACAGCAGATTTTCTGGACTCTGGGACCCGCTCCAACATACACGGACGGACTGTGTCACACTGCTGTCTGGACATTTTGCTGCTCCACAGAACGTAATGCTTCGGCGGATTGTGTTCCGTCAACGTGGGCAGCACGTGGGTGAGTCTATCCACCATTACGTAGCCGACCTGAAAGGACTACAGGAAAAGTTGCTACTGATGTCTCTCCAGACGAGCTGACTTTGGCAAAGGCTGTTGAGATAGCTTTTCAACACGAGTCAGCAGCTCGCATAGCATCACGGCTAGCACCCTCCAGTCCTTTCCCCTCCAGGCCCGTGCTATTGACTCAGACAGCGGCAACGCCCACAGCACACTGGGCCTGTGGTAGTTGAGTGGCTCCTTATCGCACCCCAGCCCAACCCCAGACTGCCCTGCCAGGGGGCAGTGGTGTCGACGCTGTGGCAAGCAGAACCATTTTGCCCGGGTCTGCCACTCTCCTGCTGCAGCTGACAGACCACCACCACGTTCGCCTGGCCCACCTGAGATAGATATAGAGATAGATAGATAGATAGATAGATAGATAGATAGATAGATAGATAGATAGATAGATAGATAGATAGATATCGGAGGTCTGCCGCTCCTCTCCTGTGTCAGTCAGCTGAAGTGACTGGATATGAGAGCCTGGGTAGGGCCATTGTCCGTGGTTATATCAGACTGACAGGTATCACCAGATTGTTTGAAATGCATTTTTAGTTAGGGCTGTGAATCTTCACTGGCCTCACAATTCAATTCAATTACGATTCAGAGGGCTACGATTCGATTACGATTATCGATGCATCTCGATGCATCTTAAATCGGTGCGTCACTTTTTTCCCCCAATACATGATTTATTTTTTCTCACTTTCTTTTTTCTCACTGTGTGGCTACTTTTAAAATAAAAGTGCATTTGGAATTGCATTGTATTATGATCCATAATTAAAATAAACAACTGCATGTACTTTTTTATTAAATTATATTTTATTTGATTATTACAAAAAAATAATAATTTAATAATCGATTTTTGACATTTGTGAATCGATGCAGAATCGTGCACGTCCGCATCGCGATGCATCTCATAATCGCATTATTTTTGACACCCCTATTTTGAGTCGGTGGTTGGTTAACCCTTGCGTGATGTCACGTGAGTGGCAGATGAGCCTACTGTACCAGAGGGCTCTGGTGCTCGTATAACTTTGCTTATACAGTAATGACATAACCTACAATAGATTCTGTAGAAGAAAGATAGATATTCCTATTTAGTATCAAGAGTTCATATAATTGTGAGCATGGAGCTTCCTTTTAGACAGTAATGGTCATTCCAATCTGTTGAGTTATCCTGATCAATCCCAAAGTGCCTGTCTGGTCCAACTGCTCTCTCTGCCCATTACATTTTATCTGGAGTTCTGGGCCATCAATACTCTTAAGAACGAGCTCCTAAAAAGCTTTATGCTCAGACTTTACATCTGATATTTTCCTCTCTGCTGGTCCAAGAGTTTCTTTATGATTAATGAGACAATGTTTTACCTTTCTGTGCCTCTGAGAGAGTTCATAGCACATACAGTACATGTTCTCAGTACAGCCATGTCTAATGATGACACAATTACGAACACGCATGTCCACACACACACACACACACACACACTGCATGCACAAAGATTTCCAGCAAGCTGTATGGAGACTGCACAAGAACGCCACCCACGGAACCGCAACAGGACATAATTCAACTTCCGCTTCCGTGAAAGCGTCGCTATTCCGATAACCTTCGTCTATACATAGAAAGATCTCTTCCACCCACCTGATACCTCATGAGCAATGAGCCTTACCAATACTGAAAATGGACAGCAATCTATCATCGGCAACCAGATCAAGCTGAGAGCGTGCACTCCTACTGCTCTGTGAAAGTGCACCATGCTCCTGAGAGACATCTTCAGTCGTTTGTCACACCAACCCTCCAGGCTCCGCCCACCTTTCTACTCTGACCCAGAGCAATTTAGAGAGAGAGTGGCGTCAGCGGCGGACCAAAATGCGTGACTCATCAGCCAATGAACAGCCAGGAAGGGGTCTCGCGCTACTTTTGAATGCTAAAATAAAGCTGATAATGTACAATTTGATTCTAAAAAAGAAAAAAAAAAGAAAAAAAACTTTCAAAGTACAACACAAACTGTCCATTTTGCGCAACTTGACAGTGCTGCTTAATCCAGGACCTTACTTCCTGGAACTGTTGAGTTAAAAAAAATGGTCCATTGGAGCGAATGGAGATTCTTCTATATACATGGCTCTGGTTAGATGGACTGAACAGTGTCTGGCGAAAGAGAGAGATATAATTGTGCATATTGGCCTTATCAATCAGTTTACACCAGGCCAGAGAGAGGGTCAGAAAGGTCAAGTACAGTGAGCTGACGCGGGGGCAAGAGGCTATCTGATGGTGGGGTTTCGAGGGGCAGAGGGAGAGTGCTTGGGGGACAGATGGGGTTAATAGTCCAGGGAAGACAGGCCTGGCACCAGCATGTTATAATAATACACTTGGCAGCTAGAGTGGTGTCAACCCCTTCATTCCCCCCGGGAGAGAAGGACACAGCCTAATCTGTATTCAGTCCTGACATTGTCCACATCTGATATGGAACATTAGTCCCTAACTCTCTCTATAGACTAGTGTCCTTCACTTTATATTACTTTATGTTAATAGCCAGAGAAAAGTCTGTGTGCTGTCGTTTGTCATTGTTAGCGGGGGTGATCCCTGAGCCTGTTTGAAATGCATGTGTTTACCAGAGAGAGGGGGGGGGGAGGTAAACCTGACCGCTCAGGGAACTCCTCATTTCTCCATCTCTATTGATCTTTGATCCAGCCTTTGGCTCTGTTCTCCGCTGCCCCCTCCCTCTCCTCGGCTCTGTTCTCCGCTCCTCGCTTACCGTCAATTTTCCATCGCGTTGCTGTGCGTCTAAGTCAGACGTGAGCGTGCGCCCGCCGACTGTGGCTGTTGAGCCAATGACTGATATTGAGCCAATGACTGAGCGCGAGCAGCAGGCAACTGGGACCGAGGTTTTAGGCCCGGTTCCCGCTCACTCAGTCTTTAATGGCTGCTATTAAAAAAAAATGTTTTCCCAATGGCAAGATAGTTTCATTATTTGGCTAATTTTGACTTCTCTCCCTTATAGCCACTATATATTAAGTATAAGAGAAGTGTGTCCAGCCTCATAATCTAGAATGTTACACTGATATACAACTCGACTGAGAATCAATTAGAACAGATGGAAATGGTGAGTGTAACCACAACCAGGGGATTGATCTATGGGGATGGATACAGTATCGTGTTCTGGTTCAGAACTGTTTCCAATGTTGTAAGAAAGTTCAGCTTGATATTTAAACTCAAATGCAGATTTGTAGTCCACAGATCTCGTCTCACAATTCATGTCAATGCATGTGCTGGTAATGCATGTTGGATCATTCATTTTCAGATTGTTTGCTGTGGGACGTTAAAGGTGAATTAATACCTTTAACTCTTTCCCCGCCACTGACAAAGTTTTTCGTCATTTATGAGACAACACTTCGTGCCATTGATGAGTTTTCCCGGGAATCCGTGTTTTCACTGTTATCCGATAGAGGGCTCTGTTACACACCTTGTGACATAGTACAGCACTTCCAGGTACACAAAAAACAAGCGAAGAAGAATCTCCGCCAAAACCCGGAAGGAGGGGAAAGCCACACATCCCTCATAAGATGGCATAGGAAAAGCTTGCTGGTGAAAGAGCTGGTATCGGCAGCTGAGAACGCAGACTTGATGACGGCAGAGCGGCCTCTCAACCAATTTCAATCCATTTCAGCCGGTGGATGAGCTCCAAAACATCCAGACATGGGGGAACCGGTCGCCCGCCTGGCTCCCCCGCCTCTCGTCCCTGAGGGCGGGCTGGATCTCCTCGATGTGCCGGTGTTACAGCGAAATGTGTGACCACCGAAATGTAAGCCTGCAGACGGCCACTGATGCACATGTGCAGAGTTGGCTGTGACACCGGACAGTATCCGCCCTCAGGGACATTGCATTCATTTCAGGATCCTTGAAAATAACTGTCTTTTGCAAAAATGCATTTTTCTCTGCTTTTTGTCGGAAACGACCGTTTTTGATGAAAACGGCCAACATTCAAGTGTTGATAAAAAAAAATGAATGAATTATGAATTAGAATGTTTTTTGTATGAAAAAAGAGGCTCTGTTCTTTCTTTTGATATATTCACTGTTTACATATTCATACAACAGAATATTCTGTGGGTCTTGAAAGATTAGTGAAAATGATCAAAAACATTGGCGGTGGCTGGTAACTTTTTTTAAACACTGGTGGGAAAGATTTAAATAAACCCAGTTGAAAACATATTTTCATAACAAAAAAACAAAATATTTGCTGTATATCATCACTTTTTCTCCAGTATCTTGTTCAACAGACTTCAGAGGCAGAGCACAACTAGTTAACCGGAATAGTTGTTTACAGCACAAATGAAAAGCACGCCAGCGCTAAATCTGTTCTACTTAGTTGCCGAACACGAGATGTGCCACAATTACAATGCCGCTTAACATAACTTGCATTGTCTTATTTGAATAAAATAAAATGAGGGAATGTCTGATGAAGTCGGCCGGGGGAATATTGTTTGAATCTCACTCTATTCTCTGACTTCTGTTGGAATTAATTCAGCTAATTGTCTTCAGCCCAATTAGAGTTGATTCCCTGCTGCAGTCTGGTGAAACAGTGCCGGGCTAATTGGATTAAATCTTTATCATTTCCTGGGAAACACAGAGAGAAGGGGGAATATGAAGCAACAGTATTGCCTTTTTAATTACATCTAACCTAATGACTGCACTTTTATTAACATCCAACTTTTTCATGTCTCTATGCCTCTATTAAATAGGGCTAAAAAAATCAGGCAGGCAAGTGCAGGACGCTTTTTACACGACCAATTCATTCACTGTGAAACCTACACGGCAATGATATCTGTATGTGTGCTTACAGTACATGGCATCCCTCTTCTGTTTCCTTTTCTCAGACGCCCTTTATTGTGAGCCACTAAAAAGCAGAGAGAGGGAGAGAGAGAGAGGGAGAGGGAGAGAGAGAGAGAGAGAGGGTTAGACGGAACAGAGAGAGAGGGAGAGGGAGAGAGAGGGGGAGAGAGAGAGGGAGACAGAGAGAAGGAGAGAGAGATAGAGAGAGGGAGATGGAGAGAGGGAGAGAGGGAGAGAGAGAGAGAGGGTTAGAGGGAACAGAGAGAGAGAGAGAGGGAGAGAGAGAGAGAGGGGGAGAGAGAGAGAGAGAGAGGGAGAGAGAGAGGGGGAGAGAGAGAGGGGGAGAGAGAGAGAGAGAGGGAGAGAGAGAGAGAGAGGGTTAGAGGGAACAGAGAGAGAGAGAGAGAGAGAGGGAGAGAGAGAGAGAGAGGGTTAGAGGGAACAGAGAGAGAGAGAGAGAGAGAGAGAGAGAGAGCGCTTCATTGTAAACCTGTGAGTGCACCGTACAGTAAAAAGCATGTCCTTATTCACCTATGGGCCCTTCTCCTCCTCTTAAATGCCAATAATAATTAATGGTATTACAGCAGGATACTTCTGAGCCTCTTAAACTCGGCTTTATTAGTGGCCTTTAGATGGGCCAGGTGGGCTGGCTGCGTGGAGAAAGCGGGCGTTGCCAATGCATATTATTGAGACATAAAAAGGGGCTAGCTATGAGGGGGAAAAAAATCAACAATGATCACGACTAAATCATTATTAAGAGAAGGAATCCATCAGCCAATTTGAGAGCACGGCACGCCGCACGGGCATGCTTCCACCAGCAGGCCATTCACGTGGTGGTTGTTATGTCAGCAGCAAAAAGGTACCACACTAATTGATTGCATTTTTATTTGATTGGGGGCTATATCAATTGCTTCAGCGTTGTTAAAGAAGTGAAACTCTTAGGGACATCCTCTTAAATCCATCACCTGTCCCGAGTGTCGACTGACGTCAACGTTTGTGTTTTATCGTCTAGCAGGCGCTGTCGGTGGGCGTCGCCAGCCACTCGCCGCCTGCTCGGGCTGTAAAAGGGACTGTTTACATTGCTGGTAATAATGTGTTTACTCAAACTGTCCAGGTAATAATGTGTTTACTCAAACTGTCCAGGTAATAATGTGTTTACTCAAACTGTCCAGGTAATAATGTGTTTACTCAAACTGTCCAGGGAATCAAAGCCAGTGACAAATCCCTCCTTAAGGATAAACTACTCGTGTAGAATTAAGAGCTCATCAGAAACAAAGATTCAGCCAATCACTGAGTGGTTGTTGTGCAAATGTGCGTTTGTGGACACACACACACACACACACACACACACACACACACACACACACACACACACACACACACACACACACACACACACACAGAGAGAAAGAGAGAGAGAGAGAGAGCGTTTACACAGACAGCCTTAGGGCAGACATTCCCAAGATTTGTCTAATAATCGCTTTAGAACAATAACATGTGGAGCTCAGTCAGACAAGGCACTCAGCTGATGGCTAGCTGGAGAGCAAGAGGCAGATAGCTCGGGCACAGCCTCTCTGCTAAGCTAAGCAGCAATTGAGTGATGCAGGGATGAGCTACTTAGCAGAGGGGGGCATTACTCTGATCATCCTCCACACAGCAAATCACAAAAGCGGGATTTCTCAAAAAGCCGGATTAATCAGAAGTCAGTGTAACTGATGCAACCAGGCACTGTTTATTAGAGCCCGACCGATACTGGATTTTTGAGGGCAGATGCCAATACCGATATTAGGGAGTAAAAAAATTCCAATATCGATATATTGACCGATATTCTATATACCCATTATATATATTTTTTTAAATGCAATGATCCCTCAAATATCAAACACTTGACAACGATATGACTTGAGATATGTAATGTAGGGAGGATATTTTAGAGCTCATCAATAAACTTTATTGTCCAAAATTACATCAATGCAATGAAACAGTGAACTTAACTGGGAATTTGATAATGATAAATAACTAGAAATAGAAAAACACAATTAGAACAAATATAAAATATAACTTGAGTTCAGAAAAAAGATCAGAGATACACAACATGCTGGCTATAGACGGTTTTCACCAGAGCGCAACCCCACAGCACTTCCTTTTTCTCAGCATTCGGCAAACTGCAGAAATATTCACTCGACATCGTTACTTTTGTTTTGGCTGCTCAGCTGTATAGACGGCTTTCACGGAATGGTCAGTCCTGCACTTGAATGTTTTTTTTTCTTTTATGTCCATAGCAAACACTGCAACAGGAAGTGAGCGGGGGTTCAATTTAGAATGTTTTTGTTGTCAAGTTAAAACCGTCTATAACTTAAAAAAATACAAAATAAAAAAATATCGGCAATATCGGCCGATACCGATATATCAGTTATCGTCCGATAATATCGGTGGACTGATATATCGGTTGGGCTCTACTGTTTATGTTGTTCAAGAAGATGCAGAGTATTATTGGCCTTCCCCCCCCCATCTCCTTTGACAAGGGTTCCATCCTCACAGTAGGTGTATGTACTGTATGTACAACAGTTATATGCAGGTAGCCTTGTGCTCTGTCAATATGTACAGTGCATGCATCCACTTAACCTCAACACATAACATCCGTGGGCAACAATCCCCTGACCACTCAGCTCCTTGGCCTCAGACTGGAGAGCCACGGTATTGATTCAGAGAAACCCGGCTATACCTTCCTCCCCTTCTTAGAGAGAAAGCCAGTCGTGTGTCCAGCAGCTCTGCTCCGACAATCGTTTCCTCGCAGTCTCTCAGGGAGAGACCGCGGAGAGCATCTGGAAAAACAAACAGGAAGGCTCGGCCAGAGGAAACTTGGGATGAAATACAGCCAGCAGGGAGTACTGCAGCGTGGAGGAGCGGCCTGGAGGGCATGAGGGGAATGGTCCGCTTTATACTGCATGCCTCATGAAAATATAATGAACAGGAGCCAGTGACCCAACAGCCAACATGCAGACATCCCTGCATGCAGAAACACACTGTGCATACAAGCACTGAGACGCACGCACACGCACACACACACACACGCACGCACGCACGCACACGCACGCACACACTTCAGATAAAGCATCTGGATCGAGTCGCTTTAGCAAATCGAGAGTACAAATGTTAAGAAGCTTGCACTGTTTTTACAGCAGCGTTAAAGGAACAGTCTCACCAAAAGTTCACCAAACTGACAATGTAAGTTGATAGGCACGCCTTTCATATTTGACACATATTACCCCCTTGCATGTAACATTGGAGTGGGCAGTCCTCGCATCCAGATTTTATTTATTTATTTATTTTTATTATAATTTTATTTTTTCTTTATTTTATGTTATTTTTTGAGATAGTGGGTAAGCAGCAGAGAAGAAGGCAGAGTAGGGGAGACAGAGAAATGCTCTGGCAGACATTGTTGGAAAGTAAACAAGAATAAAAATATCACACAGAATTGTCTTACAGCCGAAGTCAGACCCAGACATCACATTGTAACATTAAAATACCGGTGCTAGTTTGTACTTACTGGGACAGCATTACAAACCACGAGGAGTGACTATTATTAGTCTGCATTGCTGACGAAGTATACAGCAACACAGAGTTAGCACGGGGCTTTGATGATGTATGCGTTTTGTTGAACTTGGTTGCCTAGAATTGTGTGAAATAAGCATGAAAAGTGGAGACATATATTTTCCCACCGTGAAAAGACTACAGGTATGTAAAGAGGGCACAACAAGAAACAGGTAGGAAGTATGACAGTGACCTATACGCATTTTCCCTCAACTCCAATACCTGGATTTCCAACTCTAACCAAGAGGTTTGCTACTGTTAGTTTATTTTAGTGCATTTTCTCTCCTTTGAGAAGTTTTAGTTGTTGTTGTTTCTGCTTCTTTTAGAAATTCCATGGCAGTTTAATAATTTCCATGCTGACTCTTAGCAACTTCAGTAGGTGGTAATAATAATAATAATAATAATATTTAGAAATAATGCACACTTTGCGTGCTCATTTCTAGCAACAACAACAATAATAAAAATAAAAACAAAAACAAAAACAAAAACAAAAACAAAAACAAAAACAATAATGAATCATTAGGCTATTAGTGCAGTGAAACTTTGGCAACAAATTTAACGAAATTAATTAATGGTGCATCTTGTGTAGCCCTGTACTGTATACAGCAATTACTGTCCATAGCGGCTATTAAACAAAACTAAAATCAAATCAAAATCAAATCAAATCGATTAACACACTCATGCTGGCTCATTATTTTTTGTACACGTGTAGCATCACCTTCTATCACCTAAACCTCACTGAAAGAAGCCTGAATGTAAATCATAACTTACGGTGTCTTACTGTAAATAGACATCTACTGTATGTATCTGAAACAGGGCTGAAACAGTAAAATCAATTATATCGAAAAATCCTCATGAATTTATACCCCCTCACACACACAAATACAACGCATGCACGCACACACACACACACACACACACACACACATGGAAGTGCATGCACTCACACAGTGGGTTCACTATGACTTGAGTTAATACCTGGACTGATTACAAAAATATTTCAGAACTCCGGAGTTTTGCCTTTTGAAAGACTTAGTGAGAACAGATGGTAAAATCTATGAGACAGACTCGAAAGTAAAAGCAATGCTTTAGTCACTTAGCTCAAGAGCAAAGGACAGTCATGTCTGATGATATAATTTTAGTGGGACATGAAATATCTAAACCATGTTATTTCATGCCTGTCTACACACACGCCTTCACTATAGAAATGTCTCATGCTGACATTCCAAATAGGATTTCAAGGATCTGTTTTGCAGCTGGGAAAATGGTTCACATATACATTGAAAAGGACGCAGGCGCAGGAAAATGGATGTCTGAATCTGAGTGGGCAAATGACATTGCGCAGTGCACAGAGCAGAGGGAAAGCGATCAATGCAGATCATAAACAGAATACAATAAAGTAATCCATTGCCATTACCAGCAAATGGGCATTGTATTGGAGGCCTGTGCAGACGGAGACATGCAATGCTTCAGTTTGCCAAGTAACTTGGATGAATGCATAAAGAGGAATTGCCATATAAATGCATCAGCAATGCATGGAAGAGAATGCAGTGAAGTGTGGACGACGCTCTCCTTGGCACCTTAGATACGGCTACACACATGCTCGCACGTACTTTTACTGAGACGAGAACAAGGAAATTCTTTTGACAGAGGAAAACAACGCACATATTCACAGTCACACAGACGTTCATGTGGATGTGTGCTGCTGCTGCAACCACATACCACACACACACACACAGCAAAATACACAACTCATCACACAGCGCTGACACACAATCCCCCAGCACGCGTCTGTGAAACCCGAGCGCTGTTCTGTCACACTCCCAACATCTGGATCTGTTAAGGAAATTAACAGCCTGGCTATTCCACTGTCATTTAACCTGCGAGCAACTGAGCCATGTGTTGAAAAGTTTTCTTGGATACTCTCAGGCCTGCTTGGAGCAGCGCCTCCCTGTCATAAATCACTGCAGCTCTCTCCATAGGGTAGCAGTGTGTCTGGATGTACTTTTCTTCTGGAAGGTTTACGTTGATGCACGGCATTACCACAACAGCATTTACCATCTGTGGCAGATAGGCCTGGTGTGTGATCAAGATGCTTGGCAGGTGATGCTATAGCTACACGTATGTATTTATGAAAACATATATTTTACTGTTCGACCAGTTCGATCTTTTCTTTTTGGTCTCATTCAGAATGGATTTGTCTGGACAGTCATGCACATTTTGTTTCTGTATATAATCACTTTGATTGTGTGTGTGTGTGTGTGTGTGTGTGTGTGTGTGTGTGTGTGTGTGTGTGTGTGTGTGTGTGTGACGTGTGTGTGTATATATATACACACACACACACACACACACACACACACACACACACACACACACACACACACACGTCCTGAGTCCTCTGTAGCAGAGCCTGGAAGGTTTGATTCTCAAATAAAAATGTACTACAAGGTGCGCTGGTTAAAAGAGTCCACCAAAATGGCAAATACATGTTGAAATGTTCTGTCAACATTCATGGCAGTATACCTTCATAATGAATCAAAGGACTAATCTGATTGTTTTGTGTTTTGAACCATACATACTTGGCAATGTCCATTCCCCCCCCCCCCCCCTTTTTTTGACGAGGTGTCCAGTGATTTAGGCTCTCAGATCTCTGTCCTTGGGATGCCTTCATGGGCACCTAGTAAATAATTCAACAAAACAACAGAGGAGTAGATAATAGAGCTGAGGCCTAAAGTAACTCAATCAGAGCTGGCTGTCTGTAGCTCCCACCCCTGCCCCCAGTGTGCTCGTGCACACACACGCGCACACACACGCACGCGCCCGCGCGCGCACACACACACACACACACACACACACACACACACACACACACACACACACACACACACACACGCGCGTGCGCATGAACGCACACGCGCACACACACACACACACAGCCCCAGCCTGCCACTCTCTGAGGTCAAAGGCTGTTTGTTGACCACAAACCACATAAAATTGGTTGCTCTGTAGCCATGGCTGCATGTGGAAAGACCACAGGATGGTCAGTGCTACAATCCGAGGTGCTCTATAATCATGTTACGCTCACACACGACCACCCACGTGCTGTAGGACTATACTACTGTAGCACACAAAAAACGCCTTACTTCTACTGTATGTTAATGAGGTCATGTGACAATAAAGAAATTGTCTTTCAGTAGCAAAGCACGACATAAGCATTACATAGCACACTGACATTTACAATCATTTTCCTTTGACATCCAGAATAAGTTCAAAGACAGAAAATAACCACACTTTCCTCTCAGTTTCCTTTCACAGTTTTCATACGTGCTACAGATCATGTGAATCAGACACAAAACCAAGGTGGTTTCGGCAGTTTCCGCACCTTAAATAAGCTTACCTCGACTTAATGGCCCTAGAGGGTGAACAGTTAGGTGAAAGCTGCCCCCTACAGTGATACAAGATACACTAGCTAGTTTCTAGCCTGTAAGTCATTGACTTCATCTCCTCGCAGAAAACCACTAGAAACTAGAAAAGTGCACTCAGTAGAGTGCAGATCTCTGCCAGGCTCTGCCTAACCACACAAAATCTTAACAAACAGTGGTTATTGACATCTCCAGTCTGAACACCTTCATGCACAGGTCTGATCCATGTTCGCTCATACAGTGAACTAAGAAGGCTAATATAGACACAAAGTAAAGCATGGCCTGCCCAACTGAGTACTGTATGGTGGCGCTTCACAAACAACATAAACCTACTCACTTACAATTAACCATTGTAATTAATATCAACATTTTTTTCCCCTTTTGGTGCGAAACTGGAACACTAGAATGCACAAATGTGGCAGCTGATAACGGACTCAGTGTGGACACTGCAGCCTCTGATGCGACGTGATAGTCGGACACTCGGATAGTGTGATGGCAGCCACACGGCTCGCTCACTGTCACTCACTCCGCTAGCTTACATTAGCCAATTAGCCTGGTCGTAACCCTGCAGGTAAAACAGACTGGTGTCTCAAATTGTCAAGACTGCTCTTCAACAACCACGAACAAAACGTTATGTCCTTTACCGTTATATCTGTTTCCAACAGAGTACAGTCGTCTCTCCCCAGACTCAAGCATTACGTTGAATCGCTTCACTCCGCATACTACATAATAGAGAGTCACTCTGTGCCACTTCACAGCCCCACCTGCTGTTTTGACGGCGGGTCTATGAGTTATAATTGAATGACTGACAGGACGTAGCGCCAATGAGAGAGTGGTTCGTTTTCAAAAGTCAACAGAGTCAGGTTGGGTCGGCCCGTCTTGATTGCTAAAGTCGTTACTGAACCAAAAGCTGACCATGACTCCGACACCAGTTTGACCCAGACAGAGATCTGCAGCATGCAGTCATGTAGTTAGCATAGCTCATGTAGTGTATCAGCGTAAGAACTCTCATGGGTCTGGCGCTGAGACGACCAACTGAGCTGCCCCACTGTACTGTACATGCGCCCATACCGGCCGGAGTGAGGAGTCAGCAGTTTACAGTCATTGTAATGCCGGTGTGAAACAGTCAATAAAATAGGTTTTTCAAAGATTGTGAATCACCGCAACCACGAGAGGTCGTTGAGCATACAGGCATAAATGCGTACAGATTTTCTTTTTGCTGATTGGTCCTGTATTATGCAAGAGAGGACAGACAGATACACACACACACACACACACACACACACACACACAACCGGACACATGAGCCCCTTCCAGCTCGGCCTGCTGGAGATAACCAGTGGTATCATTAGAGTAAAAATCATATCTAATAATGATAATTATTGTTCTTTCTGAACTCACCACTGGACCTGCTGTCATGTTGGTGTCAATGGGCATAAGTGAGACTAAATGTTACTGTTGCTGTAGTTGACAAAGCTTTGATGTCATTGTTTCTTGTTTTGTTTATTCCAGCAGTTTGCTTACAACTCAGAAAAATCAATTATGTTCAAATCACAGGTATTTTGGGTGATGTAAATAATGGGCTTATACTGAAATGTTATCTTGTATGCGCACAAGAAATAAATGGTCAGCAAGACCACAGGCCATTGAAATATGCATGACACTTTAGCACAGCAAATCCCCTCTTAAAGAAAATCAAGTGTTGTGTTGAGAATTAATTCCTCTTCATGTAATATTCATTGAGAAATAATAAAACGGTCCCTTACTTTAAATCACGACAGCAACACTGTACCCAGGAAGTCCACAAGTGGCTCTAAGGTAATATAAAGTGCAACAAATGTGTACTTTATTTCGTTTTGGCACTGAAGAATGAGATGTGTTGGAAATTGAACTATACAGTATTAAATAGTTCCCCCTGCTGGCTTGGCTGACTTAAATATATTTATTACTTGAATGAAACAAAAGTAATGACATAAGTTGAAGTGGACTTTAGACTAAAATGTAAACATGGTAAATATTGAGGAAGAGAGAGAGACAGAGAGAGAGAGACAGAGAGAGAGAGAGAGACAGAGAGAGACAGAGAGAGAGAGAGAGAGAGAGAGAGAGAGAAAGGAGAGAAAAGGAGAAAGAGGCAGAGCACTAGTCCCAGAAATGGACCACAATCAATTAGTCTAGCTCTACAATAGCAGGAAATCTTATATTGGGGTCATGCATTCCTTATCAGCAAGTGAATTTTCACATGCCAGATAATGCTCTAATGAGTAATGGAGTAGAATGAATAATGATGTGGAGAGTGTTATTTTTGCCCTAAGGCAGCTGGTAGCACACGCAGTTAACCTAAAAAGTGAGGATCACACTTGAGGGCACTTTCTCAAGTCCTCCCACACATGTCGAAAGATAAAAAGGACCTTCTGGTACGATTAATCCATTTCAGCGCAGACTTAAATATTCTCGTAACACAGTTGAAGCAAATTCTTTTTTTTGCTCAGTGAATTCCAGTAGAGCTGCAGTAAGTAAAGGATGCGCTTGGCATATTGCAACAAAAAAAGAAAACAGTTGCTGTGCATAATGCTGGGAAAAAAAGAAAAAGATTCAAGGTTATCACCTGCATGCGTGTGATGAGTGCAGGAATATTCAATTCAATAACACAGGCGTCCCAGTCACAGTCGCGGGACATGGTGGCGCAGTGGTAGCGCTGTCGCCTCAGAGCAAGAAGGTCCTGGGTTCGATTCCCGCCTGGGACGCCGTGGGTGTTTCCCCCTTCCCATGTCCTCAGTGTCTACTGCCCAGGTGGGCTATCTCGTCAAAAGGGCCTTTCTGTGTGGAGTTTGCATGTTCTCCCCGTGCTCCCCTGGGGTTTCCTCCAGAACACCACACTAAAAAACAGGCAAAAAAAAAAAAAAAAAAAAAAATCGTCCCTCCTTGGGAGCATTATAATGGTCATGAATTCCAAACTGCCACAGGCAGCCCCTCCCCTCCTATAGTAGTATTCTTCAGGTGTACACTGATTGGCGGACAGTGCAGCACTGCATTGTGGGATAGAGGTGATGGTGAGTGCTCTTCCTCTCCAGACAGGTGTTGTGTGGGTAAATTGGCACTGGTGGACATGCTACTCTAATCTCACTGACAGTTTTATGAGCTTTTATGTGTCCCACCTGCCATGTTTATGACTGGCTAACGCTATGTTCATGTTCAACAACATTAACCATGCAGAAGCCCATCACAACGCACAACAGTCTCTCCAACAGCCCTGAACACCTAACAGGTCTTTGGGGGGAAACATGAGAGTCCATGAGAGATATAAAAGCAAGCAGAATTTTAAATACAGAAAGATACATTGATATGGGAGCTTGTGGCATTAAAACCACTGAGGTATAAGCTGCAAATGGGAGGCATCATACAATGAGGGCTTTGCTGGTTCTAAGTGGCCTTGTGAGATTGATAAAATACAGGGGCCGGTTGCACAAAGCACCTTAACGTTAGATTTGCCTTAGAGTCCAAGTTAAGGTGTCCATAAAATACAATCGGCTGCACAAAAACACCTTTAAATCTTGTGCTTATGTTTTCCTTTAAATGTTGAACCTTAAGGAGAAGATTTAAGGGTGTTTTGTGAAACAATTTTTTTTTAATGACGCCTTAACTTCGACTCTAAGGCAAATCTTAACTTAAGGTGCTGTGTGCAACCGGCCCCAGGAATGTAGTGCTTTTGATAAAGACAGGCTCCTCCAGCTTTCAAGCCTAACTGTATGGGCCTTTTTGGCTCCCCCATAGCACCGTACATCTGATTAATCTTCGCCATCCGCCTAGCGAGACAAGGTCAGAGGGGGCAAGGTGGTTGGACCTACGGCACCGGGAGCGTCAATCCCGCAGACCCAACAGCATGCTGGGTAATTAATAACACCTCTGGGAAAGTTCTCCCCCAAAAACAGCAGCTCTCCTTGTTGCAGGAGTACAGTAACAAAGCCCTCAGATAGAGGAGCAAAGGGGGAAGGGGGGTGGAGAGGACATCGCCAATGATTTATAGACCATTGTTGTTTGGAGGGTATTTGGCTGGAGTTGCTGTATACTTATCGAGCATGTACGCCCGGGTCTTCACATACATATATATATATATATATATACACACACACATATACACATACACACGTGTATATATATATATATATATATACACATACACACGTGTATGTATATATATATACACACACACACACACATACAGTATATACAGTATATATATATATATATACACGTGTGTATGTGTATGTGTGTGTATATATATATATATATATATATTTATTTTTTTTACTTTCACCCCTGAGAACCAGATAAGACCAGCCCAGCTCACCTTTCTGAGAGAAACCCTCAGCTCTCAGTTCTGATTTTAAAAGTCTAATCTATTAAAAAAAAGAAGGATCATACAAATATTGAATTCATACTGATTTCAGTGCTTCAATACGACACGATCATGAAGGTGACAAGTTTGTAAACTGTGCCCTGCGCTCTGTGAAATAGCACAGAGTCGTGAGTCACTTTAGCTTTAGCGTTAACCGTGTCCCGCCGTGTCTCTGATCACAGGGCACTGACTGGCATACGGAACACGTCAGGGCCTGAAATGAAGCTATTTTAGTTTCACTGGACTGAGACTGTTACATCTGGGCAGCTACCCTTCCCATTGCAGAGGCCATCTTTCTTCACTGCAGGCTGTCAATTGATAGAGAGAGAGAGAGAGACAGAGAAAGAGATGACGAGATTTAAAGAGAGAATGCGGGCGAGCTAGTTGGAGACAAATAGAGAAAACAGAGGAAAAGAAGAAAACTGGGATGATAAAGGGAGAGAAAAAAGGTGAAAATCCCCAGTGATTTGTCAGTGATAGGATGCCCTAAAGGCAGCGGAGGCGACATCAGTATCACGAGCCATACGAAAAAAAACATGTCAGGATCATTATCAGGCTAAAGATACGATTAGAGCCACATCATGGCGTGCCCCGCACTCTTTTCCTCATGAGGAATACCCTCTTCTCCGCCCCCCTTGTTCTCTTTCTTTTAAATGCCGATTATCATTTGGTTGTCTGGAGGGGTGCCAGGGAATAAACAGTCTAGTGTTGTAGCTCTGCCTGAGCGAGCATGCTGCAGCCCGAGCTCGGCCTGGGGACAGGTGCCAACACAATGCTCAATTTAACACTGCAGCCAAGCAAGCGTTGTGTGTACCGTACCTAAACTGCCATAGTGGAGATGTCCGTCTTAGATCTTTTGGAAAGATGGGCGTTTTGTAGGGGTGTCAAAATTAATCGTTTAATCGATGCGTCGCGATGCGGACGTCTGAATCGAATCGTTGACAGATGAATCGTTGAATCGTTTATGTTTAAATTGCTGTTGACATTCAGATTTTAAAGCACTTTCTAAGTAAAAAAGGGACTTGATATTTATCACACTGTTTGTATTAATTGATGAAAAAGTAGCCATGTGCAGCCAGTAATAATATAGAAAATTGAGGATTTGATACTTGGAGCTGCAATACTTTGAGCTGTATCGTGATGCATCGTGGAATCGAATCGAAGACAGATGAATCGTAATCGAATCGTGAGGCCAGTGAAGATTCACAGCCCTAGCGTTTTGTAAACTAGATTGATCACAATATGAGTAATTAGCCCATTTCTGCTCCAATCCATTTATGCATTAAGTGCCGGGATATGAAAGATGCATAAGCCACAATCAGTGCATTTATAAGGTATGGTGACGTGCTGTAAGAACGGTCAGGAGGAGTTTTGTGGGTGCAAGTTGCAAACCGAAACTCACACACTACTCGACCGCCTCACATCTCCACGAGGCCTCTGTAGGGTTCAACACTTTGTTCTTGATTAAAAACAAACAAGAGGGCGAACAGAGCTGATGGAGGAGTGTTGAGACATGAAGCTGTTGCCGTTTTCATTTGAGATGTATGAAACCCTGGAGTCTGAGGATCCCCAGAGCAGGGCCACAGTAAATGAAAGTAGCAGCTCGAGCAGATTAATGTTATTTTGTTTCCGTGTGGGTGGGGGGAGTTTCTTTCAAAAGCCATGTGTCCATGTGGATCTTGTGTCCTTGTAACCACATGGAGTCTCTCTCTCTCTTCTTGGTTTCCAGTCCCTTGCTAGCACTTTATACTTGTTGCTTGTGCAAAAAAACAATTTGCTCAGATAGAAAGGGGGTAAAAAAGAGAAGACAAACAACTGAAAAGGATACTCTGAACAGTTCAATCATCTAATGCATTGAGCAGATTATGGTTCACAAGATAAGAGAAATGGAGTCAAATCTCAAATGTGTAGGTTGTATTCCAAAACTCTATTTTATCATACATATCCCCCAATAGAGCTACTGTGACATGGTTGGGAGGAACTACCAAATATTATGTGCTGTATTATTATTTTTTATTTCAAACTTTAGTTTATCTTTTGCTTTTTTTTGCAACACAAAGTGAAATCTTTAACGAGACAATAAGCGGAAAACAAAAATAGTGGCGACAGAGTTTTGCGACAAGGAGAATGAATCCAAATGTAGCGGAACATGTTGCATTTTAATAAGCACACAGTCATAAACGACGGCGGTCTCAAGAAATTTTATGATTAAATTTCATCTGCTTAATCGCTGCAGCCACCGCGCCTATTCATAACTCAACTATATCAGCACAGCTGGGACGCCGTTTCACTCTGTTCCAGGCAGGCGGAAGGAGGGACTAAACACCATTTATGAAGGAGGAGCCATTGTGCTGTATCGCATTATTAAAAAATGGGATTTTCTTCTCATGCATCATAGTTACTGGTCAGGGCACCTGTGATAGGAATGCCATGGTGCATCATAGTTACTGGTCAGGGCACCTGTGATAGGAATGCCATGGTGCATCATAGTTACTGGTCAGGGCACCTGTGAGAGGAATGCCATGGTGCATCATAGTTACTGGTCAGGCACCTGTGATAGGAATGCCATGGTGCATCATAGTTAGTGGTCAGGGCACCTGTAATAGGAATGCCATGGTGCATCATAGTTACTGGTCAGAGCACCTGTGATAGGAATGCCATGGTGCATCATAGTTACTGGTCAGGGCACCTGTGATAGGAATGCCATGGTGCATCACAGTTACTGGTCAGAGCACCTGTGATAGGAATGCCATGGTGCATCATAGTTACTGGTCAGAGCACCTGTGATAGGAATGCCATGGTGCATCATAGTTACTGGTCAGGGGCCAGGGCACATGTCATAGGAATGCCATGGTGCATCATAGTTAGTGGTCAGGGCACCTCTAATAGGAATGCCATGGTGCATCATAGTTACTGGTCAGGGCACCTGTGATAGGAATGCCATGGACACGGGAAATCGAGATCAAGAGAGTTGCATTGCAGAGGAGTGAAGAGAGAGCAGAGGAAAAGAGGTGGAGCAGGAGGTGGAGAGATGCTTTAAGCTGATTTATATCAGACGGTAATAAAGCAGGCCTCTCCCTCCCTGCCTGTTTAATATGCGAATATGCAGAGCATCCCGCTCCTGACAGCTCCCCATTAATAAAAGCCTGGCTGGGAGCGCAGGTAGCCATAGCTCATCTATATGAAAATACATGATGATGGTTTTACACAGAGTCATCTTTTAGAATGGAGACGACGTGCCAGAACAGGGCACAGATACTGAGAAGTACACACAGTCGTAACTCTACCTACTGTTACATCTCTGGTCCAGATCCCGGGTTTCTGTCTAAACTGCAGTGCGGGCGAACGGAATCAAACGACCAATACTGTTGTCCGTGCACAACGGACGCACGAGAAAGATTGAAATTCTACGATAAGATTGTAGTTGAGTTTCATACTCAACTAATTGTCTGCCAAGTTGGTGCCAGACCATATGGTACCGTGCCATTTAACCCTACTAATTAATGAAACCATTCTCTTCATGCAGTAATGATGGATGTCTTCGTTAGACACTCTTCATTCTCAACGGGGCCAAAAGTTTGTACAGCTCAACCAATTCATTTAAATTAAATTGTGCACATATAAGAGGAATATGAGGCATCTATGCATTACTGTACATACTAAAATATATACAGTCACAATGTAGGCGGAGCCATTGCTTTTGCAGGTCACCTTGTCTTCTGAAAGTTGCAGTGTATGAAATGATGATCGATTCATACAAAACTATAAAGACTGTCCTGGTAAAACAATCTTCTCCTATACATTCCTTCCCTTGGTAACGAGACCATAGATTTCCGACAAAGATGCATTTCCACATGGCCCATAGTCTTGTAACGCACATGTATATTACCTTCATCCACGGTCTCCCAGCAGACACCCCCATAAGCAGGAGCGGAAGAAAGAGGGGAACACAAGGAGGTTGCGCGTGGACGTGGTATGTCCAGCCCCTGGAGGCCCTGGTAATACCCACTCTGAGTCCATGTATTTTACATGAACAATCCTCAGAGGGCACAGAGAATAGGAATCTTACACTATTTAAATACAGGATTTGGGACATCAAAGCCGGGCTGATATTGGAATAACAGAAATAATTAGGGATATGGAAGTTGCAGAAATAGCCACATTTCCATAAGATGATAATTAGTCCCAGGGCTAGCTGGGTCAGGAGAGAGCCTGTTTGGCTTTGTGTTTGGAGCCTACAGCTGGCATTCCAGGTAGTTGCGAGAGGGGAATTTTATAACTGGAATACCATTTGCAAATCAGATCTTTTCATATATCGCTGTTCCATGGATTATATATGGAAAATACAAAATAATCCAGCTGGCTATAACCCATTAAAAATAATATTCATAATCAATGTCAGATCAGTGTTTTGTGGAGCTCATTTAAAGTGGCTAATGCACTTTCAATATTGTCGGTGCTTGTTTCGGTGAGGAGGCAAACGTCATTATATATTTTATTTCAAATAGTGGCCCACTAAAGCCTTGTAGTCAGTGAAGATCATAGACCTTTCTTTGGATCAGTCATAGTGACTAAGCCTTGTCAGACATCCATGATAAATGATTATGTGACCGATGCCAGACGACAAAAGACTGAAATTAATTACCTCAATTACCTTAAATCCTGAATCAAAGGAGGGAACCAGGCCACAGCTCCACTTACAGTAGCACACTTCTCTCTCTCCGTGTTGTAGTCATTTGCTTTGTCTGGTTCTATTTCCACTTATGAGTAAACAGGGAGGGAGTAAAAGCATTTTATTTTCTCCTGCTGAGCGGGGCGTTTAGAGGGGCCAGAGAGTCTGTCTCCTTATCTAATAACCCTGCCACACGCTTGCCAACACAGGAGAATCCTGGCAATGAGCACGGGGGGAGTCACAGAGCCATTTACAATCCAAAGCTTGGCTCACTCTGTGAAATCCACACGGCCACTGGAAGACTGATGCTGCTCGCTCAAAGTCTCCCTCTCTACACTCTTCCTACAGGGGCAGATCTCATGCGTCTTGTCTGCGTCTGGCGTGGCGGTCTGCACGCACGCTCTCTCTCTCTCTCTCTCTCTGTGCCTCTTCATATTCAAGCTGCAGCAAGCATGGTTTGAATCAGCGTGCTGGTGGCAGAACATGCTATGAAATGTGATGTATTTACACACGTGGGAAATATCCCTCCAGGGACTTATTTCCCCTCCAATAAAAAGCCAAAGGGAAGTTGCTCGGAGGGGGAAACCAAACTGGAGGGTTGTGAAGCGTTTTCTATCGCTATAGAGCAAGTCATTCGCACAACAATAACTGAGAGCTCTTGAATGCATGTATCACCCTGCATGCATTTATGTTAGATGAATAAAATGCCCGGTGCATTACCCTTGTTCTGTATTCTATTGGTTCAGAATCAGTGTGAAACGCTTATTAAAAAAAAAACTAAAAAAACCCGAAACAGCCCAGCTGCTGTCAAGGAGCAGGAGTCACTCATCACCCTGGTGATGGATAGAGATGCAGTAAAGTGATACTTCCTGCTGCTCACCCGTCCACAGCGCTCTAAGCCCCTCCCCCGTCAGCGCTCATCACCACGGTGACCTTGTGTGATCCACAAATGCTTGGTTGACTCCGTGTTGGAGAAGAGAGGGAGCGTCGCTTCGCCTGGTTTCTCCCATGCTGGGAGACATCAGTTGATGGACAGGCGAGGGAGGAAGAAGGGAGATGGGGAGGGAAAGAAAGAAAGAGAAGGAAAGAAGTCATTAAGTCATTCTTTTTATAGTTAAGATACAGATATGGAATTATACATGTAACTGAACTCCAGAGAGAAGTGAAGCATTCTCCCCTTGTTGAACGGAGTAGCAGTACTTCAATCATACAGGGTTATTTTTTATGTATTTATTGTTCTCCATCATTATATCTTATCTTTTCCTTCAATCAAAGGGTCGCAATTATGTAATTTTAATAATTAAGAACACCTTTCACCCTTCACCTTGATGGTTGAACATCAAAGAGATGTCCTCATCACATGCATTTTGACAGAGCTGATTGGCTGATTGGGACGTATTGGCAGCTCTCAGGTCTGCCCCAGCAGCCTGGGAGACAGTGTCCCCTGGTGTCTAAGGTAACTCTCTGTCTCGTCACTTCTGCTCCTCCAAACTAAACACTAATAACATGCTTCCTCAAACCAACCCCATAAACATATCATTATTTAAGAGTCGTTTCTATCCCCATGGCTGCCAGTCAATCTTTAGCTCCCACTTTATAACAGTCCCTGCCATCATCTTCTACACTCGTGTTGAATGGGTGCCTTGTGTCTTCAATCCAAACATCATGGAGCAATTAGATGTTTGGGTCATGGGCTGGAACAGAAAAAAATTGGACCTTATTGTTGGCAAGAGGGAGCACTTTCAGCACCAAAACCCATTATGGCAGTGGTCCCAGGCAATACACATCCATCATACAGTGGGGGAGAGGGTGTTTGCTCCCTTATCTCCAAAACTGAATTCATTACACCCATTCTATTTCAAAAGATGAGACGTGAGGGAGATGCATGTGAATTTTGGCAATTGACTGTAAGCAATGAGGGCCTGTGGCAGCCATTTTGAATCGTAACTAGTACAAGGCAAAATATTAGACCTCTTGACCTGTATGGTTCAGTTGAAATGGTTGATCAAAGCAAAGCTATGTTTTTATTGCATATACCCAATTTAGTGTTTCTGCTCTAAACTGGCCAATCAATTCACATCCCTCCACCTTGTCACCTGTTGCCTAACATAGTTCTGGGCCATAGATCCCTTACCCCTCTAGGCATTCTGGGCCCAGTTGCACAAAGCACCTTAGGTTAAGATTTCCCTTAGAGTTAAGGTGTTCATAAAATAGAATTGGCTGCCCAAAACACCCTTAAATCTTGTGCTTATGTTTTCCTTAAAATGTTTAACCTTATGGTGAAGACTTAAGGGTGTTTTGTGCAGCCGATTCTATTTTATGGACACCTTAACTCTGACTCTAAGGGAAATCTTAACCTAAGGTGCTTTGTGCAACTGGGCCTGGCCTTTTGTGGACGGAGGAGCATGGCCACGCCCTGGACATATCAGACTGCTGAGTAAACACCATCTTTGTTGCAGGGTGGGTGCATGTGACATCACGTAACCACCCCCCTGGTGGGGGCTGTGTGGGATCTAGGGCAGGCTCAAGCTCTGTGTGTGTCCAGAGCCAGAGCACCCCGTGCACGCGTCCTGGATCACCGTGGGCCATGTTAACCCCAGGGTCTGGACGCACTACTCTGGCCTTCTCTCACTATGAGGTGAGGTAAGGTAGTGTGGGAGAGACACCCTCTGCTTGTCATGGCTCACAGCTCAGTGGAACTGAAGGTCTACCCCCCGGGCCCAACAGGAGGAAAGTTTGGTTTAAAGTCCCTGGAAACTATGTTATTTAGGGTCTTATGTGAGTAATAGACTACTTGCACAACTCCACTACTTCCTGAAATGAGTAGTGCATAGTGGTTTCCTGTCCTACACTATTGGATGAACTGATTAATGTCAGGTGTGCCTGACTGCTGCAGTCACAACAACAGTGATCAGGCACACCTGAGATTAATCAGTTCATCCAATAGTGTAGGACAGGAAACCAAGATGCCCTACTCATTTCAGGAAGTAGTGGAGTTGTGCAAGTAGTCTATTCGGTGCCTCAGAAATTAGGAGACATTAGTTTCACCCCAAACCCCCAAAATCGCTTTAAATAATAAAGGGCTGGATTTCCACTTCCGCATTGAAGAGAGCAGTGCCCGACGTGCTCAAATGAAAAATCTTATCACGTCATAAGCTCGGTCCGTTCTACAAAACCTTCGTGAACCCGCAGGCAGCCTGCTCAGTCTCTCTCTATCGAATGGAGCGCGAGGTGTGTGTGTGTGTGTGTGTGTGTGGCGCTGTGTCTTTGCGGACTCTATCCGAATGTGGCCGGCCATGGCAGAGTGTGGAGGTCTGCCTCGCTAATGATTCGTCCAGAATTTGAGGAAGCAGTCGGGCCAGCGAGCCAAACACACACGCATGCACGGACGGACGCACGCGCACACACAGGTTCAATGTGGACACGCCCACACAATCCCAGAGGGAGCGAGAGGGGAGAATTTTGCTTATTTCTCCATGACTTTCAAACCTAAATTTATATACTTTGCAACGTTCATCATCATTCTAATTTGGCTGGTGGCTGATTAACATAGGTTCCTGTGGTGTGATGAACTCAAAATGCATATTTATGTTGGGTTTCCAGGGTCTTTAAAGCAAATGGAATCGGTGAGAAAACCAGACAAATTATCTTGCAAGCCTTTAACTTGTTGAGATGAGTTCTGTAACGATGTCAATTGTTACAGATTGTTACAGTCAATTGTCAACTGATTGACGATTTATGTCTTTTATGGGGCAAGTTGAAACCACACAAATGTCTAGGAGCAGACACCCACCCCATCAAGCATTGTGAGACTGTGGACTTAGGGGTCATTCACACAGCGCTCTGCACTGGGGCCCCCCAGTGTGTCAGGCTCCAGCAGTGGCTGCAACCAGCATACTTGGAGGAAGTACAGGGTGATTTTTTTATCCCATTTTTATCCCCCATTAGTGCTATTTTTATTTATTTATTTATCCTGGTTGCTGCTCCACCCTCTGCCGATCTGGAGAGAGCCGAAACTGGCTCCATGCTTCCTCCGAGACATGGGCAGTAGCCAGCCGCTTCTTTTCACCTGACAGGGGAAGTTTCACCGGTAGGACATAGCACGTGGGAGGATCACGCTATTCCAACGAGTTCCCGTCCCTCCGAACAGGTGCCCCTAACGACCAGAGGAGGCACCACTTCAGCGACCAGGATATTGCATGTTTTGGTGAAGGGGGTTCCTATTTGAAGGAAACCCCCAGGGGGCACGGGGAGAACATGCAAACTACACACAGAAAGGCCCTTTTTGATGACCCCACCTGGGTGGTGGGCACTCGAGGACATGCGGACGGGCACGCACTCCTTCAGCGCTCACAGCGTCCCAGGTGGGAATCGAACCCAGGACCTTCTAGCTGTGAGGGGACAGCGCTTACCACTGCGCTACCGTGCCCCCTTAGCCTACAGCCTTTTAAAAACATTTTCCTGGTTCGCTCGCACATGTACCATCAGTATTTTAGGGTTAATACTCCTGTCAGCGGCCCTGACCAAGGCAATGGCAAAAAGAACTGCAGTTGGTCCCCGGGCGCTGCACTGCGGCTGCCCACTGCGGCTGCCCACTGCTCCTAGTTTTAGGAAGGTTCCTAGTAGAGGATGGGTCAAATGCAGAGGATGAATTTCTCCATGGGGATAAAAAAAATGATAACTTAACTAACTTAATCACTGGATTGTGTGTGAATCCAGCCTTACACAGAGGTATATTGACTTGGCTATTGCATGGACTGTATAACGTTCCCTCTCTTGGCGGGGTCTTGCATTTGCATTACCCGGGGGGTAATGCAAATGCAACTGCTCCTGGAAAGAGCAGTTGCCGCCCAACTCCACCAGTACATGTCCAACCATGAGCTCTATGAGCCCCTTCAATCTGGTTTCAGAATCCACCACAGCACAGAGACTGCTCTCATTAAAATAACTAACGACCTCCTCACTGCTGCTGACTCCGGCCACATCACCATTCTCATCCTCCTGGACCTCTCCGCAGCCTTCGATACAGTCTCTCACACCATTCTCCTCAACCGCCTTTCCAACCACCTGGGCCTCACCGGCACGGCCCTCGCCTGGTTCTCCTCCTACCTCTCCAACCGGCAACAGTTTGTCACAATAAATGAACACACCTCCACCCCTGCCCCAGTACACCACGGCGTGCCTCAAGGCTCCGTGCTTGGACCTCCCCTCTTCACCACCTACATGCTTCCCCTCGGCCAGATCATCCGCCACCATGGTCTAAACTTTCACTGCTATGCTGATGACACACAGCTATACATCTCCACAAAACCATCCACCCGCCTCCCCCCCCAGGCCCTTGTCAACTGCCTCCGTGAAATCAAATCCTGGATGTCATCAAATCTCCTCAAACTCAACAGTAAAAAGACAGAGCTCATGGTTGTGGCACCGGCGGCACTGCTCAGGAAGGTTGGAGATCTCCTCCTCGACGTAGACGGCTGCTCCATCTCACCATCCACTGAAGTCCGCAACCTGGGCGTCATCCTCGACTCCACTCTCTCCTTCCACTCCCACATCAAAACCATCACCAAATCTGCCTTCTACCACCTCAGAAACATCTCCCGACTCCGGCCATCACTCTCTGATTCCGTTGCTGAAACCCTCATACACGCCTTCATCACCTCCCGCCTGGACTACTGTAAGGGAGTCCTGTTCGGGGTTCCCAACAAAACCCTGGACAGGCTCCACTATGTACAAAACTCAGCTGCCAGGGTTCTGACCCGCACCAAACCCTGGCAGCACATCACTCCCACCCTCATCCACCTCCACTGGCTCCCGGTCAAGTCCCGTATCTTGTACAAAATCCAACTCCTCACCTACAAATCCCTCCACGCCCTCGCCCCCCAGTACCTGTCTGACCTCCTGCAACCCTACACCCCGTCCCGGAACCTGAGGTCCTCCAACTCGGGTCTCCTCTCCATCCCCCACTCCCGCCTGCGGACCTTTGGGGCCAGAGCCTTCAGCGTGGCTGCCCCCACCCTTTGGAACTCTCTCCCAGCCGAAATCCGCAACGCCGCATCACTGGCTACCTTCAAAACTCTACTCAAAACTCACCTGTTCAACACAGCCTTCCACAACTAGTCTCTTCTGTTCTTTGTTGTTCTTTGTTGTCATCTATGTGTGTCCATCATCTTTTTGTGCTCTGTGAAGCGGCCTTGGGTTCCTTGAAAGGCGCTATATAAATCCAAGCTATTATTATTTACCCCAAACCAATTAAAGATTCTTAGAAAATAGCACCCAACAAACGATCAAGAGATCACATTTTTGCACCTATTTGATCTATCTCTACTGTAGTAGCCTATAACAGGTTTCCTGACACATCTGAAGCAAGTCTTTTTGAAGGTGGTTGGTTGGACCAGGTTTATCTGGGACCTGAGGCAATACAGCCGGATTGTGTGGTTGCCCTGGAGTTCACCACAGAGTGTGTTTTATCGGCCCAATCTAGTGCCCATAGCCCTTCTCCTCTCCCTCCCCTTCTTCCACTCTCTCATCCCTGCTGTCATATTCCTTTTTGTCTGATCTCAGTATTACTGCGCTTTCCATTCCCCAAAAATGAAAAGACATTAACCCTCATATTAGATCTTTGTGAATAACATTGAGTTCATTCAATGACGCAGAACACGGAGACCACAGTCGGAGCGCCCTATTAGTGGTGGGCAGGAATGTAATAAGTGGGACCATAATGTCTGGCGCAGGTTCCTCCTGATGCAACCCCTCGCTCTCCGGGCGCAATGGCACCTAGATCTTCAGAGGAGAAGAGAAATGGCCACATCCCTTCGCAGTCAGACGTTTTTCACAACGCTCTCCTGACACCAATCTTTTCCACATGGATGGCCTATCGGTGTCCTATTTTCCTGAATCTGTTATTTCCATAATCCGGCGGCTGCCATTGCCTCGGGTTAACAGATGAGCCGGAGTGTGTGAGATGGCAGGGCTTTGTAGCCCCTAACGAACAGTGTGCGGTCTGATGAATGACATTTGGGCTGCAACCACGTCACTTCTTCCATTAGTGAAGCCTCTCCCAACTCTGCCGTATTGAACCACGGCTTTCAGCTATTAGCCTGATGCATGACACAGTCAATTCCAGTTACGCTTTAATAAGTGAATATTTATCTTAGCCCCCTCTCAAAGCAAGAAGGAAGAAGCAAGGGGGGGGGGGGGGGGGAGTGAGGAGAGAGGAGAGAGGTACCTGAATTATTCTTATCTCCAGATGTGTGCATGCATGTGTGTTGGTGTGGATGAGTCTGTATGCGTGAGTGTGTGTTTCAGTGTGTGTGTGTGTGTGTGTGTGTGTGTGTGTGTTTGTGTGTTTCAGTGTGTCAGTGTGTATTAGTTCTGAGGTATTGTACTTGTTCCTTTTCATCTTTGTCAGTGAGAGCCTTTAGGCTGGCTTTAGGTTGATTCATCACCAGCAACAAAGCCGGTGTACTCGCGCATGGCTCCAAGTTCACATTAGACTTTCCCTATCAGTGAATCTCTACCACACAGTTCTGTAAGAGTCACTAGCGTAAGAGTCACTAGCATGGCAGTCACTGGCATTTCACTCCTGCAAGCAAAATTTCATCTATTTTCATAGGTGGATATCCAGGTTATCAGCTCAACCTCTGTCATCTTCTGGTATCTGAAAACCGTACTTCTAACACTACGCATCTCACGCGTTACGCATGCTCGATTACTAGGCTCGCCTACGCAGTTGCAGCTCGCCCGCTGTGTGGGCTTACTTGCTCTTATGACATCGCTGATGATGTCACAAACTGATGATGTCACAACTTCACATGACTGATTACATCACAATTGCTCTGATGACATCACTGATGATGTCACAATGCCTATGACATCATCAGTGATGTCACAATGCACAATTGCTCAAGTGACATCACTGATGGCATCACCTCCGGGACAAAATTGAAACGGAGAACATCGCACACATGCTCCCTTTTTTTATGGCAGTTGGCCTCCTTTATGTTGCATTACCGCCTTCTGGATTCATCCAGCCACTGTTTCCTTACATTATGTCTCTCCTCTCACGCACTCCCTTCGCTCCAAGACTCACCTGTTCTAACTAGGGCTGTCCGTGAATACCATTTTTGGGCTTCGAAGCTTCAGTGATAAGTATTCGAATAGATTCAAAGCTTCAATGGGAATGCGGGGCATGTAGTAGTAACACAGAGGCGAGGAGAAAAATCAGACATAATTTTCCTTTTTATTTAAACAAAAATTGATAAAAGATTTGCCATAGGCCATAAAAACAAATTTGCTTATATGTACAGTAGGCCCTGGTGGCTGCATGGCCAAACTGTCACAGTTAGATGAGAGCTGTGAGGCACAATGTCCTTGTCTAAGAGAATAAGTAATAATAATTCATGTTAATGCATAATGAATGTTGGCTCTATTTAAAAATAAATTTAAGAAAAATGAAGCATTCGAATATTGATGTGGAAATTGATTACCAATGGCATCGATTGAAGCTTCGAAGCTTCGAAGCATTTGGTTCAACATGTCTTAGTTCAAATTGGCTAAGTGGTGTCTGTGGTGGTGGTGTCAGTCACGATTTGTCATCAGTGATGTCACTTGAGCAATTGTGATGTCATCAGTGATGTCACTCAAGCAATTGTGGTGTCAATAGTGATGTCACTTGAGCAGTTGTGATGTCATCAGTGATCATCATTCACATACAATTCGACGCTCGCATTGCCCTTCCCCCCCGCACTCCATTCATAGTCAATGGGGGTAGTAGTCCGACAGGCTCCGGCAGTGAGCAATGCAATGCAGGGGTATGCATGAAAAACACGCAGAGGTCATACGGCGAGAGAGCTCGGGGCGATCCAACTTTTGGGGGATGTAGCTCTACATCACGCTCCGCTGGCCAATCTAGACACCACACACACACACACACAGGCACAGTTGCTGTTTCACTCATCTTCTCTTCTCTCTCAAAAAATCGTGGCTGTATATCTGTTTTCTTCACAATAAAAATCCTCTGGTTAGTTTGTCAATGAAAGTCTGCCTGCCTCAGCACTCGTCTTTTCCTGGTTTGAGGAGGAGAAGGCAGAAAGTGGGGGGTGAAGTGAGATCCGCCCACCCCCGACCAGCCGGACTACTATACATCGCAAAGGATTGTGTGTGAATTCGGCCTTAGTTCAAATTGGCCCATAATGAACTGGTCACGTAGAAGGATGTCGGCGTGTTCGAGGCCCGTGTCATCTTTCCGCTTTAACCTGCAAAACAGCTCCACGTCGTGCATTAAAATCATACAACGCACACCTACAGTAGTCATCGATTATCCCTTACTTAAAAACGTTTTCATGATCGAGTGTGGATAAATCACAGTCGTTTTCTAAGGATTATAAAACAAACGTGATGGAAGTGATGCCATCCGTGATGTCACTTGAGCAACTGTGATGTCATCAGTGATGTCATCAGTGATGTCATCAGTGATGTAATAAATCTTTCCTGGCTGAGGCTATATAAGTGGTGTCACTTGAGCAACTGTGATGTCATCAGTGATGTCATCAGTGATGTCATAAATCTTTCCTGGCTGAGGCTATATAAGTGGTGGGAATATGTGTAGGGGAAAAGGTTGTTTCTCCAGTCTTCACCCTAGTACCAACACAAGTGGATCAATCGAGGACACGTGTACTGAGCAGCAGCAGGAGGACCACACAAGCCGTCTCTGGCATTTTGCAAGCCATTCAGTCATCGCTCCAAGGTACAATAGTTAGGAAAGTGTTGAAGGCGCGTGCGGCGTGTCACTAACGTAACGTACATCCTCAACAAAGCTTTGAAGTTGATTTGGAGATGTCGGAGGTTCGGCGTCTCTTGGTGTCTTTCCAAGACGAAGGAAAACGACATAAAAGAATAGTTGTGTTCGACTGTCGCCTCGAAAAGAAAGAAGCTAACGTTACGGAGAAACTACTGGAAACAACTGGTTTGGACTATAAAAGCTTCTGTCAACTTGTATCCAAGGAATTTGTTATCTCTCCAAATGAAACTTTTGTCTTGACCACAACTGATAGAACATTATTGAATCATGACAGCTTTGATGACCTTCAAGATGGCAACACCCTTCACTTGTTGCAGACAGAGGACCAAGCGCTGGCCGTGCCAACAGAGGAGCACATTGTGTTCCTCCCTCATTATGATACTCTGGTCCGGAGTGGCATGTATGAGTACTATGCCAGTGATTGCAAGAACGCGTTACCCTATGCACTTGCCGAATTGATCGACAATGCCCTTACAGCGACAGCTAAAAACAGAGGAGGGAGGGCGATAGAGATTCGACTGCTGTTTGATGAGACCCTGGGGAAACCTGCAGTGATCGTCTTGGATAATGGCCGTGGGATGACCTCTAAGCAGCTCAATAATTGGGCAGTGTACAGGCTCTCTAAGTTTGCCAGGGAAAAGGATACAAGCATTAATGAGGGGTACGTCCGGCCCGATCCAGTCCCTCGCAGTCTCAACAGTGATATATCTTACTTTGGAGTTGGAGGAAAACAAGCGGTTTTCTACATTGGAAAGTCAACCAGGATGATCACCAAAGCAGTGAGCTCCCCAGATGTTCATGAGCTGATTCTCTCAAAAGACGAGTTTGAGAGAAAAGAGAGGGACAAAGAGTACATGTACAGCGGCATTATCAGAAACAGGAAGCCCGCTGACTCTTCTCACATGAAGCAAGAGGATGAGAGGTTCCTCCATGAACTCATTGCTGAGGAGTCGGAGAAGGAAAGCTTCACTGCTGTGGTAATTACAGGATTACAGCCTGAACATGTCACCTTTCTCAAACGGGACTTCGACGTGTGGACCAGAGAACTAGCCCACTTGTATCACTATTACATTCATGGAGTCAGTGGGAACATGAGACCCTGCGATAAAAACTCAGATCACCTGCCCAACATCAACATTCAGATCTCTCTGCGAGAGAAGCCTCCCAGATCCAGTGTGATGAATCTCAGGCAGGTTGACAATGACATGCAGAGTCTGTACCTAAATGCAACTGCGGACACGTTTGAGTTCAAGGCCTCTATTAAGGGAGACGGCACAGTGGAAGGAGTCCTGAGGTACCACCCCTTCCTGTATGACAGGGAAACCTATCCCAGAGAGCCTGATGCTGCACTGGCCCCTGCTGATGAAGAAGATGATGATGATAATGACTCCGGTGTTGTGCATCAGGCGAGGGGGAAGAGGCCCATATTTGAATGTTTCTGGAATGGACGGCTGATACCTTACACAAGAGTATCCGAGTTTGACTGGTGTGCTCGGCCCAAGAAAGGAGCACTGCTGCCTGCAGAGTGTTACAGCCGGTTCTCAGGTGTGCTTTTCGCTGATGACAGATTCCAGGTCTCCACCAACAAGCTCACCTTCATGGACCTTGAGCTGCAGCTTAGGAACAAGGACACCCTCTTCACACACATCATTAATGGACAGGAACAAAGAGTCAAAATTCAGAAGGCGTTTACCCAGTGGCTGAAGAGTTGTCATGAGCATTTGGACAAGCAAGTGCAGTTCCTGGGCTTCAAGGGCATCATAACACGAAAAGATGTTCCCAATAAGAAGATGCAGCACCCCTGGGCGACCTTCTCCTCCATTGAATGGGATGGCAAGAAATATGAAACGGGACAATATGTGAAGTCTCAGAAAACCCAATCCATCTTCTTTGGCTCTGTGGTGCAGTTCTTTCTGTATGGAGATCATGGTGGAGATGTCTACGCCACAGGGGGATACGTCCAAGTGGCTATAGAACCAAAAGCGCTTTACGGCGAGCTCAAGACCATACCCATACCCAAGATTGACAGGACCTGCACCGCCACTGCCATCAAGAAAGGAATCAACCATGAACTAGCCAAGCTCCCAGAGAGGCTGAAAGTGATTTGGCCAGAGGACAACGCCTGGTCACAAAACACTGTGCACCCAGCAGGGACTCCACTAGGGCCACTCCATGTAGAAATTCTGAACAAAAAAGAAGAGTCAATGTGCAGGCTGCCATCAGTGAGCCAAGGAACAGTGAGAAAACTTCTGATTGAGCTCAAAGTAGTCTGGCATGGTCCTAAAAACGATCAAGAGATAATGTCTCACATCGCCCAACATTCACCAAAGTGGGCATTCTGGTTCAAAATCATTGAGAATCTGAACAAGCTGGGGAAGTACACACTCTACCTGAACACTGTGCTTAATGAAAGCAATGCCAGCGCCTTTGGTGGAAAACGACTTCCAAGTTACAAACTCCAATTCAGCATCAGAGAGGGTAGTGCTGAGAGCTTCGCAGTGGGTGTAGTGAGCTCCCCCGTTCATGTTGGGGTGCCATTCGACATCCCATTGGAACTCCTGGATGGGTATGGACACCCAGTTCATCCCCCTCCTGATCTCAAACCTGTACTCAAATGCAGTGGCCTGGATGTGAGTTATGAGGGAATGGAGGGCAGTGGGACCACTTTCACTATCAGAAGTGTCAAAGCAAGCGGCAAAGTGCAGAATTACCACTCTAAGACACATGACCTGAAGGTTGTCTTGCCTGGCCTCAGACTAGACTCTCAGACTGTCAAGATAAGTCTTCTCCCTGGTAAACCACATTCACTCCATGTGACACCAGAAGACGACCCCATCACAGTAGAGAATGGAAACTCTCTCACCTTCAATGTTGAAATTCATGATGAAGCAGGAAACATCACAGCTCACCCCATGTTGATTGTTCTCTGCAAGGCGAAGGAGCTTACACTGGTGACCACTGACTGCAGCAGCACAGGAGCTGGACTCCTAGTGACAAAGCCAATAAACCTGAAAAACATGAATGGAGACCAAAATACACTCAACATTAAATTTGAGGTGCCAAGTCAGAAGAACATCACAACGGTCCTGAGGGAGCTGAAGGTGGTGCCCAGCAAGCGAGTATCCCGGATAGAGGTTTACACTCGATTGAACCTGCTGCTGACGGACAAGGACAAGATAGAGTGGGAGGCCGGAGGCTTGCTGGAGAACCTGCACTATAAGCTGTATGATGAGGGAGGCAGGGAGGTACCTCTCATTGCCAAAACAGTCTCCATGATCAAGGTTAACTGGACAAGAGATGTAAGTCTGGAGGATCTGGCCCAGGGGAAGCTGCCCAATGTTCATGTGCCAACAATGGTGCAGGACGAGCGCTTCTTCCAGGTGTCCTACCAAGAGCAAAATGTGTCTGTAGACACCTCCTTCACAATAGTGCCTCATCCACATGAAGCCAAAAAGCTGAAAGTCATGCTGAGTCAAAGCACAGTGAGGATGGGGCAAACCCTACCTGGAAAGATCAACTTAGAGCTTGTGGACCAGTATGGAAATGTAACGAAGACGCTAACCTCCGCCTGTGTGGACCACACCACTGTGGAAGCTGAGGGTCTGGACAAGTCAACTGTAGCTTTGACATGGCAAGAGAGCAGCAATTCAATCGTGGTGACAGGTGTGCGGTTCCACTCCAGGACCCCTGGCGCCAAAGAGCTGTACTTCACCTGCAAAGGCTTTGTGGAACATGTCAGCATCATAGTGACTGCTGGGCACCCTGCACAGCTTACACTGGTCAAAGGGCCAGAGCAGCCTTTGCAGGTGTTGAATGACGATGGCATCCCCACACCTTTCCACATCCAGCTTTGTGACATGTGCGGGAATCCTTCCACAGACCAGAGCGTTGTGGTGACAGTAAAGTCCTCATCCTCAGCACTGAAGTTGGAGCTGCCTTTTGTTTCACAACTAGTAGACAAAGAGGGGAAAGCTGCTTTCACTGTTCAAAGTGTGAGCGGACCAAAGGGAGAGTATCAGCTGGTGTTTCAAGCGTACAAGAGAAAAGAAAAGAGAACCATCCGGGGGCCGTCAGTGAACCTCACCATCATCCCCAATCCCAACAAACCTGTCAGCCTGTCGGTGGAGTACGACACCAATGCTAAGTTTCCTGCAGGAGGAACCTTCCCAGTGTTCTCAGTGACTGTGGTGTCAGATGAGGGAAGCCTGATAAGGACTTTCAACCCTGCTGCTGTGTTCATGTACCTCTGGAAGGCAGAGGTATCAGGCATGCAGCCTCCAGAAGGGGCCACTCAACTGAACTGCAGTAAGCCCATGGAGAATGAAAAGGATGAGTGTTTTCACTTCAGAGATAAAGCCATCCCAGACCATGTTGGAAAGCACACCATCCAGTTTGCTCTAATTGTAGACAACAAAAGTCTACAATTCCTATTGAGTGAGCAGTACATAATAAACGTGGTGGCCAATGATCCTTTCAAACTGGCCCCCAACTGTAAACCACCAACCCCAGTTGTTTCCAACAGTGACATCACTGCCAAACGTACCTTGGTGGAGAATATGACTCTGAGGATAATGGATAGATATTGTAACCCGACAGGGGCAGAGCTGGAGGGGAAGGTGGTGGTTTCGATAAAGAGCTCCAGTGGGGACAGCAGCAACGGTCTCCCTCTGTTTGAAGGCAGGACCAGTACTCTTCAGTTCGACTTGTTGGAGGGAAAGGTCCATATCACTAGGCTGGCTATATTTGAGAATAGCCCTGGTCAGGATGGCAGTAAGTATATTCTGCACTTCAAACCTGACGTCCAGAGTTCTCCTGGGTCCTGGCTTCCCCTGGCTCCTTTCGAGCTCCTCTTCCATTTTTATAATGAGGCAGAGAAGCAACAGAAGATGTCTGAACTGTCCAAAAAGAAAGATGAGCTCATTGCTGCTATTGCCGTTTCCAAGGCGGTCCAAGCCGATCACCAGGACCTCCTCAACTTGCTCACCACTCAACTGGAGGATGCAAGTAAAAAAGAGGCCATCCTTAAAGCCGAGCTCAAGAAAAGAGACATGAATGTGGCACAACTTGCATCTATACCAAATATTGACAAAGTCCTAAAAGCGAAGGCTTGTGAAGAGGATAGGATTAAGAATACGCCCAGAAGGGTCTGCTCCATCCCTGATCGCTTCAGGGGTGTGCAGGATGTGTTGGGAAAGGTCGGCCACCTGGCCCTGGTGGAGGATGATAAGGCAGCTGTGGTTGTCTCCTGGCATATCATGGGTGACATGGACTGTGTCATCACCCAGACAACAGCCGCAGCACGAAAGATCTATGACCAAACCAATGGCAGGCAGCAGGTCATGCCCCTGGACAGTGTGTACTGCAATCCAAGCAGCAGACCCTTGCCGCACGTAAGAAATGGCCGGAGTCTCTTTCATCCCACTGGGAACCCGGTGTTTGTCAGAGATCTGCTGATCTACCCCCACAACACGGAGAGCTGTGACAAGGTGTTTAGAAACATTCTGGGAGAGACTATTCTGATTGATGACCTGGAATCTGCAAACAACTACAGAAGGGCGGTGGTGCAGAACAAAATGCCGTGTCCCACCATCTTGACCAGGCAGGGTGAGAGGATAAGTGGCAGGGGGAAGTTTGGTGGAGCGCAGAACAAAGCTCCTCCCATTGAGCATTTGAACGGTCAAGTGTTTGGGGCGCCCCTCCCTGTGCAATGCCAGACCCTGAATGAAGAAATAGAGCTGCTCAATCAGTACCGGTCGGCTCTGCAGAAGAAGGACCTTGCGAAAAAGGAGCGTGACGAACGCATAAGAAAACTGAAGGCACCCGATATGTGCAAAATGCGGCAAGAGATGGCGGAAAAGATTAAGCAGGTGGGGGAGATTGATATGCAGCTCACAAGCACTCCTAGAAGAGCAGTGAAACGGGCTGCTGAGGGAGCTGGAGAGACATTGACAAAGAGACCCAGGCAAGGAGCCAATAAGCCTAATAGTAATAAGTGATGTTTTAGACTAATTTCAATAATGAAGACTACTTCTTCAGCCAACGCCCAGTTCAGGTTATATCACAGTGCACGCCCCCTTTACTTTCAGTCGTATAACCCATTCATTGTTAGGCATGCCCCTTTCATTCATGCTCTCTCCTCATCCATTCAGTGTCTCCCACGCTTGCCCTCTCTGGCAATAGCCAATCAGCTCAAGATTGCTCTCCAGCTCTCAAGGAAGGCGGACGCTTTTTCTCTCTCTCCCCATCTCTCCCTTCCCTCTGCTTGCTACCCGGAGCAAATCTTGCACTTGTCTCTTCAAAACTACAAATATGGATTAGCGGTATATGGATATTAAGCTGGTCTCTCAACGCAATCGACAAAATTAATACGGGGTCCGGGGTCCGGGAACCCCCCCCCCCCCCCCCCCCCCCTCTGCCCAGACGGGACTTTCGCCGCGGGATACGGGAAGACAGCAGCCATTGACCCTAGGCTGCACGTCACAATAAACGAGATGAGCGGGGCAGTGAGTACTCGGACTGTTGCAATTTCTGATCTGAATCGCAAAAATTGATTACTTCTGGGAGATATCACTGCCACGATCCGAAGTGTTTAAAATTGAGGACCAGGGACAGACTCGTGTGAGGAATGCTGTTGATCCCTGCCCTTACCGGGAAACCCAAACATCTGATCTAATCTGGACTCCCCCCACCTGCTATCAGGCCGTCAAGGCCACTGCAGCAAACTCTCCAGAAGCGTTGAATGCAACTTGTGCTTCCAACATCGACCCCCCCCCCCCGCCCTCACATCTGATGCTTGACTTTTGGTGAAAAAGGTGTTTCAACAAACGAAGCAGCAAACATTGTATCAAAATATTAGTTTTTATGTTAAGATTACATAATAGTGAAGCTGTAAAGCATTACTCAAAATGTTAACGTTACAACGAGGGATTTATTTTGAAAGAGCTAAAGCGGATGACCTACTTACATTCGGGCTGACTTGACGCAGTCTATGTGCCTGGGGCTGGGCTCGTGAGCTTTGTGGGGTGCACTCGTGCATGCCGACGAGAGACACTTTTCTCTCTGCAAGAAAGTCGAATTTCAGCATGTGGGAACCACTGAATCTCACTGACTCACGCTGGAAAAGGGGCGGGAACTCACGGAAAATCACGGGTTGGACCACCGCCAAGATTTATATCGCCAGCTGGAACAGAGCTGCTGCGTAAAAACCCACCTCACTTGCAGGGGTTGCCCTATCGGGTAAATGGCGCTGCTTGGAAACTTTTAGACTGAAGTAAACGCCTCAGGAGGAGCATCATTATATCATGGAGTCATACGCCAAAATTAATTTGTTTATTGTATCATTAAAGCTTATTGAACCTTTCTACTAGTCTCTCATTATTGAATTACTCCTACCCCAGTATTTTTTTTTTATCTCTGTTTACTTTTTCATGTGAAAACTGTGAACATTAGTTGTAGAAAAGGCTCCGTAATGCCCCACCATCGGGCCTGTTCATGGGGCAATTGGCGCCCACGAACCGGAGGAGCCCACGACGCAATGATGATGTCACGGTGATGATGTCAGAGGTCACCTTGTGAAGTCATCGGTGATGTCAGACGGTCTAGGCTGTCTCCAGACTGTGTGATGTCAGACGTGACTTTGTGAGGTCATCGATGATGTCATACCTCCCGGGACATTGTGACATCACCAATGATGTCATACCTCGAATGTGGGAGGTATAAAAGTGTTGTTCTATCATGTTTAATTAGGTCTTGTTCTCCCTCTGCACATGATACACAAGGTTCTCTGTCTCTGCACGCTATGTATCTGCTAACTACTCTGTATGTTGCTTCTGCCTGATATTTCTGCCTGATATCTCCAATAAACTGCCTGAAAGACATCTCTATGGTTCTAACCGATCACTGCCCGCGAGCTCTTACCTAAGATCCAGCAAACTTCACACAAACTTCCTTACATTACTTATTTGTGCAGTTTTACACTATATTGTTTTTGTATATTTACGCAATTTAGACAGCACTGATTGTTTTCCTACTTTCTCGGTTATGTTTTATTTCACTTCTTTGTTAAGGCATCAGGTTTTCATGAGCTAATTTTGTCAATTTGAAGTTATTGATAAAGAAATTTAGGAAGAAACTTAATGCTAATGATGAATGTACACTTCAGAGAGCAAGTAATGGAAATCACTAGCATGTATTAAAGTAATCATTAACGAATACTAATGGAAATAAGTTAACAAACTGAGATTGTGACTTTGAGTTTGTCTTCAAACGTGGCAACTGCACATTATGAAAATGTGTGTGTGTGTGTGTGTTTGTCTATGTGTGCATGCGCGGGAGTGTTTGAGGGAAAGAGAGAGGCTGATCTGTGTGACCAAGTGGAGCTGAGTGCCACTCTGACAGGCTATTAGTCATAAGGCTTTAACCACTCAACCCCTATCACTATAGCAATCCATACCCTGCGATGGGAACCCTACACATTTCAACACAGTCACACAGATGCATTAACACACATGCACATCATAGTCAATGGAAAATATAGTCATCGCTCCAGATGACACGACATTTGACTTACAACAAGGTCAATCAAGGTTGACAGGTAAAATATACGTAAATGTTTCAATCAATCAATGTAGCCATCAATCACTGGAGTCCTATGTCCTCTTACCTGTCACCTCTTCAGCTTTGAGACACACTCCCACAGTTCACCTCAAACTACGTTACCACTGGTTGAACGCCAAAGACAGCCGTTTTACTGATACAGTAGTTCTGGTCTATGGCATATTGTCATATTTACAGTAATGTTAACCTAAACAGAATCAATTAAGACACCAAGAAAGGTTTTGTTTTTGACAATCAAATTACAGTTCTAACACAAGGCAACAACCAGCTTGCTTTACCTTAGAAATATAATCCCATTCAAGTGTTCACAAAAGCTAAATAGTGTACACTGCTCTAAGGGAGATTATCACAGGATGTTGTGGAACCCTCTGAGTTGCTTGGAAACAGAAAGCCAATCATTTTCTTCTTCATTGAGCCACGGGGGAGTAGTTTGGAGTTAATTGCAGTGAATCCAATTTTTTAATTAAAATGAACATCATGACGATCTGACTGGATTGGGATTTGTTCTTGCTACTTCCCTCTCTCTCCCCTTCTCATTTCCCCTCCCCTGCAGGACAGCTTGAAAGAGTCCTGTTGTTTTATTTTAATTGGGGCAGTGATGTAATTGGCCTACTCCATGCTGGTCTGTTCAATTTAGATCCTGACGTGTGTGTGTGTGTGTGTGTGTGTGTGTGTGTGTGTGTGTGTGTGTGTGTGTGTGTGTGTGTGTGTGTGTGCGTGTGCGTACGTGCGTGCATGCGTGTGTGCGTGTGCGTGTGTGTGCGCGCGTGTGTGTGCGCATACAGAGACACACCCAGGGTTGGATGGGTGAGAAAACGAAGAGACAGCGAAAAATAAAGTGTACACATTATATATAGAGATTAAACAGATATTAGACAGAGACTATTGAACATCGATGTGGAGCAAGTCCACGGAGACAAGTTCTAGTTACACGGCAAGAATCAGGATCTCTTTTTCATCGGGAACAGGACACTGAAATGGGTTGGGTATGACAGCGACTTTCTCCCTCCCAATCCATCCTATCTCTCTCAGGTAACTTGTGGACTCCCTGTGAACATGCCTCAGCCAGAAATTATGTCTATGCAAATTTACTGATGGGGAAATCAAGACAGAAAGCAAGGGGATGGGGGGGGGTGGGAGTTACAGGGAGCAGGATGAAGTGGACTTGGGGGGGGGGGGGGGGGCAAGCTGCAAATGAAATCTAAAATACACTTTGAAAAATCAATTCTTCATGCGTTGGCTCGGGGTGCGTACCTTGCCGAGGTGGCGCTTTGATAAATATTCATGTATTTCTGCCCCTTCAAATGACTGCGCTTTTAAAAATCAGGGGTCAGGAGGAGAGCCGAGGGTAGAGAGAATTAAGACCAGAGACAATCTTTTTTCAAGACAAGTCTTTTTTCCCCTCTTCTCCCCTTCACTTAAGAGTATGTCTGCATTTCTGTCTGTGTGTGTGTGTGTGTGTGTGTGTGTGTGTGTGTGTGTGTGTGTGTGTGTGTGTGTGTGTGTGTGAGTGAGAGAGAGAGGGGGGCAGGGAGGAGACATACTAGTGACAATATGACATTTATAGGTCCACCTTCTCAGTGTACAATGCCCCGATTTGCGGATTCTGTGCAGGCAGAGATAGCAGCAGCTTTGAACACAGACTCCCACACGTCTAATAATATCACTGTAATTAGCATATGCTTTGATTATAAAGGTCACTAGCTCAGCCTAACGGAACATCATATGAAGTGTACCAGGGGAAGCTCGTTTAACAGTCTATTTCCATCCCCTTTCATCTTCATTCAACTATTTAACATGCCATATCTCTTTATGTAGAGTCACTGAATGTAAGACACACTTGCAAAACCCGGGGGACAAGTTGCTCTACAAGAATCGGTGCACCTTTAGCTCCCTTCCTTGAACACTGCGATCCTCAGGTGTGGGGTTAATGACAGGTGACAGGTGTGGGGTTAATGACGTTGTTACACTGTAGTTGCATAAAGTTCTCCTCAAGACTGGCTCATGTTCCAACATTGGCACATACGCATGCCTGTACAGTAAATCAAGGATGTTCACTTCAATATTTGTTGCTTTTCTTTCCAGGCCGATGCAGCAGTGATCAAACACAAACACTTGGCACGGTCTGAGGACGGTTTTGGATGGATCAGTAAAGTAAAGCTTTGCTCCTGTGAACAGACTCACAGCTCAGTCTGCCCGTACAGTAGATGGTGCTCTGCTTGAGCTGGCGGTCTATTTTCATTCTCCCCTTGCAAATACGCTAACAAACCGAGAGGGGGGGGGGGTCCGGGGGGTCCCCATGGGAGACCATTGTAAACAAGTGGGTATGATGCACTGAGTGCAATCCCACTCTTTCTGTTATATAGAAAATATGCTCCTTTCATCTTAGACAAACAAGAAGATAAACCAACGCCTACATTCACACACGCCCTGCGTTAATTATCACATTCATTTACTATGTTTAATCCGTGCGCAAACTCAAAATACAACAAACAAACAAAAGGCAGAGCAGGATTTTCCTGTTGTTTTGTTTGTTTGCGTGGTGCAACACTTAGCAGTGAATTCTTATCGGGAGAAAATTGGTCTGCACAACAACGTCCTGGTTTTGCCTCCCTCCATCACTTCCGCAGGGCTTAATGATCTAGGTTACATACAATAAAAGAATGTATTAAAAATATCTGGGTTATAAACAGATCTAGGTAATTAACGGCGAGTGGGAGATTTTTTTCTTAGAGATATTCTGATTTTAGGTCAGGCAAAACTGATGCCCAACAACTGATCAAACATTTAATGTCTTGACTGCTGCAGCGCTGTCTGGGACAGCAGTGCTTAAGAGATTTTAAGAAGAACGTAACTGCAAAAAAGAAAGGGGGGAAAAAGTATATATATATATATATATATATATATTGTATATATACACACATACACATTATATATATATACATACACGCACTATATATACAGTATATATACAGTATATATATATATTTTATTTTTTATTTTTTTGTGTGTGTGTGAATGAACACTAGACAATGTGTCAATGTACTGAAATACAGACAGCAGATAAGGTGGCACATCACTTTCCTTAAAATAAGAGCCAAATTTAAAGTCCAGGAGCAGCTGTTTCCATATCAGTCTGTTACCGAGCCCGGTCACCTGAGCTCTCCCCCATTTATTATCAAAGCACACAGCACATTTGAACCTGGGGGAAATATGATGCCTGGACAGCTCCTGTGTCCAGCCAGACAAACTAGCTGAAGTTTCACAATTATTGGTGACCAGGCAAAAAGAAAATAAATAAATAAATCAAAATCTCCCCTACGCATCAACACGCAACCCTACACCTGCTAGACGTTATAGATCGCTCTGCGGTTGCGGTCGACGAGGTAGCTCAAGGGTTTGACCATCAGAGTGAAAATATTCATTCATTTCTAATATTTAACATGGAAACTCAATGTTAAATCGCACTAAATTCCCTCAAACAAACTCCCAAATTTTCACTCAATTACACGAAGCGGACATGAGGGGAAATTTCCACTTTTCACACGAAACGGATATTTTCGAAACACTTTCTTCTGTATAAAGGACATCAAATTCCTTTAACTGCATTGCTTTCATTTGCAGGTGCATTGTGAAAGAACGTGTTCCTGTGTGATATGTGCAACTTCAAATGAAATACATAATGAAACAGTGGTGCAATAAAAGGTAGCATGCGCCGCAATAAGAGGTAACCGAGAATCTGAGAGGAGGCGGCTTCAGGCATGAACATACTTAAAGGAACACTCCACCCATTTTCAACCAGCTTTGTATCATTAGAACATCAGTAGTATATCAGAAAACTGTAAACGATTTTGAAGTCTGTCATTTAATTTGACAGTTATTGAGTGTTAAAGTGTGGACCAGTGACATCACTGGTCCACACTTTAACACACTAACTCAAATTAATAACTCATTAACTCAAATCAACTCTCAATAACTGTCAAACTAGATGAATGATGAATAGTTTGACAGTTTATTGAGAGTTGATTTGAGTTAATGAGTTATTAATTTGAGTTAGTGTGGACCAGTGATGTCACTGGTCCACACTTTAACACTCAATAACTGTCAAATTAAATGACAGACTTCAAAACCGTTTACAGTTTTCTGATATACTACTGATGTTCTAATGATACAAAGCTGGTTGAAAATGGGCGGAGTGTTCCTTTAATATAATGTGAAAATGAAACTACGTGCTTCATAGAAATGTATCTTTTTCTATGACTTCAATGGTGGTACTTCAAATGTATCTAATTAAACTGACATAAATTGATGTGGTTACATTTTGATGGGAGCAGGTGATATGTGCCACATGCTTTAACAATATAAGGTCACGGCCGTGGGTATTTTTACTCCTGCTATGACAGGCAGGTCTTGTTGTCTCCCTCCTTTAGCTTTGATCTGCCTGTTTTCAGGGGGGTTGAAAGGGTTCAGAAAGAGCAGCCTCCACATCTGGAGGGAAGTCCCCCTGCCCCCGGCACAAAGAGACAGGAAGACGAGGCCTGAGACACATGTGACACAACACTTCAGTCACACGCCGTCAACTTTGTCACCTCTGCACTGAAGTCGACCACAGGGACAGATATATAGTGTCTGCAAAACTCGCGTTTGTATTTTTAGACATGCTGTAATTATGGGTTATAGAGTGGATGTATTAGGACGACGGCCTTTAACAAGAGCGCCCAGGTTCAATACTCTGTGTCGGCAAGTATCTGCACTTTGAAGTGTCCTTCAGTAAGACACAGAAATCCTTTAGTTGACTCTGACTGACCTCGCTGTCAAACGGGGGAGTGGAAAATGATTGTTTACCAATTGTGACATGACATGTTATTATCATCATCATCATCTTCATCATCATGATGACGACGACGACGACGATGATGGTTATATATTATCATCATCATCATTATTATTAGCAATTGCAATTACCGGTAGATTTCACCGCAAAACTATGTGTAGGCCTGGAGTGGAAGATGTGAAAAAGGTTGGAAATATTATTAGGGAGCCAAACTCCTCCAAAAGTTAGTGTGCCCCCCCCCCACACACACACACACAAAACAGAACAATGTATGCAACAGAAAGCTAAGCAACTGGTCCTTCGACACAGATTACAAAGAGCCTTGTTGTCTTTCACACGAGTCACAATGAAGCACTGCATTTATTCATCTAAAATGTGCTGTGTGACGTGTGTGCAGGAAGTTAACGGCTGATCCCCTTGTGGCAGACAGAGGCTGTGCAGCTAAAACCCTGAGTGTCTTTTATAACCTCTTCATTAGCCTAGAAGCTTGAGAATGTATGCACACACACACACACACACACACACACACACACACACACACACAAAGGGGTTTCATTATCCTAACTAGCCCCCCTCCTGTGTTAGTTTAGGCAGGAGGAAGGGGATCTCTTGACACATCTGACAACTCCTCTCTGAATTTAACAGATATTAGAGATGACCTCCCCACAGCATGCGGGAGCCCTCTGCCTCAATACCGCTCACATCTCCCCATTCTAAAGA
>NC_139633.1:16543494-16698494 GCF_964638095.1 Poromitra crassiceps
ATATTTGCCCCATTGGGACCAAACAGCATGGATATATCATTATACTGATCATCATAACAGCATGGATAATATATCATTACACTGTAACCTAGTTTGTTTCTACGAGACCCGAGTAGCACTGAGATGGGTACCGTTTGTTATTATTTATTGGGAGCTAAATACTTTGCAGCTGGACAAAGTGTTGTGTTAAGAACTGGATCTGACCCGCTGTTATATCATACTGTAAATGGTTGAGCCACAGAAACCAAACAGTTCTGCCAGCAGACTAATCGCTCGGGCTGGTAAACCAATCCTCCATGGACATGCACCGCAAGTATGAAAGTGTGTCTGCAGCCACGATTATTTATTCATTTTGTTTGATTCAGGATGATGTTCCTCCCCTGGATTACCCTTTTTCCTATCTGGCAAGAGAGCTGGCACTATGCCCTCTGTTTAAGATATCAAAGATTTGCGGCGTCTCGCTGCCTTGCGTCGGCTCGCCTAGGGAGTTTCACTAAACATGAAATGGATCAAGCCACAGTGCACTGTAGGGAAAGAAAGAGGGAGGGAGAGAGAGGGGGGAGATGGGAGAGAATGAAAGAGAGAGAGAGGGGGGGGGGAGAGATGGGAGAGAGAGGAGGGAGAGAGAGAGAGATGGGAGAGAGAAAGAGAGAGAAAAGTGAGAGAGAGGAGGGAGCGAGAGATGGAGAGAGGAGGGAGAGAGAGCGATGGAGAGAGAAAATATAGGGAGAGAGGAGAGAGAGGGGGAGGAGAGATGGAGAGAGAGAGGAGGGAGAGATAGGGGGAGACATGGGAGAGAGGAGGGCGAGAGAGATGGTTGAGAGAAAATATAGTGAGAGGAGGAAAGAGAGGGGGGAGAGATGGGAGCGAGAGAGAGGAGGGAGAGAGAGAGAGGGGGAGAGATGGGAGAGCGAGAGAGAGGGGGGAGATATGGGAGAGAGAGGAGGGAGGGAGAGAGAGGGGGGAGAGATGGAGAGAGAGAGAGAGGGGGGAGATATGGAAGAGAGAGGAGGGAGGGAGAGAGAGGGGAGAGATGGAAGAGAGAAAATATAGTGTGTGAGAGAGAGAGAGAGAGAGAGAGAGAGAGAGAGAGAGAGAGAGAGAGAGAGAGAGAGAGAGAGAGGGAGAGGAAAATGAAAAGATGTAATGGTTCTTCTGTTTCAGAGAGAGAAGTGCTGTTGCTGCCTCCGGATGCTGCAGGATCACGGTGGTCTCAGGAGAGCACGTTTGTGGGGAAGAGGGCTATAAAGTATCAGCAGAGAGGCCTGATTGGGACTGTGTGTTTCTGTAATCTGTGTATATTAGCCACGGCAGATTCATTAATTTCCTTGCTTTGGTTTCATCTCGCTACTACAGTATGAGGTAGAACACAAACAGAGAAAATACATGGCATTAATTATGAGTGGTCTTCCTGGACTTCAGCCTCCTGTGAATGTTAGCTCAATATAGGAGCTGCAAAGATAGAGTTGCTCTAACAAGCAGGTCGTGTATGTTGCCACACAGACACAATTCCCATTACAATCAAGCTGTGTGGTGGCTCCAAACTGCAGGTGTAGTTCCAGGAAACTTTAAGTTCAACTTTGTTTATTTTGATTCCTTCCATCATGTGCAGGTCTCAAATGGCTTTACAGAGAATGAGCCTATATTCACCTCATGCAGAAGAGACAGTCTGGCTTGAGACACTAACAGGAAGTGTAAACCCAATTATAGACCAAATCACCGTGACATCACCATGTAAACAACATTACTTCCGCGTACCACTTGGGGAAGGCGGCAGGTTTAAATGTGCGTGTTGTCAAACCCTCTCGTTGTTTTCGGCCGACTACTTTCAATTTAAATGTTCAAACGGTTGGTAAACATGCTTGTCCGACGTATCTAGCCTTTCTTCTGTGTTTGTTTTATGTAGTGTTAGCTAGCTAATAACGTTTGTTTACAACTGTCGAACTCGCTGTTTTTTTGCAGACTCGTTACAGACAGAGCTACTGATGCCACGTTAACTTAATTTAGCTTCAAGTCTACTCTGGTCTGGTCTGGTCCAACAGGTAAATTAGCTAGTCTGGTCTCCACTAACGTTAGTGAAAGTGTTGTTATGAATGATATTAAACAACAACACAACACGAACGAACCATTTTTGTCTTCTTTGTCTGTTTTTGTCTTCAACACGTCAGTTTGTGCCGTTCACCGCCATTATAATGTGTGGACCCAGGGGTAACCGGAAGTAAATGTAACCATTTGGTCTATTGTAAGTTCTGATTGTGTTTACACTTCCTGTGACTCGTCAACCTAGTCTGACACATATGTGAGTCAAACTAGGTTTGAGCAGGTGAGTCAGACTAGTTTGAGCAGGTAAAACTTAGGAAGAACTGGCTAGTGTCAAATAATGAGACGTTGTGTGTAGAGCTGTCGCGATTCCTCGAGTACCTCGAATAACTCGAATAATTAAATTGATCGAGGCCAAAATGATTCGCCTCGACACGGCATTTAGAGATTAGAGACTGTTTCTCACGGACGCTTACTGGTGTGGCACAGCGCTCTTCCTGTGTAAACCTGTAAACACGTGAGGACACAGACAGACCAGAGAGCAGCTATAGCGACTAGCGAGCGGACCCCGCAAAATGGAACGAGGCGACGGAGAAAGCAGACAGGAGGAGCCGGGAAGGGAAGAACCAGGGCCGAAAAAGCGACCGAAACTGTCTAAAGTGTGGGATCATTTCACGCTGAAAAAGGACACGAACTCAGTGGTGTGCAAGTACTGTAAGACGATCCTTGCATATCACAACAGTACCTCGTCAATGCTTCAGCACTGAACCGTAAACATCCAGTCTACGCATCCACCAGCGCATCTACGTCGAGCGGAGCAAGGTAAGGTAACGTTAACTATACACAACGCTAATGTAAATGTATGCTAATGATTGCTACTTGATATTAAGACTAGTAGTAGTTGTGCTGCTGGCTTGCCACGTTGCCAATATGACTATTAGTAACTGCATTCACGCTGCATTTTTTTGATGTGGCTTGCCGTTTTCTGTGAGAAATACAAAGCTCAACCTAACGTTAACCTAACGTTAGCGGCTAATTTAACAGCGTTGTGTGTGTGTGTGTGTGTGTGTGTGTGTGTGTGTGTGTGATCACACTAGCCTGTTGGTGTGTGAGAGAGAGAGAGTGAGTGTGTGTGTGTGAGAGAGAAAGAGTGTGTATGTGGAGAATGTACATTTACACACCCTAGACCGGTCGACTCTTCTCATGATGATTGCAAACAACTATTTAATTGGTGCATTTTAGGCTCCAATTATTACACCACCTGACCTGTTATCTTGCTATTCTGATATTTGTGTCAATAATAGGCAACAGGTCTAGGGTGTGTAAATGCGCATTCTCCAGTTTTGTTATGAACTTACCTAATAAATATCAATATTAATTATTATTTCACCTCTTTTTCAGCGGATCACAGCGTACAATGGACAGCTTTATAAGGACGGGTCCATCATGTTCAAGTGAACAAGCAGCTGAGTTCAGCAATAGCATTTTGAATATGATTGTGACAGACATGCGCCCTCTGTCCATGGTGGAAGATAAAGGATTCAGAAAGATGATTTCGAGTTTCAACCCGAACTACACACTTCCCTCAAGGACCTTCTTCACGAATAAGATGGAGAAAAAGTATGAGGAGGTCAAAGGCAAGTTGATCGAGAGGCTTAAGACGCCAAACATGATGGAAGTGTAGCGACAGAGGCCTATATGGGGGTGACGTGTCACTTTCTGAGAGAGGATTGGGAAATGGAGTCCCACTGCCTTACAACCATGCCCCTTGAAGAGAGACACATGGGTGCACATATTGCAGAGTGGATTGAAGAGGTTATGTAGGCAGTGAAGGAGAGAGGAAGTGAAGTGGTGAAGGGTTAAAGGAAGTAGGCAGTGAAGGAGAGAGGAAGTGAAGTGGTGAAGGGTTAAAGGAAGTAGGCAGTGAAGGAGAGAGGAAGTGAAGTGGTGAAGGGTTAAAGGAAGTAGGCAGTGAAGGAGAGAGGAAGTGAAGTGGTGAAGGGTTAAAGGAAGTAGGCAGTGAAGGAGAGAGGAAGTGAAGTGGTGAAGGGCTAAAGGAAGTAGGCAGTGAAGGAGAGGAAGTGAAGTGGTGAAGGGTTAAAGGAAGTAGGCAGTGAAGGAGAGAGGAAGTGAAGTGGTGAAGGGCTAAAGGAAGTAGGCAGTGAAGGAGAGAGAGTGTTGTGAGGGACTTGGATTATTTTTTTTTCAATATTTTATATATAAAGAAATCAGCCCTCAAAGTCTTGGGACTTGACTTGGACTTGAGCTGAAGAAGACACTAGTTTAATACACACCAGTATGTGTAGAGACATTTATTTTTATTTATTTTATTTTTTAGGCACTGCTTAGCAAGGCAAGGCCCAGATTACGTCACCTCGCTCAATAATGACAGAAAAAAGAAAAAAAAGCACTGGTTGGGTTCATGTTAAAACTAAAGCAGTAAATATGTGCAATTACCTTGAGTTAATAAATACAGTTTTCTACAATTTAACTTGGTTGTGGTTTCCCCCTTTTTGCATGCAAGTTTGAAAGTGTTCCAATATAAACCACTAATGTGTGTACTCTTCCATTTTCCTTTGTTGTGAAGCTATCATACAGCGACCAGCGTGCTTGTGCACAGTTTACTGACATCACATTACAGGATTTCTGGGTCTTAAAGTTCAAATGTTTCAGTTATCTCCCGCTGCCATTTGGAAGCAGCAATGTGTGAAGTTGCCTCATGCAGCTGTAAGGTAAATGAACGATGTAAACTAGCTAGTAAGCCATTCATTCATATTATTTAACGGTTGCTGTACACTGGAAGAACTCAAACGTCAGGTTGAAAAGATGACACTGCCAGTTCTATGCAATTTAAAAATAAAAATGTTGTTTTTTCTAAGAAAGAAACTAATGTAGTTGTTTATTTGAAGAGATTTATCTTATTTTTTGGTGTATAGTTATGATAAGCCTTTGAAAACACAAAAAAGGGTTCTTATCCGATTACTCGATTAATCGATGGATTATTCGGTAGAATACTCGATTACTAAAAGAATCGATAGTTGCAGCTCTAGTTGTGTGCATTTACTTCCATTTATTTGAACTGCGAACAAGACATGAGCTGATGCTTACTCCCCCCCAAACCTGGCATTCTCCTATGTCACGTGTTGCACACAAAGATCATATATATGGAAGATGAACACTCGGGGGTACAAAATAACTTTAATTGGCTATTTGTTTTTTTTACATTTGTTGTCTGCGCAGCCCACCACACAACAGCTTTTAGCTATGTTTAATTCAAGGAAAATGCTGGTGTATGGAAGGTAATGGAACGGTATCCCCCGTGATGGGCGTGGCCTATTTCATGCAGTGTCTCTATAGGTTATCTACATCCTAAAATGTGGTTCAGTCTTTGAGGAAGAAAATACTCCTAACAACAGAAAGAATGGTCATCTGTTGGGTTTAACAGCTTCTCAATGTCATCATTAGCCATGTGAAAATACCCCTTTGATATCAACATACATATCTCAGCTGTTATTCAGGACATGGAAACAGATTGTCTTAATTGGTGTCTTACACCGCAATCAGATGAAGAGCCCAGATGGTTGGTCAAAATTGTTTTTGAGGCAAACACAATGCCAGAAAAAAAAGCACTCAACAAAGGATAGACGTAAATATCTTTGGTAGTTTCTCTCGACTAATTTCCGCAGCAACTATAATTAGAAGGGAGAAATCAGTCTTAAAGTTATTCTTGTCTATCTCTCAGCCCGCTGCAGGCTCATGTGACTGAAGGTTTGATCACTGAGCCTGTTGCTTATTCTGCCAACCCAGCCTAATCTAATTTAATTTAATTTGTGGAAAATCACACAAAAAGCCATGCCCCCTGGTTTCTAAGCCCTGGATGAAACTTTGATGTGGGATGTCCAATACAGAATTTTATGATTCGAGGTGTCTTTGAAATTATTGGCTGGGGCAGGTGAGATTAAAAAATTATGCCTGTGTTATCAGAAGTAACTGGCTCAAGCTCTGTATCAGGAATATCACAACAACCAAACATTTGTGTATGCCAAACCTTAAAACAGTGGTTATTGTTGCATCACTTTAAGAGTTCCTTTTTCCAGCCTATAAACTCTTTTTAATTGGATGATTTGTTTCTGTTGTTGCCTAAAAGCCAATCAGTAGAAAATGTCAGCAACATTGTTAAATGTCAAATTCCTTCACAAGGGTGACACTGACACATTTAAATCCTAACTGAAGTATGTTGAATCTGTTGATGTTCATGAGAGGGTCATATCTTGCGGCCAAGTCTTAGTGCAAGGGCAAATCTTTGCAAGTTTCTAGCACTTTTTTTAATTTTTTTTATTACCACTTGGTTGCTGAAATACGTCCTTTGATGTACTGACCCAGTGGTAATTTAATTTTCTTTTGAGTGAATGAATGAATTTGTTTGATAAATAAAAAAATACAGTACACCACAAGCATAATAGTACAAAATAATTAATCAGGATGACAAAAAAGTCGTCAAACGTATTTCCATTGTGGTCCCGTGTGAGAGAGTGAGTGCTAGAAACTTGCAAAGATTCGCTCTTGCACTAAGACTTGGATGCAAGATATGGATGGCCCTTATGGCCCAATTATACTCTACGTTAAAGATGGAGACAGAGACGGACAGAGCCTTCTGTCCGTACTCTGCATCATTTCGTGCGTATTTCTGTCTGTCCTCTGAAAGCTTACGGATATGCATGAAACACAGCAGAACCACACACACACTTGGCTCTCTACTGCCCACTGGTGGATGTATTACTTAACATGATACCAACGTGAAAGACGCATGAAAGTACTGTACGTGGGGCAGTGACGATTACACGGTTTGAAATGGACGTATTTATTATTTATCTTACCTTATTACCTGGGGGTCCGTGGTCTAATTTGTGTCAGTTTAGGGGTCCCTGACGTGAAAAATCTGGAGAACCACTGGTTTAGAGAACTTGCAAAAAAAGCTGTTGTTTATTCAGCTGTTCATTCAGATTGGCTGAAATGTGCTTGCGTTTTAACCTCCAGTCATTGTGTCTCACAGTCATTAGCATCCAAAGCAGTAAGGCTTAACAGATGATTGACCTAGATCAAGTAACTACCTCTACTTAAGTATTCAATCCCTCTGTTCTCTCTCTCTCTCTCTCTCTCTCTCTCTCTCTCTCTCTCTCTCTCTCTCTCTCTCTCTCTCTCTCTCTCTCTCTCTCTCTCTCTCTCTCTCTCTCTCTCTCTCTCTCTCTCTCTCTCTCTCTCTCTCTCTCTCTCTCTCTCTCTCTCTCTCTCTCTCTCTCAGAGCCACATTGCAAGTGAAACCATGTCCACCATGTCTACTGCTCTTATTTGGAGGAACATCAACATTAATGGCCTATCGCCATCTTTTCTCAGAGAGTCACTGATCACAACAGCAAGATCTGTATCCTGCGAAACGGAACCAATCTAAAATCACCTCTGCGTAATGGGGTTGGGATAACAGGAGGAGACAGTGGGGCTAATACCACACTGGGTTTCTGATTTCCTCCCTTTAATCGGCATAAAGCATCTTGCCTTCAGATGGATTACCTGTCTGTGCATTAAGTACAACTTAGAACCGCATCTGAGGCCACCAGAGACGCCGGCTTTCTCTTCCAGAGGCGCTCCCGCCATGGCCTCTTCGAAACCACAGGCCTATTACATCTGCCTGTTAAAAGCTTTGAGGGAGACGTCCAAACAGTCAAAGTCAGAGCTCAGTGAAAGCTCTGAAGGTGACTGAACACATCCTTCTTTGGCCAGGTCCCCACTTCTTCCTGATGGGACCTAGGGCCTTTACACCCACTGCATTAACCACTGCACCAAGAATGGCCTTCCTTCACTCTCAATCTGGTTGAAGGTAAGCCTGCAGGACAGACATTGGCAGCGAGAAGCAGACACTAAGAGGACTAGGAGTTAGGCGGAGAATCAAACATACAGGAGGCCCATTTGATCAATGGCCTCGATTGAGAGGCAATGGATTTCACATTATAACCACCCTGTTCATTATTGGCCGAGTTAGCGTCCGCTTGCTAACGCGCCCTCTTTCCTGTTCCTGTTGAGGAATGGTGATCAATTTGGAGGGATGCCTTCCACTCCATATACCCCCCCCCCCCCACCCCCCGACACACACACACACACACACACACACACACACACACATATCAGAACCCATCACCAGCCTTGAGGTTTGAGCCAATGGCAAATCGCACTGCTTACATGAACAATGGCTCAATTAGAGAGGTCTGTTTATGTTATGAGATTGCTTTTCTCATGCTAATCTCTACACTTAACTAAATGCTCCTCGATAAGGGGTTTACGCTCTCTCAGGTTAGCTCGCCATTTCATTATGTAGTCACGTGTACGCAGCCCGACGCATCGAGCGCCTCCGTAAATCACGCTGGTGGAGAGAGGGATAAAAGTGCCTTGCTGATATGTAAGTGGATTCCGGGGGTCGTTTTCCTATCCTGGTATTGGTAAAAGCTCCATTAATCAATCATACATCTCTTCCCATTGACGGTCATGATGAAGTGCAGCTGTGTGTGTGTGTGTGTGTGTGTGTGTGTGTGTGTGTGTGTGTGTGTGTGCATGAAAGAGAGGGAAAGAAAGCCCGTAATAAAATTGCTTCATTTTTTAATTATGTAGAAGAAGAAGAAAGAAAGCAGAATCAAAGAATGGCTATATGATCAGGAAATGGCCAAGAAAACAAGTATTATTCTTTTTCTTTGGTTCCATCAGATTAAATTAAAATTACTATTTTGGAGTTAGATGTTAACAGCATTTCACATATGCACCTGGATACCTTAGTGCTGAAATCATATGCACCTGGATACCTTAGTGCTGAACTCATATGCACCTGGATACCTTAGTGCTGAACTCATATGCACCTGGATACCTTAGTGCTGAACTCATATGCACCTGGATACCTTGGTGCTAAAATCATATGCACCTGGATACCTTGGTGCTAAAATCATATGCACCTGGATACCTTGGTGCTAAAATCATATCCACCTGGATACCTTAGTGCTGAACTCATATGCACCTGGATACCTTGGTGCTAAAATCATATGCACCTGGATACCTTGGTGCTAAAATCATATGCACCTGGATACCTTGGTGCTAAAATCATATGCACCTGGATACCTTAGTGCTGAACTCATATGCACCTGGATACCTTGGTGCTAAAATCATATGCACCTGGATACCTTGGTGCTAAAATCATATGCACCTGGATACCTTAGTGCTGAACTCATATGCACCTGGATACCTTAGTGCTGAAATCATATGCACCTGGATACCTTGGTGCTAAAATCATATCCACCTGGATACCTTAGTGCTGAAATCATATGCACCTGGATACCTTGGTGCTGAAATCATATGCACCTGCATACCTTGGTGCTAAAATCATATGCACCTGGATACCTTGGTGCTGAAATCATATGCACCTGGATACCTTAGTGCTGAAATCATATGCACCTGGATACCTTGGTGCTGAAATCATAAGCACCTGGATACCTTGGTGCTGAAATCATATGCACCTGGATACCTTGGTGCTGAAATCAGATGCACCTGGATACCTTGGTGCTGAAATCAGATGCACCTGGATACCTTAGTGCTAAAATCATATGCACCCGCATACCTTGGTGCTGAAATCAGATGCACCTGGACACCTTAGTGCTGAAATCAGATGCACCTGGACACCTTGCAATGCAATGCAGATTTTAATCAAATGGATAAATATGGATATGGATAATATGAAAGCAGAAGCACTGACACTGCGCAATGACAGACTGTCAGCGAATACTACTGTAAACTGACATTAGCAAGTACTCACATCTTCCTCAAACACATCTGAACCCACTTTGTAAGCAGCAGAGTAAAACTCCATTTTGAGGAGAACACTTTTGCAGTTCTAAGAAAGCCACGGTGAAAGAAGTCAATGATAGCAGCATAAACATGCACTCGTGTTGCAAAGAAACTGCTGTCATATGGTATCGCAATGAAAAGTTGGGCCAAACTTTCCGTATCTTCAGTTGATGTAGTGGGTGATGAAAGGAAATATGTATGCGTGCGTGTGTGTGTCACTGTGTGCGCAGGTTGCACACAGGGTTGAGTGGGGATGATGTGTGCTTATGGATCCAGGCATTTGAGCGGAATGCAGAAGTGTGTTCCCATTATAAAATAAGAGGCTCCATGGAGCTTGATGTAAGCAGGGAGCGCTCACAGTAAATAAAGCACTCATCTCCCAGACGCACCAGGCAGAGACCCAAGTAGCTCTCCTCTCTCCTCATCCTTCTCTCTACACTCCATCCTTCCTTCAGTCACGTCCTCTCTCCTCACATCTCATCTGCACGACTCTCTCTCCAGCCTTCCTTTTCTCCTCTTCTCCTCTCGAACCATCTCTTAACTCAACTGCTCTTGTCTGTTTCCCTTTTTCTCCGGTTCTCACTTCATCGCCCTATGTCCCACCTTCTCTCTCTCTCTCTCTCTCTCTCTCTCTCTCTCTCTCTCTCTCTCTCTCTCTCTCTCTCTCTCTCTCTCTCTCTCTCTCTCTCTCTCTCTCTCTCTCTCTCTCTCTCTCTCTCTCTCATCTGATAGCACAGCCATCTATCATGGCTGGAATCAACACAGTGGCCACGCTGACCCTCGCTGGACATTGCCCCGGGGAGCTGAGCGAGAGGGAGAAGGGTCACAGCTGCCAAACACGGAATAATCACATTTATTAAATATTAAAAATGAGGAGGGGAAAAAGACAAGAACAAGAGAGGGTTATCTTTCAACACATGCAAATAATAGCTTAAGGCTAGAGAGGTTACTCTTCTCAATGCTCGCTAAGTTAAGTTAAGTTATCCTTTATAGATGTAATGGAGAACAAACCTCTTGCAGTTTGCCTTCTGGATTACTTGTTAGCCACACACACACACACACACACACACACACACACACACACACACACACACAGCTTGCAAATGTCTAAGCAGTTCAATTATGGTCCTGCCTCACTCTCCTGTGTGGGGCTGCTGGATCTCTTAGGCATTGAGGATTCTGGTTGGACCTGCCAATTTTGGAACCTTGCGAGGCAGCTGGATTCGCACGAGATCATGAGATCACGATCACATGACAAATCCATCTAGCCACGCTCCAATAGACTGGATTGAATCCCAACCACCAGTGGTTCACACACCAATCAGCGTTCAGAGGCAGCTCCGGGCGGACTTTGCTGTGACGACAGCGAGAAGCGAGCCTGTGACGCGATAAGACAGATGATTCATCCAATCGCCTGCCAAGTAGCTTTTTGAAAAGTGCCCGCCCCTTTCAAAAGTCTGCCGAGCGCATTCACAGATGGTTCTGTGAAAACAACCCATCTGGCAACATCAGGTTAGAAATGTTGTGGGCCTGACCTATTGCGCTATTCAGCTTAGAGTCAAATAGAAAAGACGACCACCATAGTCCTCAGGCAGACTAATGTAAAGTATTCATTATATACAGTATGCCACTTCAAGCTCATGAGTGAGTTTTTCATGAGTGAGTTTTTGGTTAATATTGGACATTGTTAGACTGTTGTCAATCTTGAGTGTTTGGAATCTCAAATCAAACCAAAAAGAATGAAGTGAGTGACTACCTTCGAAGCCTCCACTATAGCTGTCATTTGATCAAAAGTTGACTGGCTGATTGATTGATTTGAGATGCGGCCTAGAATCCACAATCCTGCGCCTTGTGTTGCAGCACTTGTGCATAGTATTGAACTCTTTGCTGCTAACTGGTTAGGGAACGATCTAGGCAGAGGATTGACATTTCTTTTGGGACACTCCAATGGCTGATGAATTATTTTGCATAACGTGCCTCAATTTTGACATGTGGAAAACAGCACTACAGATGGCAGTTCGATGAATAATGAAGCAAAATGCAATGCTAATTCAGTATGAGTGTCAGGCAAACTTATAATTGGCTAAATTGCTTACTTCTCAGAGCACATGACCCACAGCACAGAATGACAACGCAGGGTGACTTCACCCACATCTGAAGTTTAGACAAGTGTCATTGAGTGACTTTGAGTTGTCACGGGCCATCCTGGAAATACACTATTTGACAATTAACTGCAATGTGTTTTCCAAACAACATCCTCCAGTCTCCAAAATGCCAGTATACTGTATGAGCTTTAGTTTGACGTTCACACTTTTGGTTCATTTTAGTCGAAGTGAACCACTCGATCTTCCAAGCCTCCCTGTATAGGATAACTTTAATTTTGCTCATCATTACGGGGTTGAATGCCTACCATCTTGTCAACACTTATTAGATACTAATTAAGGATTCTGTCTATAATGCATATCATTGAAAGCATATTTCGATTATTTATTATTGCTATTTATCATTCCAAGAATTTGATGAAGACAAAATGTCACAAATTTCATGAAGAAAGAGAAAACGCTATCTCAAGGGTGTCTATGAATATACACACTATACATGTATATATACTATATATATATATATATATATATATATATATATATATATATATATATATATATATAAACATATTAGATTCTTGAAAAATGTTTCTTCCCCTTTTCCCAATAGTGTCCTGCTTCCATCAAAACCTCCCATTACCTTGTCCAAATGGCCGATGCTGAGCGAGGGATTAGCTAAGCACACATTTAGGGCTGTGGAGAAATGGACACATCCACAGATTTATTGGCATTTATTATGGTTGTTCTTGTTTTAACGTAAAACCCCTTCTAAACTGCATCATTGAATGGGCTGTTGCTCTGGCTCACACAAACCATTAGTGAGAGAATTTATGCATTTAATACATTAGAATAGAAAATGAATTTAAAAAGAAAACGCCACGAGGGAACACATTATCTTTCCTGTCGGCAGTTTTCGGGTTCAATATTTGGCAGGCTCGTCAGTAAATGAAAGAATTATTTCAATTATTGTACAGCATTAAATTATAGTTTGTGGAGGAAGTGGTGACAGGTCTGCAGAGCTATAACACTTCCCCTGCCTCTGGCTTCTCTGTCAGTTTTAATGAAGAAACCTCTCCACACTACAGAGAGAGTGAGGGAGAGACAGAGAGAAAGAGGGGAGTTTTTGTTCACTGATTCTCAATTTTGTTGCAATGACTGCGAATCAGTACTTTGTTAAGAGCCACCAATCAAGGTCAACGGGAATAGAGAGCCAAACTCACGCCCACTTCCGGGTTAGGCATACGCACCAAGAGATTTCATCTGCAATTTATTTTCCCATAGACATTTCGTAAAATGCTTATAAAAATAGTTTTATTTAGTCAAACCAAATGATTCAGCTATATTTAGAATCAGGAGTTCTATAGTTTCTCCTGATTCTAAATATAGCTGAATCGATTGCTTTGACTAAGTAAAACTATTTTTATAAGCATTTTACGAAAGTCTGGGGTGGAAAATGAATGGCGGATGAAATCTCTTGGTGCGCATGCTGAAGCAGGAAGTGACGTCGACTTTGGCTCTCTTGCAGGGGATTCAACTATTCCCAAAACCTGAGGTATTTAACACATCCATCTCAGGTAGAACTGTTATCAAAGATATTCTGACTGCAGCATACTGGGTAAGTTAAAATTTTATTGAATTTGTTTCCATGCACCTAGTGTGTTGAACTTACTTATTTCATTAATAGCCTAAAATACCTTATTGTATGACAGTTTGCCATGGGTTTCTAAGCTCAAACCCTTCTTGCAGATATTCCCTCAACTAACCTTAGAGAATGTCATGTGTGGAAAATATATTGTACTTGCTAAAACACCACCAAGGGGCAGGTGTATCTTTATGTTCACATTAGCTCCCTGCTAGATGCCCTGTCCTCCTGCAGCACAACCTATAATACACTCTATAAATAGAGACAGGATGGGCCTCTGGAAGCCAATGGTTCCCATCCGCCTTTGTAACGCTATCCCATCCATACAGATACCAAACGCATGATCCCTGCAGCATTTAACCAAATTAAAAAGCACCTTCATTAGCCAGCCAACACCTATTGGAGGCATGCAAAACAGCCCCAGCCCCAAGGACACGCCGCTAAATGGGCTGGCAGAGCTTAAAAAAAGGCTACGCGCCACAAAGGCTAGCCTTCATTTGTATGTTGCCAACGCAGCCGCTCCACTCACTGTACGCACGTGGCCCACTGCTCCCAACACATGGTGAGTAATTGCTAACACTCGACCTCCATACCGCACTTAATCAACATGGCAAACGCCATGGGGATAAATTCATGAACAATACAGCCGGAATAATTCATATATTGGTCAACAGAACTAATGTGCAAAGTGGTGTTTAGCGTCAGGTGTGTCACATGATTCAGAGCCAAGGTTACGTTATCTGAGAGAAATACCAATGTGGAGGCCATGGGGCGAGGGTTATGTCGGTTGGCCATCTCCAACGACTGGAGATAAATACATGGTAGGCTACATACACTGTCCACTAAGTGTACATTAAGCTAAAAGGCTTATACGCTAAAGGCCTAGCTACCTTTTAATTTACTTTATTTACCCTGTGCTTTTTTGGAGGACATCTAACGATGTAACCAAAATGCTGTTCTGTCCTAAATGATTTGTCATTATTTCTGTAATTATAGGCTTTGATGCTGCATTTTGCCATTTTACTTTTCTAAATCTACACACCCTTGTAAGTGAATAGCGTTTGATGCACTTTATTATACTTAATAAACTGTATACTTTGCCATACAATACAATTTACCTTTTAAATCTATGCCCTGCCCATTTTTCTCCTTTGAAATACCTTTCGGGCGCGTCTCCAGTGACAGAAGAATGGACTGTTGGGATCCATGTATGTTTCCAGGTCGAGAACAGCCGTTTCATCACTGTACAGTTGGGCCCATTTGTCTCCATTCTCACCTTTGACCTGCAAGCAAATGGTGATAAAAGCACCCTTCATTGCATTGGACAATAAAAGCAATAGGCAGTTCTTGAGTCAAGCAGCACAGTAAACAAACATAAATAAAAGAGAGTGGGAATCAATGGCAGAGGCAGCGTGGAAAAGCAGCACACACGGGCCTAGAAGCTGATACAATAGCACTCAGGTATTCACACCTGCACAACTAATCAAAGACACAGCTTTGCAGAAAAAGGAGAAAAACTTTGTCTTTGCATACTGTGTACAGCATTAACCAATGCCATCATTTATTTTGAAACATACAGTCCCCCCATACCTGTAAGTGTGACACTGCATTTTTATTTACGGACCATAAAAGTACCTTTCTCTGGTGCAGTGTTGCAAACTGAGCATCTCAGGACTAAATAAATATTAGCTTTATGTCTATTTGTTGTTTTCATCTGTTTATTTATTTATTTAATTTTATTTTTTACATTATATCACATCTGACTTTATAAAAAAGAAAATTCACCTAAACAACGCCCTGTATCTAACTATAAAGGCAGGACCCCCTGTATGTCTGTCTGTTTCTGTTTCTCGCATATCTTGAGAACCGTTTGATCGACTTCACACTTGGACAGTGTGCTGCTACCTGAGAGAGTGAGCATTTGGTGCAATTTGGACATGCAAGTGAAAGCTATTTTGAAGTGAAAATGTATTATATTTTCCATTTGTTTATTGACGCTTGTGATGGCTTGTTAGCTAGGCAGCTAGCTAGCTGCAGGCTACAGGCAGCACTGTCTGGGGGCAGGCTAGTGAACTCCTGTCCTGTCTGGCCGGGAGACTCTACGCGGTCTAAGCGCCAACTCACACTGTGTATGGGTGTGCCACCTGCCACCAGTGGTGGAACTTCATCACTCAGTCAGTCAGTCAGTCAGCAACATTTGGGTTTATAGAATACTCATAATGTACATTTCCCCTGTGCATTACAAACATTTTCAAGGCATTTGCTCCGTATTGGATCTCGATACTTTACAACTTGTGACAGGAAAATACAAACAATACAAGCTTGACCCTCCTCCTCCATCATCTTCCCTTTCCTCTGCTGCAAGCATCCAGCCCATAACGGATTAGCTGGGAGGAAGAGCCATTTCCTCCCCGAGGCTGCTAAAATATTAATCAAAACACAGAGGAGTGTGCAGCGGCTCCCAAGATGCATGTCTTCTAATGGTAATACATGGAGGGAGGGCAGAGAGGGAGGAGAGCCGCCTGTAACAGCCTCACAGAGGGGGAGGGCCAGAGGTGACAGGGGGCTGTCACAAGGGACAAAGAGGATGAGAGAGAGGGAGAACCACGGAGAGGCAGGAAGAGAGAGAGGTGGAGCAAAGAGATGAGGTGTGTGTGAGTGTGCGTGCGTGTGTGTGTGTGTGTGTGTGTGTGTGCAGAATCAAGGAAGAGACTGTAGCGATACAGAGAGCTTTAGAAAGGGAGATAAATCCAACATGGGGGAGATCAAAGAAGCATCAACAGCACTCACTACCCGCCTGTTTTGTGTACTTACAAGGGCTGTGTGCCTTATGTGAAAATGTGAAGTATGAATAATAGATAACAGATCATACAAACAGCCAATTTAGCGGGATATTTTTTCCATCGCTCATTGGCAGGTCCAAGTCTCTGCACCCCATTTATCTAGGTTTGTGTGTGTGTGTGTGGGGGATGCTAGGGGGGGTTTAGAGGGGAGGGGACAAGTGTAGTAGTGTTGTAACAAGCAATCTGTTACCTACCTGTTCTTGTTACCTATACTTAAACTTAAAGGATGGCTTTACCAGTAATCAACCCACTTTGTATCATTAATAATCTCGGTAATATAAGCACATGGGCAGTGTTTACTTTTTACGTTGTGTTCACCTTCTCTCTGTAGGCTCTTTCACACCGGCCTTGAAAGCCGAAAAATGCACGGAAAATAGGATTCGCGCCTCTGATGTGAAAGTCGTGAACGCGCGTTGGTGGATAATTGTTTTATGCCTTTTGTCTCGCCACGGTAGGTAGTAACAGCGCCGGGTTACCTGGCAACCCGCCTCCATTTGAAAGCGTCGTCGCAGCGAGCCGGAAAAGGTGCGAATGGTCAGCTCATTCATAAAAAAATTACAGGGGAAATCACCTCATGTATCAAGAAAGTGCACGAGTGAAAGTAAAAAAAGTAGCCTATACAATCATGACTGCAGGGACGCCAGGAGGAATGCTCCGTGCGGTTAGGCTTTATGCTCAAACGATGTTGACATTAGTAGGTAAAATTAACGGATATAATAATAAGCTTCAGAGGGCTATAGCTGTCTGTGGCGAGTTGGTCTGAGGATATTCCCTGTCGAAATCAGTTCATCATACAGTAGGCTAGGCTACACTAACCTATGAAAATATTAATTTGAGCGAGGAGCTGAGTGGAAATGCCTCCAGCGGCTCGCCTTTCAATCCGGGAGCAGTGGCCGTCGCCTGAAAGGACACCGCGGGACGGGAATGTGGCCGTCCTGCTGGCCTGTGTGTGAAAGCAATTTCTGTGGCGAGGCTGCCAGGCTTTGCAGGCTTTCTGCAAAGCCTTTTTGCGCGATCTGTGTGTGAAAGAGCCTTGTGTTTTCCTCACGGAGATCTCCCATTTCTCCCTCTGCCAAAGCGCTCCGTTCTGACGCGTTTTACGTCACAACGCGTCAGAACGGAGCTGCGGAATTTCTGCTGGAGAGGCCGAATGTTATTGTTTATTTTTTATTTTTTAAGTATGCGCACATCCACCGAGAATTGCATGGAGAGTCTTAACGAGCCTTAATGACTTGCAGCTGGCGGGCAGAGTTTCTGCAGACAGGAGCAGGATAAAATTCTCCATGAGGTAAACAAGAGAGAGAAGGCAAAACACTGCCCATGTGCTTATATTACCAAGATTATATGTGATACAAAGTGGGTTGATTACCGGTAAAGCCGCATCCTTTAACCCATTGATACCTGATGCAGCATTTGTGTGTGTGTATCCCTTTAAGACCATGAACCGCGTTAACGTGGTTCGCGGTCTTAAAGGGATACGCACACAAATGAGGGATATACACGCAAATGCTGCTTCATTATCAATGGGTTAAGATAGAACTTGTGATGCCAGGTGTTCTGTATGCGTAATATGGAAGGCATTCCTCTCACAGGCCAAGTCATCCCTGAGTCTGGCACTGAGCCACTGCCAGTGGGGCAAATGATTGGAGTATCCACGGTGACGACAGTAATCATGTAACTCAGCTTTGTGCAAGTGAGGAGGGGAGACTAAAAGGCTTATTTCGGCTCATTTTCCACACTTGCCCACTCATGTACAGGGCGATCCGAGCACATGGACAGTTGTCATGTTTTGTAGGGAAAAAATATGGCAAGCGTGTTAGCTCGCTGAAAGCCGTGGAATCGAGGCGCACTCAGAGGAAAAGGGGGAGAGGCGGCAGACAGCCTCCTGATACCACTAAAGCAATGCCCTGACAATTTAAAGCTGACAACTCTTAGAATATAGTTTGTGAAGAACAACACGCCGAGTTTATGGGGAATGTAAAATTGTACAGCCACGTGGGTCATCTTGAACTAACCCGCAGACAGCTGGGACTGTGTTTCAGTGCTTGGTAATTAGGGAGATGTGGAGAGACCCCATGGGTGAGACGCTAGCAGTGCGCCGCCAGTACTCCTCCCTCCTCGTCCAACAGGCTCCTGAGAGAGATGGCCATTTTGTGAGAGGTGACATGATTCAGTGACCTCTGTCTACATGGCCATGTCGATAATGAGATGCAACAGGAGCTTCATTGTATTTAAATGAGGCTGTTGCGTGACAGTAATGTTGAGTTGTGCCACCGCAGAACGTCCAACGTTCTCTCTTCACTGAAAGCTATAAATACAGGGCGGCGTAAAGGTGGTACCCAGCTAAATATATGAGAGAGAGAGGGAGAGAGAGAGAGAGAGAGAGAGGGGGAGAGAGAGAGAGAGAATGCACTTTCTTCCTCCCACCCATGTTCCTTCTGTCTCCTGAGAAGGATGCTTAGGGGTTAAAACTGGCCTGTCCCAGTCGTGGTCCTTTGTCTATTGTGTTGCTTTGCTTAATGTAAACCGATAAAGCTGGCTAACCTTGTGGGCCCAATCAATGCTTATTTAGAATAGCATTGATTAACAGTTCTGATTATTGATTATGTCATCCTGCTCAAGCTATGCCAATGGCTCTGATAAGAGGTTACCCTGGAGCAGATAGGCCTGTCCACCAGGCTACTGGGACACACACAATATGGGCTGTCCACCTACAATGGATTCACAGAGTCCACCCCCCCCCCCCCCCCCCCCACCCCCCACCACACACACACACACGATGTACCCCCTTATGTATTCGCTCATTAACACAGAAAGACGGAAGACACTACTACTCTCTGTTGACATGGGGTAATGTCTGCTCATCTGAGACCCCAACATTTAAATTAACAGACCATCTGTTCCTGCAGTGTGCCCAGCGGCCATTTTGAAATTTCACCACTGTGAAGATGAAGCGTTCCACCTCCCACATACAGCTTCTCCTCAACTTCACCTGACTCTGGATGGCAGCATTGGGACAGGAGGAGTATCCATCACTTTGTACAATTGTGTATCTCCAAAGGCAAAACCAACAGTCTTAACAGTAACTAACAGTCCTACAGTCCTAACAGTGTAACTGCACTCCAGAGAGAGAGAGTGGTACATCCTCACACAAATGTCCTAAAAACAACATAGCTTCACAGCCACAGTAAACATATGGCGGATATGCTAATGAGCTCAAGCGTATAAAATATATATTTTTTATTGAATGATATAAATTCTACTACGTGTTAGTAAAAAAAGAAAGAGTTTCAGAACATTTCCTCCGCCCAGCAAATGGTCTCATGCCTGTGGGGTCATTGTCCGGCGTTGTAAAGCCTGATGATAAAACGCTTTACAGCAGAGCCATTATTAAAGAGAGAGTGAGTCAATCAAAATTGTCAATAACACGCTATCCTGGACTTACAATTACCAGAGATACCACTTGAATACTGGAGTAAGCCATTCGATTTTTATAGGTGGGGTGGGGAGATTTAAACACATAAAAAAATAAATAATAATAAGTAAGCAATGTATGTATAGATACAGTGCATGTACTATTGCCTCAGTAAAAAATTCACGTAGCTGTGACGGTCTCCATTCGGAAGCTTAGACCAATGGTTCTCAATGTTCACATGAAGGACCCCTAAACTGACAAAGATTAGACCACGGACCCCCATTTGATAGGATTTTGTCCCACGGTCCCCTGATAATAAGATTGATGCTTTTAGATGTTTTATTACAGAAAGTGTATAAAATCCATGACCAAAATAGTCATTGTGTTACTTATGAATGAATTATAGCGAAAATAAATGACCCCCCTTTTGGCTGGGGACCCCCGGGAACCCCCTCAAGGACGCCTGGGCGTCCCCGGACCCCCATTTGAGAACCACTGCTTTAGACACAGTGTGATTGTCTGTGCTTTGGAAAAGATGCTGGAAGAAAACAGAAAGGCAGCAGGAGGAAGAGAAGAGGGGTGCTTGCTGGAGGAACCGGGCACCAGCGCTGGGCGGTGTTTTTGGGCGATGGGGATGGTCTTATTGTTAGCTCAGCAGTGCTAGGCTAGCTAGCCCCTGTCAGGCAGCCAGTGTTGAGCTCTGCACTTTGCATAAGGGGGCTCTCTTCCGTAATGAGCCGCTATGTATGGGTATCATGTGAGATATCTGAGCTAGCGCTTATACTGTTCCATGGCCAAGGTCAAAGCCTGCCCACCACGCCACCCACTACTCCCCTACCCTATCCATCACCTGAGAGCACAGACCGCAGCTATGCTCACATTCCACCCCCTCTGGACATCTTCACATCCCATTTGTGAAGGACCTCCTGTTTTATGGTGATCTCTTATTTATTGTTTATATTTAATATTATAAATTAAATATCAATATTATAATAAATATTATGTCAAAATGTTCTCAAATTGTCAATTTACTTCTCTTACTTTGCTTATCAAAACGTGTCCAGCGGTTATGTGATAGGGCTAGTGAAGTAAACACGATTTCAACTGACCACCTATAGGGGGAAAAAAGGAGGGGCTATGGCCTTCATATTGTCCAGTCTAAAATGTCATTAAGACTGTTCAGTCTAATTGTGGTGTAACATAAGACACACTGTGTCTCTTGTCTCGCTATAGTGTGCGCGCGTGATGTTTGTTCTTAGTCAATTTGCGATTAACATGTCAGCTCTGGCATCGTATGAGTGAGGCGGGCTTAAGTGTGCAGAACCCTGGAACAATCTGCCCCTACACCAGCATGCCGGCCCAGTCCCCACAGTAATCAATACACTGCCCTCTCTCCCAGATCACATGTCCATCCCATGTTGGACTCAGGGTTAGAATAAGAAAAATGTGTCTGTTCAGAGTGAATGACCACTGTGCTGCTGTGGCAATATGCAGCGGGTCACTAGTAAGTTGTAAAAACACAAACTGAATAAAAAGGGAGAAAACTCATCCTCTTATTTTGACAATAGAGAGGAAGTGGTCAATTTATTATAGTGGACATTCTAAAGATAAATGCCATATTAACGGGGCTGCGTCTGTATCTGCTATGCTAAGTGTAACGGCCAGCTTTTTCTTTTATTATCCAACAGTGCTGATGGATAATCTCACGACTATAATGAGGCGGTAGGGCGCTCCGCTCCGCTCCGCGCGGGGGAGCGCAGAGCACGCTAGAAATGAGTGCTAGAAACCAGCGTGCAATATTTCCACTAATATACATAATACATACGTCACAGAAGGATGTTAAAGTATAAGTCCAGTTTAGAGAAAGTTGGCTTGTGCTTGTAGCCCTGATTTCACCCCTTTTTGTCAGAATTATTATTACTTTTGAATGGACAGTTGAGAAGGGCATAGATTTCATGATGAACCTGAAATCAATTAAGTCTCAAATATTCATGTATGTCATGACAACAGCATATTAATTACCCCTCCACCCCTCCACTTCATCTCCCCCAAAGACAGGACAACCCAGGGTATTGACACTTAGTCCTGCACAATAAACTTTATTGACAGTCCTCTTGCCTCCGGCTGTAACAAGCTACAATAGTAAAGAGCGTGTGGAGCTGATTTCCACATACATTTAACAAAGAGAGAGAGAGAGGGAGGGAGAGAGAGAGAGAGAGAGAGAGAGAGAGAGAGAGAGAGAGAGAATAAAACAAGTTATGTATCCTTTCGTATAATTTAAGTGTATGACTGGATTGTTTGAACCGTTAAATAATGTACATAATGTGGGCGAGTGTAGAGTGGGTGCACAGACAAATAAAAAGAAGAGGAGATGGATTTCCTGCCATTTGTGATCTATGACCAATCGCCTGTCTATCTTCAGATACGCTGTTAATGGCTATTGGCCGAGATTTAAATCCTTACTTTTGTGAATTCCCCCAAATCAATAAATTGGCATCCGTTTGATTGAATGCTCGTCCATTGTGTGAAAAAGAGGCTGGGAGAGTTTTGTCTCTTTGACCAATGGGCTTGTTTTCCAAACAATGGCAAAGCTGGTTTTCAACTAAGCAACTGATTTGGGCATTCAAAGTAAAAACACATGATTTGAGTCATATCAAAATATGAAATGACCCGTAATTAATTAATTGGAACAGGAAAGTCAAGAACATTTTAAATCAACCATTACCCCTATAATCATTTTACTTTGATCATAATGGGTGTGCCCTTTTCCCCAAGATTCTATATTATCTTAAATGATCAATATATCTTAAGCAATATGAATGATTATATATCCAAACTGCAATGATATAGTGAAGACAGACTGTCCTTTCAAAAGGGCAAGCAGAGGAACCATATAAAATAATTAGCAAAACCCGTCAATTTTTCATAGGGGAAAAAAAATGCAATAAATCTCAGGGAAACTATAGCACCATCAAAGCAATGCCATAAATTGTGTAGCAAAAGCAGCTAAATTGATCTGTTCTGCATTTGACTGTAATTTCATTATTTCCATTTTAAGGCAGCTCTGCATGTTTTGCCACAGTGACTCTCAGGTCGGCTGGGTTTTTCCAATACGTGCGTTTGTGTGTGTGTGTGTGTGTGCGTGTGCGTGTGTGCTTATGTGTATGTGCGTGCACGTGCGTGTGGGCGCGTGCGCGCACGTGCGTAAGTGATTTCAAACTGTCTGGACTGGAGGCTTCAAAAGAGAAGTACCCCTCCCCACGAATGATACACCAACAATAGAAACTGACAGTACCTGTGGGGCACATTACTTTTGAGCGTAATAGCGGAGGAAGATATATAAATCCCTATTTTATATCAGGCAGAAAATTACAAGATGAAGCACTGAATAATTTCACTCAAATGCTATTGTGCAGGGAGAAATGTAACAGAGGCCTGGAGTGATGGAGAGAGCTATACATGGTTATCACTCCTGCAAAGAGTTTCTACCTGAGCATCAATTTGTTTCCACTTCTTGCACACACAACTCAGGTGTGCGCGTGCGCGCACACACGCACACACACACACGCACGCACGCACACGCACACACACACACACACACACACACACTTTATTTAAATTATTCACTACAATTAGTCAGACACCACTGCAGAAACTGGAGAGAAATCCTAGGTGACGCCCTTAATGTACAATGTATCTGACCACAGTGTCCACATGCGTTTGAAGATGACTTAACTCCAGATTGAGTTTACTGTGGCTGACCCAAGATTAGATCAGTAGGTTAGTGATGATGGAGAAGAACCCTAACCCTATGTGATCCGTTTCCTTTCCCTCAGCTGATACAATGAGGCCAAAAAAGAGAGGAACTTTCTTTTAGTATGTCTTCTGAAATATGTACAGTAGTTGTGAACAGAGCCCATATTTATTGTGATCCTTCCAGGACCAGTAATATTCTCCGTTTCATTCTGCAGTCAAATTACAATAATAGCACCATATATCTGCAATAACAATTGAAAAAGTTCATTTTATTTACATATTTTAGCAAAATAACTCCCTGGGAATATATAAAAGGGGAGAAAAAAACAGTATTTCAGTGATTCCCTTTGGAGATGAATTGGCTGTGGCTTGATGAAATGAATCCTTTTAATTTGCATCTCATATAATACATAATATGGAGTAATTTCAAGTGCTGGATGAAAACAAAAGATTCAGGGTGCTTAGCCATTGCCTTCACTGACAGATCCGGCGGGGGGGGGGGGGGGGGGGGGGGGGGACATGAAAAAAAAACATTGATAGATTGATGCTCAAATTAATATTCCAACAAAACCATAAAATTCAGCCAGCTTGAATGGAGAAATGAGGAGAAACTGAAACAACAGCACCTATGGGTACCTTCAGAAACAAAGAATAGCCTCCTAGGTCCTTTCTGCCTGCAGTTAAGCAACAATGCCCTCTATTGGTGGGACTGCCTATCTGTTCCACCAACAAAGGCCCCCCGCACTAAAATCAGACTGATGTGCTTTTCAGCACACTCAGCAGAAATATCACATTGAAGTGCAATCACCTCGAACCTCAAAGACTGTCCTTATTAACCTACTAACTACCATAGAATATTAGATTATTAATTTACTAATGTTATCCAACTGACTGTCCTTATTAACCTACTAACTACCATAGAATATTAGATTATTAATTTACTAATGTTATCCAACTGACTGTCCTTATTAACCTACTAACTACCATAGAATATTAGATTATTAATTTACTAATGTTATCCAACTGACTGTCCTTATTAACCTACTAACTACCATAGAATATTAGATTATTCATTTACTAATGTTATCCAACTGACTGTCCTTATTAACCTACTAACTACCATAGAATATTAGATTATTCATTTACTAATGTTATCCAACTGACTGTCCTTATTAACCTACTAACTACCATAGAATATTAGATTATTAATTTACTAATGTTATCCAACGGAATGTCCTTATTAACCTACTAACGATAGAATATTACATTATTCATTTATTAAATGTATCCAACTGTAACCATCCTTGCTGCCATAATCGGTGGTCTTATTAGGACTTCAATCTATTAATTAGAACAATAATGAATGGGACCACAGCAGGTAAGCCGCAAGTGTAGCCCACTGCCTTCAGCATTAAGAGTATGCAGACTCACACACTGCCACACAGAGGTCAGGGTTGTGTGTGTGTGTGTGTGTGTGTGTGTGTGTGTGTGTGTGTGCGTGTGTGCGTGTGTGTGTGTGAGGATGGTTTACAGGCTCAGTGGAGGAGTGCTTGACAGGAATGCACACTGAACCTCTCGTCTCCCCGTTGCTCTCTCTACTGAACCGGAACAGTGGTGTAGACAAACAGGGGCGCCCCGGAGAGTGTGGCGAGCTAAGTGAGTGAGCACACAGGTTTAATATGACAGCTACACTTCTCCGCCGCTGCTTCAGGAAAATGTCCTGGACTGCACGTCTATGGTGCCATCATGGCTCGTCAAACAGATGCTACTCAGAATACCTGAATGGGCGACGAGATAGTTTTTAACTGTGAGTGATTAGCATGACTTGGCTTAGTTAAGGGCAAAAAAAAAGTGAAAAAAGCAGCATTTGCACACTCAAATATGTGCAAAACTCAGATTTAATGCAAGTTTTCGGTCATGGACCTTCTTCAAGGCATAATAATATATAATATAATAATAATAATATATGATAATAACTTGTCGAACTGTAGAGTTTGTTATCTTCTTTATAAAGAAGAGTTGTTTAGGGACCTTAAACTCAAATGTTGTCTTTTCAAATGGCAGGAGTTCCCACGTGACAGCAGGGTGGTGCTAGTGAGGCCATCTAGCTCCGCTTCAACTCCCTGTGACAGCAAGTGTCTGTCCTGCTCAGGTGTCCTCAAGCTAGAGGCTGGAGCTACAGTACCAACTCCAGACTTCCTGTTTTCTTTGGACCTCTTCTGTGGAGGGGGACAGGCAGAAACACTAATGCTCATGACAGAAAGAAGACAAGCCCAGCAACCAGTCCTCTGATAGACATGTCTTACTGCATGTTCTACTTTACAACATTTAAAAGTAGAATAATGTCAAGTCAGCTTTATTTATAGAGCACATTTACAATGACAAATATGCGACCAAAGTGCTTCACAGATAAAAACAGTATAAAGTATAAAATACACTGCTACCGAGCAAGGTGCAATACAAAATGCAACAAATAGTAATAAAATAAACCAAAATAACTACAATTTAGGTTGGCAGGAGGCAGGCTCAACTCAGGTCGAAGGCCAGGGAGAAAAGGTACTGTACGTCTTGAGCAGGGATTTAAAAGTCTCGAGGCTCTGGGCTGATCTAATGTGGAGGGGGAGGCTATTCCAGAGCCTGGGGGCTGCTGTAGCCAAGGCTCTGTCCCCTCTAGTCTTAAGCCTGGTCCTGGGCACCTCCAGCTGGTCAGCTGACCATAAGGCTCTGGATGGGGTATGGTGTATGTATGGTGTAAGTGTACCATGCAGTCAACAACATATTTGTTTCATCTACAACTTGCAGGTGAAATGTCAAACGTCTACAATAGCTACAACTATATGTCACTCTCGAGTCACTTTGCTCTGCTCTCCCACAAAACTGTTCTTCCCTTTGCCCAGGGGAGGGCTGCCCAAAGGCTTTATACTGAGAGGGTGTGGCATGTAGCATGGGAACTCAACCTTACACCAGCTGCTGTAGCGCCATCTACAGGCTGGAGGCTAATGTCTTAAATTATCACTACACCATGCACTGCCCCTTGTATGTGTAGACAGGGGGGTAGTGGTAAATACAGAGGTGGGTAAACTATCCAAGCCAAGGTGAGCAGTTAACCCACCTTGTTTCCCCTCATTGATCGATACAGTTGATCTGAAAATAGGTGAGTAAACTCTCTGCCACATTTCAAAGAGGTGGGTAAACTGTGTTTACCCTCCATTACGCCCTGTAGATGAAACAGATATGTTTACTGCATGGCACACTTACACCATCATGGCAGGCTCACACTACCTCTCTGCCCCATCCCTGAAGACGATAATAATAATACTATTAATAATAATAATAATGATAATAATAATAATAATAATAATAATAATAGACTGTGAGTTGCATGCAAGGCATGGCAGGGGTAACAAGCCAAAGCAAGTGAAGACTACATTATTGCAATGATTTGCAGTTATTTTTTACATGTGACTGTCAAAACTTTACAAATCCCTTGAGGAATAATTTGCCAATAAATGAGAAACAGTCTTCTCTGTTGACAATATTCATGAATAATTTTGCTACACTTAATTTTCAGATACTGCGAGATGTAGAGGGAAATTATAGTGTATCTTTCACTTTTCACAATTTTGAAAGCCTTGACATAAAGAGAGAAGCCATGCAGTGCATCGAAAATAAGATATGATACCTACAGTATTAAGCCTACGCCCACTTTATTATTTCAATTAAACCTCTTTCTGTGATTCAAAGGCATCCAAATCTAAAGCGTCTTTGATCTCATAACCATAAGACAGACAGGAAAATCACTCCTTTCTTAAGGGGTGGAACAGAACGTTGTAATTCCAGAACGGGGGGCAACACGTTTCCCTGCTGCTGTTTTAACTTGCGCAGGGGTACTTAAACGAGCTCACGCCTGGTTTGGCGGTAGTGATGAACAAAACAATCCACTTAAGAGAAAGAGAAAGACCCACAGAGTCTGTAAGGGGTTGACAGGCTTTAAGACCCAGAGAGAGTCTGTACGGGGTTGACAGGCTTTCTTTCATTCTGAATCTCACTTCCCCAAATGTGATTAATCAGTGTGCACAGAGAGGAAGCAAAATGCAGCCTTCATCAAAACAGAGATGGTATATAAGTGCAGAGACACATCACTCCGCCAGGTGAAAGAACAAACCCTTTTCTTTACTAACACAGTTCTGTGTGCATTTTGTGATGGAACAAAGCACGTTGAAATTAAAAGCCTTTATATTTTGCATAACAGCTCTGTTGATGGGCATGGTAACTAGCTAACAAAATGTATTCTCAAAGAATTCAGGGTTTAGGAAGACATCAACGGAAGACATCAACTCCACCGTGCGTTAGAAACTGACTACATGAGCTGGTTTTGGGTATTCATATGGAGAAACTGCTTCTTTCTTTAACTCATTGAGTGCCAAGGACGGACATGTTCGTCATTTCAAATAGTAACGTAGAGTGCCAAGGACGGACATGTTCGTCAATTGCGTTTTTTGACGGTGGGGCGTCGATCAAAGCCTTCTGCCTCTGATGTACAAATATTATAGCTATTGGATGTGTCTAACCTATTTTACAGAACCCTTAGGTGGCGACAGTGCTCTCCACATAACAGAAAGGCAAGGAAAAAACAAAGAAGAAGTCGTTATGGAAACGGAAATCGCATCGCATCCGTATGCATCGATATGCTGAAGCACGTTACTGCAGCTGTGCCTGCAGCAGCCAATCTGCTCCCACAATTGAGCCGCTCCGTGTCGGTTGCGACAGCACATCCGCACATCCACACCGTGGAGTTGTTATTATTCTCAACTGGAAGCATCGTTGCCGGTGACAAACACACGCGGAACGCTGTAAAAAAGCAGGATGTCGAGCACCCTTCACTGTGCGCACAGCAAACTCAGCAGAGAGCCACCACAGACAGGAGGAGGAGTGTGCAGTTGAGGCGAGGCGAGGCGAGGCGAGGCGGGGCGGGGCGGGGCGGGGCGGGGCGGGGGGGGGGGGCACGCAGAGCAGCGCGCAACACCCAGACAGACCCAGGCAGCAGGACAGGATTGACAAACGCAAGCCAGAATATCCGATGCCCACCAGCAGCAAATCAAGACCAGCAAGAAGCTGCAACCAGCAGCGCACGCAGGGGCCAGCGCTGGTGGTTGTAGCTAAAAAATATTATTCTGCCAAACAGAATTCCCTGGCCTTCACTGTTTTATTGAAGGAAATTATTTTTGAGGTGTGACTACATTAGAAAAGATTAGCTTCAGAGTCAGTGATGTGCTTGAAATGTTTAATTTCACAAAAGGCCAATTATCTCAGCTTCTAGAAAAAAATTGCTGTTTTGAAAATGGGATCAATAAACTTTTTTTTGCAGATGATAGAATAGAGTCTCATCGTTCTTTGTGCGTGTTCAGTGTTTACATAGTAATATCACACAATATTCTGTGGGCCTCGAGAGATCACTGAAAACGCTCTGAAACTCTGGCACTGGGAGCATCCGTTCTCCAAAAGTGGCTGGCACTCAATGAGTTAATTTAAAATGTCAACATAAATGGGAAGAATCTTGGGGTCCCCTTTTGAAATTTCTTTTTTGTTTGGTTTTCTTGTTTGGCTTTCTCATTTGTGGCTGACCAGTATCCTTGGTGGATGAATTTGTATTGTATAGAGACACTACATGAAATAGGCCACGCCCATCATGGGGGGAAAGCTCAGTTTATTTCCACACACCAGCGTCATTTTCCTTGAATTAAACATAAAGCTATTGTGTGGTGGGGCTGTGCAGACAACAAATGTAAAAAAAATCGTCAGTTAAAGTTTTTTTGTACTCCTGAGCAAAACAAGGAAGCTATTGAGAATTGGCGAGAAAAAAAATGTGGATCTAGCTAGGAAGTAAGTTGTAGTGTTCATCCTCCGTATATACGATCTTTTTGTGCAACACGCAACCATGCACGCGACATAGGAGAACGCCAGGATTGGAGGGGGGGTTTCTGTTTTCCCCCGTTTTGGGCGTGCCTTCTGAATGATGACGCGCTCCGCAGTGTCTCTATTGCCTCTGTCTGAGGCACGCACACACGCCCGCAGGTGTGTCTGCGTGAGTGAGTGAGTATATGTCTGTATGTTGGTTTTGGGATTGTCTATATAAAAAAAAAACTGTTTGTTCAAAGTTAACTCTGAAGTAGTTCCAAATTGGTTTACAAATCGGTATGGCACCAATATATCCCCGAATTAAATACTGAATGAAGAAAGTTGTACAAAAGATGATACTATTACAACCTATTGATTATATCATTTAATACTTTCAATCTATGTGAATCAAGAGGAAAGAGAATGAAGTTAGAGTTGTACATTATATATATCTGTAAGACCCCTCTGATTGGTGAAGCTACAGTAGTTAAAGCTCACAGTTTAATCTGTGGACTACACACTTTGATCGTCTCTCTTGCCCACTGAGCTGCTGGGGAACAGCATGATGACAGTGGCGTTGCCAGGCAGGGCTGGCCAGTACTTCCTCCACTCACAATGTGGGATTAGGGCTTTCTAACTGCTTTTGTACTGAAGGAAAAACATCACTGTGCAGCAGGCTGCAGCGCCGGCTAACAACAGTCGCTCCCCAGGAACTTGGGTGTTCTTTGATGAGCTGCTGAGCAGCGCAGGGCCACACAGAGTACAGAAGCACAATCAGTCATCTGTTAGCAAGGGACCATTAGGCCTCAACAGCAGAGAGGGGTCACTCACTCAGCACAACAGTGGCCACAGACACAGACACAAGCAGCGCTAAAGCGCCAGACACACCAGGAGAACTAGAAAGGACTAGCGCCCGAATGATGCGTCTCCTCACGACACGTCTCCTCACGACACGTCTCCTCACGACACGTCTCCTCACGACACGTCTCTTGTGTCGGGGCCACAAAGTTGCATGAACACACTGCAAACACGACAGCCGACGGGCAACTAGCCTGTAAGTCCTGCGCCTGCATGAGACCTGATTCGTTTGGTAATATAGCGAACGTTCCTTCTAAATCGAGAATATGTCTGATACGAAGTTGCAAATGGCACTGGCATTGTTGACAGCCCTTGTCTGGTCTTTTGCTCATGGAAGAAGAAAGGAAGAGGCGGAGGTGAAAAATAAGGAGAAACCGGACTAAATGGGTGATCTCAAGATTCAAGATTCAAGATTCAAGATTTTTATTGTCACTCCATCCATGGTACAAGTATCACGTGTGAAATTCTTGTGCTGTGGACTCCGTTTACAACATAGTAATGCAGCGACGGGCTCAATGGACTTTCCCAAAGGCACGTCGTCATGAAGATATCCGTGTTTTGGAATGATCAGATGAGCTGAAGTTGGAAAATGAGCAGATGCATTTTGTGTGTGCCCTCTGTTCTCCTGCACTGTTTCGCTACCCCTGAACAGCCAATCAGAGTGATTTCTCTCACCAACGACCCAATCGGCCGGAAAAGACGCCGGAAAACCGCAGAGAAAGCTGACTAGAGCCAACGGTGTGGGACACACCGCAAATACTAGAGTGACAGACTGCCAGACATGGCCGACAGACGCCCACACATGGCTGACAGACACCCAGACATGGCTGACAGACGCCCAGACATGGCCGACAGACTGCCAGACATGGCTGACAGACGCCCAGACATGGCTGACAGACACCCAGACATGGCCGACAGACGCCCAGACATGGCTGACAGACACCCAGACATGGCCGACAGACGCCCAGACATGGCTGACAGACACCCAGACATGGCCGACAGACGCCCAGACATGGCTGACAGACACCCAGACATGGCTGACAGACACCCAGACTTGGCCGACAGATGCCCAGACATGGCTGACAGACGCCCACACATGGCTGACAGACACCCAGACATGGCCGACAGACGCCCACACATGGCTGACTATGGTGACTATCGCAGCGTTTTGAGCAGGAATGAATGGCCAGCACACTTAGTTAGCAAACGTAGCGGCCAAGCTAACGGCAGATTGTATTCACTGTAATATTATTTGTCTATGACACGTCACTCGTTAGACAACATAATGTCTGACGTCAGCACCTGTTTCTAGCACAAGCTATATTTGAAGACTTTGAGCCCAAAATAAGGTTATTTGTCAACAAAATACAGTGGCGAACACTTTGGCTAATTAGCAGAGCAGGAAAAAACACGGCTCCACATGAAAAATCTTAAAAATGACAAAACACATATCCACTCTTATGGGTCCTTTCTGCTTTGACTTGTCTCTCGCTTACCTGCTCCGTTTTCTCAATTCTCATCTGCCTGTCCTTCCTTTCCATGTTTCAAGTAATTATTTCTTAAAATCACTCCAATTGCTTTAATGTTTGACTGTTCTAAGCAATATTAATCCATTTAATCACTTTGTTGTGACGCAACTGGATCTCGATTGTATCTCTAAACATTTTATTGCCGTTTCTCTCGGTGCTTTATATGATGCAAGCATGCATATTAAAGGGAGGCAGGCAGCCATGAAAACAGCTTAATTAGTGCTAATCGCTTCTGATGGAACATGTTTCCACTATTTGCCTCCATTAGCGATGCCTTATTTCTCCTATTCTGTCAGCCAACTGCTGTCGTCTCCGTGCCAGGTGGGGCTACTGGCGTCTTCAATGTGCCCCAAAGGTGGAATGCTGTCCACAGAAACCCACTGGATGTTTGCACTGCCCTGAGGTAGACCTATTAACATATTGATGATGCCAGACTGAAAAGCATATGTGGAGTAAAACAATGTCCAAAGCCCCATGACAGAGAACTTCACTTTTTTGGTCAAACCGAAGAAGACATTTTATTTTAAATGTTTTTCTCTCCACAATTGTAGTTGGGCAACTCCCCCTGCTGCCCCGGTCATTGCCCTACCCCCTCTGCCCATCTGGGGAGGGTGTGTAGACTCTCACATGCCTCCTCCGATACATGTGCAGTTGCAAGCCGCTTCTTCGCACCTGAGAGCGAGGAGTTTCTCCGGCAGAACGTAGCACGTGGGAGGATCATGCTATTCCCCCCAGTTCACCTCGGCCCGAAAAGATGCCCCCGACCAACCAGAGGAGGCACTAGTGGAGCCACCAGGACACATACCCCACTGGCTTCCCATCCGCAGACGCAGCCAATTGTGTCGGTAGACACCCATGGAAGAAGACATTTTGACATTTTCCTGAAATAATGAACATTAGATGACAATGGAACTACACACCATAAATTCCCGTGCATGAGCCAATGATACATACTGTACTGTATGAATGGATGGTCCAGTAGAACTTCCATTGGATCCTAGCTACACAGATTCACACCTAGCTAGCTACACACAGATAGATCAGCACTGGAAGCACCAAGGAGCTTTCAGCCCACACAAAGCAGAGCGTCTACAGTGAAGGAGAGCCTTGACCGCTGGTGACACACAGAGAGAAATCAATGGTATTAACAACTCATTGATGGCCAAGACAATTGAAAACTGATGCTCATTCAGGGCACATCATTTTGATTTACAACATCTATTCCCACTCTGTCTTGCTAGCATGACACGGTTAAATCAATGGCGGCACTTGGGAGTCCAGCTATCCTTCACATGTGCTGTACTGTAATAGTGCTCAATACATGCTTTATCGAGAGGGCGGGGTCAGCATTGGGAGACGCAAGATGATTGACAGAGGAGAAGAGCGGAGGGATGTCTTATTCATCTCACTGGAACCAATCACAAGGTGACCTGCAGTAGATGCACCAATGGGAGTCACACCAGAACAAACTCGTCAGGGAGGTTTGTTTATTTGCACATTTTAAAAGCAAACAGGTTAAACAGAAAATAAAATGTATACAAAGAAATAAAAAAAACATGTGCAGGTGAGATAGAAACCCACTACGGGTTTATCTAGAAATCTCACCTAAAGACAAGAAATATACAAAACAGTAAATGCAAGATAACAATAGTTAACTTGTATCAATTTTACATATTAGGTCGTTCTGGTTGTGATGGCCATCGCCGGACATCACCAATCACTGCACTACTGCCTGCTTCCTCTGGTCGATCGGGGCGCCTATTCAGGCGGAGGGGAACTGGGGGGGAATAGCGTGATCCTTCCACGCGCTACAGTATATCCTGCTGGTGAAACTCCTCACTGTCAGGTGAAAAAGAATCGGCCGGCGACTGCACATGTATTGGAGGAAGCATGTGCTAGTCTACAATTCTCCCCAGATCGGCAGAGGGGGTGAAGCAATGACTGGGACAGCAGGGGGAATAGGCCAAGTACAATTGGGGGGGAAACTTGTGTGTGTGTGTGTGTGTGTGTGTGTGTGTGTGTGTGTGTGTGTGTGTGTGTGTGTGTGTGTGTGTGTGTGGAGGGGGGGTACAATCCCAGTATTATTTACTGTACTTTGGCCTTTAGTCAAGAAGAAGGCGATTATTACAGTAAATCCAAGAATTCCAAGGCGATACTTTCGTCCTTTTGGAGAACTTCCTTCCCCATGTTGTCTTTGGGAGAAGGAACTTCTCAAGAACGTGCAACACACGTGTTCATTTCCACAGCTGTTTCAAGCATCAGTATAGAACTGTGCTCCAGTGCCCTAAAACACTGTTCATTTGTGTCAGCTATTTTAAACACAATGCGTCGCCGTCGCAATGAATCCTGTGTCTTCCCACTTTCAGTCATGTCACCATTCCGTGCATCCATCCTCCAGATGATGTGGTTGGCAAGGAAACGTCCAGGATCTTGATCCATCCTCTGTCCTTGGATTAGAGTTGTATTATGTCACACACATCATCACCTATTCCATCCCCTCAGTTCGTACTGAGCGTGACTCTGCCCCCTCCACCTGGAACATGCTACAGCAGAGTCTGAAGCTGTCCAGTCTGATCCCCCTCCACCTGGAACACGCTACAGCAGAGTCTGAAGCTGTCCAGTCTGATCCCCCTCCACCTGGAACACGCTACAGCAGAGTCTGAAGCTGTCCAGTCTGATCCCCCTCCACCTGGAACACGCTACAGCAGAGTCTGAAGCTGTCCAGTTTGATCCCCCTCCACCTGGAACACGCTACAGCAGAGTCTGAAGCTGTCCAGTTTGATCCCCCTCCACCTGGAACACGCTACAGCAGAGTCTGAAGCTGTCCAGTCTGATCCCCCTCCACCTGGAACACGCTACAGCAGAGTCTGAAGCTGTCCAGTCTGATCCCCCTCCACCTGGAACACGCTACAGCAGAGTCTGAAGCTGTCCAGTCTGATCCCCCTCCACCTGGAACACGCTACAGCAGAGTCTGAAGCTGTCCAGTCTGATCCCCCTCCACCTGGAACACGCTACAGCAGAGTCTGAAGCTGTCCAGTCTGATCCCCCTCCACCTGGAACACGCTACAGCAGAGTCTGAAGCTGTCCAGTCTGATCCCCCTCCACCTGGAACACGCTACAGCAGAGTCTGAAGCTGTCCAGTTTGATCCCCCTCCACCTGGAACACGCTACAGCAGAGTCTGAAGCTGTCCAGTTTGATCCCCCTCCACCTGGAACACGCTACAGCAGAGTCTGAAGCTGTCCAGTCTGATCCCCCTCCACCTGGAACACGCTACAGCAGAGTCTGAAGCTGTCCAGTCTGATCCCCCTCCACCTGGAACACGCTACAGCAGAGTCTGAAGCTGTCCAGTCTGATCCCCCTCCACCTGGAACACGCTACAGCAGAGTCTGAAGCTGTCCAGTCTGATCCCCCTCCACCTGGAACACGCTACAGCAGAGTCTGAAGCTGTCCAGTCTGATCCCCCTCCACCTGGAACACGCTACAGCAGAGTCTGAAGCTGTCCAGTCTGATCCCCCTCCACCTGGAACACGCTACAGCAGAGTCTGAAGCTGTCCAGTCTGATCCCCCTCCACCTGGAACACGCTACAGCAGAGTCTGAAGCTGTCCAGTCTGATCCCCCTCCACCTGGAACACGCTACAGCAGAGTCTGAAGCTGTCCAGTCTGATCCCCCTCCACCTGGAACACGCTACAGCAGAGTCTGAAGCTGTCCAGTCTGATCCCCCTCCACCTGGAACACGCTACAGCAGAGTCTGAAGCTGTCCAGTCTGATCCCCCTCCACCTGGAACACGCTACAGCAGAGTCTGAAGCTGTCCAGTCTGATCCCCCTCCACCTGGAACACGCTACAGCAGAGTCTGAAGCTGTCCAGTCTGATCCCCCTCCACCTGGAACACGCTACAGCAGAGTCTGAAGCTGTCCAGTCTGATCCCCCTCCACCTGGAACACGCTACAGCAGAGTCTGAAGCTGTCCAGTCTGATCCCCCTCCACCTGGAACACGCTACAGCAGAGTCTGAAGCTGTCCAGTCTGATCCCCCTCCACCTGGAACACGCTACAGCAGAGTCTGAAGCTGTCCAGTCTGATCCCCCTCCACCTGGAACACGCTACAGCAGAGTCTGAAGCTGTCCAGTCTGATCCCCCTCCACCTGGAACACGCTACAGCAGAGTCTGAAGCTGTCCAGTCTGATCCCCCTCCACCTGGAACACGCTACAGCAGAGTCTGAAGCTGTCCAGTTTGATCCCCTCCACCTGGAACACGCTACAGCAGAGTCTGAAGCTGTCCAGTTTGATCCCCTCCACCTGGAACACGCTACAGCAGAGTCTGAAGCTGTCCAGTTTGATCCCCTCCACCTGGAACACGCTACAGCAGAGTCTGAAGCTGTCCAGTTTGATCCCCTCCACCTGGAACATGCTACAGCAGAGTCTGAAGCTGTCCAGTCTGATCCCCCTCCACCTGGAACACGCTACAGCAGAGTCTGAAGCTGTCCAGTTTGATCCCCCTGGCAAGTTTTAAATTATTGTTGAGTAATTTAGAGAGCTTCCTTGATCTGCTCCTGCTCTCAAGGTTAAACATTTTTCTCTACCCCGCCCCTCTTCAGCACTTTATGTTTTATGTTGTTTTTAACTTATTATGGTTTGATGGATGATTGTACTGTTGCTGTCTTTACATGTGTAACTGTTGTATGAGCTGCTGTATGAAGAGGTCGCACTTGTGAATGAGACTTCGGTCTCAATGTGATTTTACCTGTTTAAATAAAGGCAAAAAGAAAAAAGAAAAAAAAAAAAAGGTGTCCTATACGCACTCAACATCCCTCTATCTCAAGTCAAGTCAAGTCAAGTCAAATTTTATTTATATAGCACCTTTCATACACAAAGGCAATTCAAGGTGCTTTACAAAAAAATAATCGAAAAAACAAGCAGCAAAGCAATGCACATATAAAAAACACATAAAAAACACAGCCGACAGTTTTAGTTAAAATATATACTCAAATTAACAAACATGAAACATTATTTCTGTTTTAAATAAGTTACAAGGCACTCTACAGTATTATTATTACATGTACAGTCCATTTGTTGGAAATGTACAGGAAAAATCTTTTTAAAATTACAGGCCGAGAGAGGCAGTAGTTTAGTAGCAGTTAAAAGCAAGAGTAAACATAAAGGTCTTTAGCTTGGATTTAAAAATAGGCAGAGTAGGGGCAGATCTAATGTGTTCAGGGAGTTTGTTCCAGTTATGAGAGGCATAGTGGGAGAATGCGGCTTCACCATGTTTAGATTTGGTCCTTGGGACAATTAGTAGACCAGTGCCTGAAGATCTCAGGGATCTGGATGGTTCATAGTGTAGAAGCATTTCAGAGATGTAGTGTGGGCCTGACCCGTTGAGAGATTTGTAAACTATTAGCAGAATTTTAAAGTCTATTCTAAGATTTACTGGCAGCCAATGCAGGGATTTGAGAACTGGTGTAATGTGTTCAGCTTTCTTGGTTCTTGTTAGAACTCTAGCAGCCGCATTTTGAATGAGCTGAAGTTGTTTAACAGCTTTTTTGGGAAGACCATTGAAAAGACTGTTGCAGTAGTCTAGCCTGCTAGAAATGAAAGCATGAATTAGTTTTTCAAGATCTTGTTTGGACATATAGCCTCTAATCCTTGCTATATTTTTTAGATGATAGAAGGCAGATTTTCTTATAAGCTTGATGTGGGAGTTGAAATTTAGATCAGAGTCAATAATAATGCCAAGATTTTTTACCTGGTCCTTTGGCTTCAGAGATAGGGATTCGAGGTGAGCAGTAACTTTGAGCCTATCTTCTTTTTTGCCGAAGACAATTATCTCTGTTTTGTCTTTATTAAGTTGGAGAAAATTCTGGCACATCCAATCATTAATTTGCGCAAGGCACTGACACAGTGACTCTATGGGGGCATAGTCATCCGATGAGAGGGCTATGTAGAGTTGGGTGTCATCTGCATAGCTATGATAAGCTATTTTGTTTTTTTGCATAATTAGGCCCAGAGAGAGCATATAAAGGTTAAACAGGACAGGACCTAAAATTGATCCTTGGGGTACCCCACATGTCATTTTGGTTTGGTCAGATGTGTAGTTGCCAATGGAGACAAAGTAGTTCCTGTCTTGCAGATAAGATCTGAACCACTCTAGGACTCTAAACCTCTTTGCTTGAGATAGAGTGTGGAGTGAAGATATCAAAGCGATGTATGGTTAATTTAACATCATATGCTTTCATTTAACGTTTTTTCCCCCCTTTATGGTCTAAAAACTGTACTTTTTTTGTCTATGTGTCTGTCTTGCTGTGGCCAGCCTGAATAAACGTCTCTTGTGAGGTTAGTTTGTTCAGTTGACTCTGTATTTTGAGTTCTGTCAAGCTGAGTGGGCCCAAAACATACAGTACAGTATATGATGCATGCAACCAGTTTCTCTATGAACAAAATGTCGTACGCATGAATTAGATGACTCGTACGAAACCCCACGGATTTATACGTCACGTCTTAGCTGAACTGTTACAAACATTATTAATAAACATGGTTACTGATTGAATTAAGATTCAAATGGAAATAAATCACATTGAATGGGACATGTGAGAGGACATTGGGTGCCAGCCACTTAACACTTAAACCAGTACACCAGTCTTTCTTGTTCTAACTGAGTATTTTGAATTTCTCTGCCTCTTAATAAAATCCTTAGCCTACACTACAGTACAATATGGCTAATTTAAGGGTAGAATAAAAGGCCCCTAAAGCTCAAACAGCTAGAACTGTATTTTACAGAATTACATGACATATCTCAGCACTTATTTGTAAATCAGGAAGACATTTTGCTTATGCTAATGTTTGTACAACATGAAGATCAGTGTGGGATTGTACTTTCTATTACCTGAGTGCATATATTATTATCGTATAGGCTACAGTACATAATGCACATTTTTACAAACTTGCCCTTCAAGTAGTAGACTAATAGATATAACTGTTCTGTGCACAACATAAACATGCCCACATCGGCTACGATGAGACATCTTTTGTCTCTGGCAACTGGAGTCCATGTCCCTCGGGTCTCAAAGTTGCATTGTCCACAGTGGTAGCGTTACCGTTGCCTTGTCAGTGACCATTTCCCACACAACTGGAAGAGACTGTTCCCATCACCGCTACCCTCCTCAAGCAGCCATCACAAAGTACAAGCTCTCTGTCCAAATCTACCAAAGTTAGGTGAAGCAAGCGCGCACGCACACGCACACGCACACACACACACACGTAAGGGAGGAGATGCCCAAAGGAAACAACATTCAAGTCAATACAGCTGAACATTTCTGCTGAGTGGACATTGCTGTGCATAGGGATTATCACATTGCCCATGGGATAGAGGACCATGGTTATGTGTGTGTGTGTGTGTGTGTGTGTGTGTGTGTGTGTGTGTGAGAGAAAGAGAGAGAGAGAGAGAGAGAGAGTGTGTGTGTGTGTGTGTGTGTGTGTGTGTGTGTGTGTGTGTGTGTGTGTGTGTGTGTGTGCGCGTGTCATAAACAAAAATCCAAGGAATAAAATGGATCTAAATCTATGTCATCAAAGTAGAAGATGTGTGGAAAAACAAAGCTCCAAAAACACTGATGAGCCGGATGTGTTTAGTCTTCGGCTGGCTGACTCCCCTTCTATGTTGGCACGAGAGTGTGTCTGTGTGTGTGTGTGTGTGTGTGTGTGTGTGTGTGTGTGTGTGTGTGTGTGTGTGAGAGAGAGAGAGAGAGAGAGTGAGAGAGCGCGCAAGACAGAAAGAAATTAATTAGCGTGGTCTGTATTATTGAGCAAGTCTCAAGATTTGGAGCAGAGAAGTGATGAAATATCACAGCCATGTATAAGTATGTGGATTGGGTTAGAGGTTAATCCCCATTGATTTCATGCAATCTGTTCATGAATACTTCACAGTCTGTCCGTGCCAAAGCTGAGAGGAGGGGGGGGGGGGGGGGGAGGAGTCAGAGTCACAGGCAGGTAGAGAACCACCAATCACCTTCACTGAGACTTTAGGCCAATTAGCTCACAATAAGCAAAAGCAAGCACTTAAAACACACACACACACACACACACACCCACACACACACACACACACACACACAATGTGGGGGAATGCTAGTTCACGGTCCAGCTTGTCCAAGTTGTATTGATGAGGTGTGATGGAAGCAGCCTGCTGGCTGTTGTATCCTCCTCAGCAGGATGAGGTGTGATGGAAGCAGCCTGCTGGCTGTTGTATCCTCCTCAGCAGGATGAGGTGTGATGGAAGCTGCCTGCTGGCTGTTGTATCCTCCTCAGCAGGATGAGGTGTGATGGAAGCTGCCTGCTGGCTGTTGTATCCTCCTCAGCAGGATGAGGTGTGATGGAAGCTGCCTGCTGGCTGTTGTATCCTCCTCAGCAGGATGAGGTGTGATGGAAGCTGCCTGCTGGCTGTTGTATCCTCCTCAGCAGGATGAGGTGTGATGGAAGCCGCCTGCTGGCTGTTGTATCCTCCTCAGCAGGATGAGGTGTGATGGAAGCTGCCTGCTGGCTGTTGTATCCTCCTCAGCAGGGTGAGGTGTGATGGAAGCAGCCTGCTGGCTGTTGTATCCTCCTCAGCAGGATGAGGTGTGATGGAAGCCGCCTGCTGGCTGTTGTATCCTCCTCAGCAGGGTGAGGTGTGATGGAAGCCGCCTGCTGGCTGTTGCATCCTCCTCAGCAGGGTGAGGTGTGATGGAAGAGGCCTGCTGGCTGTTGCATCCTCCTCAGCAGGATGAGGTGTGATGGAAGCTGCCTGCTGGCTGTTGTATCCTCCTCAGCAGGATGAGGTGTGATGGAAGCTGCCTGCTGGCTGTTGTATCCTCCTCAGCAGGATGAGGTGTGATGGAAGCCGCCTGCTGGCTGTTGTATCCTCCTCAGCAGGATGAGGTGTGATGGAAGCCGCCTGCTGGCTGTTGTATCCTCCTCAGCAGGATGAGGTGTGATGGAAGCCGCCTGCTGGCTGTTGTATCCTCCTCAGCAGGATGAGGTGTGATGGAAGCAGCCTGCTGGCTGTTGTATCCTCCTCAGCAGGGTGAGGTGTGATGGAAGCTGCCTGCTGGCTGTTGTATCCTCCTCAGCAGGGTGAGGTGTGATGGAAGCTGCCTGCTGGCTGTTGTATCCTCCTCAGCAGGGTGAGGTGTGATGGAAGCTGCCTCTCAGCAGGGTGAGGTGTGATGGAAGCCGCCTGCTGGCTGTTGCATCCTCCTCAGCAGGGTGAGGTGTGATGGAAGCCGCCTGCTGGCTGTTGTATCCTCCTCAGCAGGGTGAGGTGTGATGGAAGCCGCCTGCTGGCTGTTGCATCCTCCTCAGCAGGGTGAGGTGTGATGGAAGCCGCCTGCTGGCTGTTGCATCCTCCTCAGCAGGGTGAGGTGTGATGGAAGCCGCCTGCTGGCTGTTGCATCCTCCTCAGCAGGGTGAGGTGTGATGGAAGCCGCCTGCTGGCTGTTGCATCCTCCTCAGCAGGGTGAGGTGTGATGGAAGCCGCCTGCTGGCTGTTGTATCCTCCGCAGCAGGGAATCCAATAGGAACACTGAGTGTCACTAATGCCCTCCACCAAACCCAGAGAAAACACTGATCAATGCCAGCAATCAGCAGATCCATCTCACATGAGATCACTGGGCAAATCCAGATAGATATCTAATCAACACACTTCCCTTCTTATCTGCTCGTGCTGCCAGACCAACAGGTGGCTTTTCCACATCATCATAATTAGATAAGGAAACTAATAAGATTTGAACCCAAAAGTAATTGAAAAGCCAATAGAAAGACAAAATAGCATTTGTAATTGAATTACGCCGTTCATCCTGTACTGTTTGTGTGCTCCCTAACCCAAGACGTGGATATTATAGATTTGCGCAACATCTGATGAGCTGCCAAATGAGAACAAGAAGTCGGCAGCGATTTATACGCTGGCGAAGGTAGCTCCAAACGGATGTCTTATGGATTGATAAAAATGACCAAAGCCAAGATAATTTAACAAATTAATTTCATGATAATTCTATTGTCTGTGCCTCGCCATCTCTTTCCCTCTGTCTCTCCCTCTTGTTGTCGTCCTCACAGTCCTGCCTTGCGGGCACACTAAGCATAGTCCTGCCTTGCGGGCACACTAAGCATATGCACCATGAACACATTTAATTTTCCCTGTTAGTCCACGGCGCGGCCAGAGGTGAGCTTTAATAAGGATCAATGGCACTTTATCTGGGACAGGCCCGCGCTCCTGTGCATGCAAATCACAGCAGCAGCAGCGGATTCAATTAAAAAGAGAACCTCCAACCACCGGCGCTGGAAATTCAATTAAAGGATTTATGCAAAGGTTCACTGGCTTTTTTTGTGTTGCTGTTTCTGTTTATGTAATGAGCTTTTCATATCAAGAATCAATACGTAATCTGGAGCGGGGCCACCGGGAGGCTGCTGGTTCGCCTTCTCATATGCATTTTGGACATGGTTCAAGAGCAGGGATTTATACGCTAAGGTTAGCAGGATATTTGACCACCTCATGCCTGAGCATGTGACATACAGTATTCCGACGCTCCTCAGCCCCCCGTGGTGTCCTGTTAGAAGGCCCCAGCATAGCTAACGCCGTAGCCACCTACACACAGTTAAAGTCAGTGACGTGTGCATATCGATCGGGACGCACTCTGAAGCGGCCTCGCTGATCCACAGTAAAAGCACTTAGAGAAGCCCCCCCTCTAAAAGGCTGGGGCGCACGCGTGCACCCTGAGGTGTGTGTTTTAGCCTAATGAAATGGGATCTCTATAGACAATAATCCCCGTAACAAGATTGAACGGGGACACCCCATGTCAATATTAGCAAATGGGATTGCTGCTTTCCTGTATGTTTGTGCGCATGCACACACACACACACACACACACACACACACACACACACACACACACCCACGCGCGCTTGTGTGCGCATGTGTGCGCTCTCATACTGTACCTGTGTGCCCATTTATGTCAGAGTACTCTTCCCCACCCTGGCTTTAAAGTGGAACACAAAATAAGAGTGTTCTGGCTGCACCTCCAGGCAGTGGGTGGGGGCACCTCCAGGCAGTGGGTGGGAGCACCTCCAGGCAGTGGGTGCATGGGGGCACCTCCAGGCAGTGGGTGCATGGGGGCACCTCCAGGCAGTGGGTGGGGGCAACTCCAGGCAGTGGGTGCATGGGGGCACCTCCAGGCAGTGGGTGGGAGCACCTCCAGGCAGTGGGTGGGGGCACCTCCAGGCAGTGGGTGGGGGCACCTCCAGGCAGTGGGTGGGGGCACCTCCAGGCAGTGGGTGGGAGCAACTCCAGGCAGCGGGTGGGGGAACCTCCAGGCAGTGGGTGGGGGCACCTCCAGGCAGTGGGTGGGGGCACAACCAGGCAGTGGGTGGGGACACCTCCAGGCAGTGGGTGGGGACACCTCCAGGCAGTGGGTGCATGGGGGCACCTCCAGGCAGTGGGTGGGGGCACCTCCAGGCAGTGGGTGCATGGGGGAACCTCCAGGCAGTGGGTGGGGGCACCTCCAGGCAGTGGGTGGGGACACCTCCAGGCAGTGGGTGCATGGGGGCACCTCCAGGCAGTGGGTGGGGACACCTCCAGGCAGTGGGTGCATGGGGGCACCTCCAGGCAGTGGGTGGGGGCACCTCCAGGCAGTGGGTGCATGGGGGAACCTCCAGGCAGTGGGTGGGGGCACCTCCAGGCAGTGGGTGCATGGGGGAACCTCCAGGCAGTGGGTGGGGGCACCTCCAGGCAGTGGGTGGGGGCACCTCCAGGCAGTGGGTGGAGGCACCTCCAGGCAGTGGGTGGAGACCCATATCAATTCCCCCCACCTACATGATTAGAAGGTTCTGGCCGCCTGAAGTTGCGCAGAAGTTTTTGATTAATCTGCCACAGATGCGCCCAAGAGGGGATGGTCCAAGATAGAGGCGTAAAAAGGGATGCTGTGTCGACAGAAAAGAGGTGCATAAAATAAAAGCTGTACAATAAATATGTGGCCAGTTAATGAAGAGGGGTACAGACATTAGCGAGCGAGGCTGCTGCTGCTGGGCATCATCGGAACCCTGCCACAGTGGACGTCTGAGATATCACAGTTCACAACACACCATTTTGGAGGCACTTTTATGAACACTAAAATCAGTTAAAAGCTTCGTGCCACTCCTGTAATTTCTCCGGGTGTGTAGGAGAGAGAGAGTGTACAGTGTGTGTTTATGTGTGTTACTGTGGACTGGTGGGTGGGTGCAGAGAGTGTGTACAGTGTGTTTATTAGGGGTGGGAGAAAAAAGTCGATTCACCTAAGTATCGCGATTTTTAATGTCACGATTTTTTGAATCGATCTTTTATTCCAGAATCGATAATGGCATTTTTCCTATGTATGTATGAAATGTTCCCACTTTCATCAATCACATATATATATATTTTTTTTTACGATTTTAAAAATCGATTCTTGGGAGTTTGGAATCGATCCAGGAATCGTGGCATTAAGAATCGCGATCCTTTCAGAATCGATTTTTTGGAGCACCCCTAGTGTTTATGTGTGTGACTGTGGACTGGTGGGTGGGTGCATAGAGAGAGTGTGTACAGTGTGTTTATGTGTGTGAGACTGTGGACTGGTGGGTGGGTGCAGAGTGTGTACAGTGTGTTTATGTGTGTGACTGTGGACTGGTGTGTGGGTGCACAGAGTGTGTATCCATGCAGGCATTTATGCACTGCGGGGAAGCTATATTTTAATCAAATGCTTTAAGAACCAATTAGATCAAGCTCACACTTGATTTGTCTCTTGGACAAAGTGCAATTAAGCCAACTTTCTCCAGACAGCATGATGCCCTCACCTATACATCCCATCAGCGCTCAGGAGAGAGGAGAGATGTGGAGCAAAGACTAAAATTACCGTCTGTATGAAAAGTGAGACTGGACAGTCTATTCACATCCTGGCCCAGCAGCTATAAATACTTTAACACACACACACACACACACACTAATGTGCTGGATTAGTATAGCAGGAAGCAGACAGGCAGTCATCACAGGCCCGGTCCTCCTCAGCACCACGAGGTCCCGGATCCCAGCAGACGTCACCCTATCTACCTAATCATTATCAGCCCCGGGGCCTCGTGGTCCATTCACAAAAAGCAGCTCAGACACAACGCTCACTCGCACTCAGCGCCTGCCTCTCATTCACAAAACAAGCAAAGGCTCCCGTTTCACCCGTTGATATTCTGACAGGATGTTACTCCCCTTTTCCTCTTTATTACACCATATAAAGTGAGTGTGTAACAGGAGCCACCTAAGGGCCCTTTCTTCATCGAGGTGGGTCGTAAGGGATCGGGGCTAAAGTGCCCATTTTTCCTCCTGATTCAATCACATAATGCTGAGAAAAGGTCTGTCTCGTACGATGAGCTCCGATTGATGGATACCCCTCTACAGCTCTTGGTTCGCCTCCAACCGTCATTTGGATTTGCTCCAGATAACGTAACTAAAAACGCAGGGACACTTAATTCACATCAACAACAGAACAACTAACAGAATACTGCTGAGAAAGACATCGACATTCATGTTGAATAGGAAGGACTCTTAGCTCCATTTGTGTTCCAACAAAAATGCAATGATGTATTAACGTGCTGTAATTACTGTGCTTTAGCTAGAGTTGTCGTATTCATCAGGCGTCTGTGAGGTAGTGCAGTAACAGTAATGCATCTGCATATAAAAAAAAAACTGCCATTTTGTTTTCGCTGAAAACGGTGAAGACAGCAGCCTGCTGCTTCATCCCACCAACAGCAGACTGCTAGGAGACACTCCCTCACCTTTCCCTCTCTCCTAATCACCAATTAGGACTCCATTAGTCTGGCCTGGCAGCTCATTTGCTCTGGAGGCGGCTGAGGGGGCCTGGTGTGTGGGACCTCTGCCCGCTGTGTTCCGCCCCAGCGACCACGGCAGCGGAACGCGCGCCTGTCACGGCAACGCCGCCGCCGTGTCTCCCTGCTCCACAAGTGAAAGTCCCTCTCCTCCCCGCGCCTCGCCACTACCTGCCTAACAATGCTTTGCCGGGGACATCCTCTTCCACTCTGTAGGCAGAGGCTGTGCACTGCAGAGACTCTCCCTCTGAGGACGCAGGCGAGCAGGAGACGAGAGGAGGAGGTGAGACGGGGCGCAAATTGCGAGGCGAGGCGACGCAAAAGTCTGTGGAGCCAGTTGTCAGGCACTTCATTAAATGGCCGTCCCCTTGGCGAGCGGGTGAAGTGGGACCCTTATTAGCTGAGCGGGGAGACATCCTTCAAGGGCCGGGAGATGGCTTAGAGCCCCACTGCCAGCTGCCTGCAAAGGCTTGTGGGGAACTGGGGGGGGGGGGGGGGGAGGACGTGGGACAGCCGGGGGGTAGAGAGGAGAGGGTGGTGTGTAGCTAAGGAGGGACTGTGATGAGAGAGGGAGCGGGGACCACGTCACATTTAAAGCACTGAAGAGCCCCCCTTAGCAACGTTGTGAAATTACCCCCACCGGCACGGGAGAGCGGGGCCCAAAGCTCTCAGGAACTTGTTAGCGCCGCCGCGAGCTCCCCGCTCCCCCCTCTCCCCCGTCCTCCTGGCTAATGCCACACCAGAGGGCCCTGGTCAAAAGTTCAGCACGTGCATATGTAAAAAGGTAGGTGAGTGCCAGAGGCAGCAGATGGTGCAGAGAACGTGGAGAACAGCGCAACGAATGCAAAGATGCCATTTGGATCACTGTATTTGTGTGTGTGTGTGTGTGTGTGTTGGTGTGTGCGTGTGTGTGTGTGCATGTGTTGGTGTGTGTGTTGGTGTGTGTGTGTGTGTGTGTGTTGGTGTGTGCGTTGGTGAGTGTGTGCGTGTGTAAGACTTATTGAAGTGCTCTCTAATGCAAGTGGGAAATAATTAACGAACATCCAGTTCAATTGAAGAAACAGAAATAAAAATGAGAGGGCACTCGGTGGTAGCTAGGGGATACCTCTGCCATTCCTACAGTTGTGTGGTGTTTATGTGAATCCGTTTGGAACTTAGGCACCTGTTTATGATTGGCTATGCCCAATACCACGCCCCCTTTTGGCCGGTCGGTGTAGAAAGTTAATCAGTGCTTCCTTGGCCCATGACCAACCCTTCTACAAAGTTCCGTGGTGTTATGTGAATCCGTTTGGAAGTTAGACACCTTTTTGTGATTTGCCATCCCCAGAGCCGTGTATATAGAAGAGTCGCGACATCTCCATTCACTCCAATGGACCAGTTTTTTACTCTCAAGAGTTCCAGGAAGTAAGGTCCTGGATTAAGCAGCACTGTCGAGTTGCAGCAAAATGGACAGTTTGTGTTGTACTTTGAAATGTTTTTTTTAATCAAATTGTACATTATCAGCTTTATTTTAGTATTCAAAAGTAGCATGAGACCCCTTCCTGTCTGTTCATTGACTAATGAGTCACGCATTTTGGACCTCCGCTGACGCCACTCTGTTACTAGATTGCTCTGGCCACGCCCATTGCCACACCCCCTTTTGGCCAATGGGTGTGGAAAGTTAATCAGTTCGTCCTTGGCCCATGACCAACCTTTCTACAAAGCTGCATGGCGTTACGTGAAACCGTAACTTAGGCATCTTTTTGTGATTGAACACAGCCCCTTTTGACCAGTGGGCATGGAAATTTTATCATTTCTAACAAGAAAGGTCCAAGGCACTGTTCTGCCAAAAAGTTAAAAGCCTTTATTGAGATTGCCATTTCATTATGAAATATTTAAAAACATAGCTAGTGCATGATAAAATAGAGCTGGGACATATCCCATGCGTAGCAGCACAAACAGCCTTCTTCTAAGTTGGACCATGAGTTGCAGGCAGACAGACAGACAGACACAACTGGCAGAGGAAATAAATATATATATGGCTGTATCATCAGAAAGAGGCAGCTTCAGAGCTGCTGTTGCAGTGGTTCTGTCTATCAAGCTCACGTCAGGGTTGGAAGATCAGGAAAATGTGACCAGCTTGCTACAATGAAGCAGAGTGATTAACATGCCAGGTATGTTTCCACTGAGCTTATTTGAATGCAAGACCATTTACAATTTTGGCACGAGAGAGTTATGCTGTCTCTCTAATACCTTTTTTTGTATGACAGATATGAAAAGTATATATGTTTGACCTGCCTGCCACAGCATTCTTGAATATGTCGAGGACACATATAATCACTTCATTCAATGTTGTCAAATGAGTGCAAAACAAATCAAATATAGCTCATGTATATTTTGTCTTTCTTTTGTTTCATTGTGTTATCACATTTCCAATATGCTGGCATCTGCAGTCTGGGTAATCTCCATGGATCCCAGGAGCATGTACAAGCAATTAAAACAATAGCATCTTTACGCCCCTGCAACCAATAAACAAGCTAATGTCACTGCTCTGTAAAGACACTTAGCGTCTGGGGCAAAACCCCAGCTGGATTAGAACACCACTCGGTGCTTTTAATACCCCGCCATAAAGCAGCTTTAAAGAAATGCATGCACTTTATTAAAGGGGCTCCAAGGAAATAATATCATACATAACCAAGACAACACACTGAAGTTAGGACATCAATTCAGAGAGCCTCCCATTTTAATTTGAAGTTTATATATCAACCAGTGGGGTGGCGTTTCACTGAATATTTTCCGTCTTTTACAGATATTTTTCTCTTTACAATGGCGGGAAAATCTGAAGGCCGGCCATCATTTTGCCAGTTTGGAGAAATGACCAGCACTACAGCCTGGTAAACCAACCGCTCACGTGAACTCACATTTAAATTCATTCTTCGTTCCCGTCCGGCCTCAACTCTGGGAGGGCGCTGTCTGCAGAAACTGCAAAGCAGACGAGCCAATCAGCGAGCCGCCTCGTAGTTGACATCGTAACCGGCCAATCAGGAACGTTACTAGCAAAACAGTAATGGCCGCCTCCTTGCAGATAGTTAATTTTAGAAGGGGCATTACAGCCACACTCCAGGCAGGGCATCCACAGCACTGGCCTCTTAGCCTTGGTGTAAATCCTGCGCTGGGTTAAAGCCGGGTGATGTAAATGCTCATGGTCATGCCGAGAGGCAGGATTCGAGGCCAAGTACGTAACCAGACATGGTGGCTGAAGCTCTGTGGTGCTGACTGGGCACTGGCGAGGGGATCTCCGGCCTAACCTCCAGAGGGGAACAAGAGAGCAATGGGATCCCACACAGCCACAGGTGGCGTCTGGGCCTGGACCTGGAGTACTTCCCTCTGGTGCTCGACCGCACCACAAGCCCAAGGGCAAGGAAGTCCTTTCCCTGACTCGGCACTTTTTTCCCCTGCTAAATCCTGAAAATAAGATGAGAAACGCAATGGGGAGATGTGTGCAGTGTGTGACTATGTACGGAAAGGAGGAAGATGGTGAGTGAGAGACAGACAGACAGACAGGCAGGCAGAAAGACAGACAGGCAGGCAGACAGACAGACAGACAGACAGACAGGCAGACAGACAGACAGGCAGGCAGGCAGACAGACAGACAGACAGACGAGTGAGAGAGTTGGTGAGGGGTGCGAGACACACCAAAGTGTGTGGGACCACATCTCAGATTCCTGACATGCTGCTTTCATTGGCCTTACCCCAAAGGTTTAACAGGGCCAGATCCTCCAGTTTCCTCTGACTCTGGCAGACCGTGGCTTTGCCCTCACCCTCCTTTCTCTCTCTCCTCTCTACATTACATTTGATTCTGTGTTTTATGAAAGGGGACTTTCCTTTAGCCCAGGTAAATACTGTACACCATGCAGCTGGACAAACACAACCCCGACCTAGCACTGGGGTCAGTATGAAACCAGGGAGGGAGGGAGGGAGGGAGAGAGAGAGAGAGAGAGCATTAGGCCAAATTGAGCATGAGATATAGAAACACACACAAACATCTACAATTCCAGCTGATGCTTCTGGCGAGGAGACAAGCCCCACAGCTTCCAAGGTCCAGGTAGATAGGTTATGTAAGGTTCTGTGTTGAGGGGAAGAGCTGGTCAAACACAGCTCAAAGGGGCACTCAGGGAATGAACAGAATGTGGGAGAGAAACTCAGTCAAGACGGATAGAAAGAGCACATCTTGAAGAGTGAACTGGACTTGTCAATAGGGATGTCAATTTTCGGTTAATTTCACTTTCGATTAACCGACGCTAATAATCGATTAACCTATCGGTTAATTAATAATTTTTTAATATAAAAAAAAAAAAAAAAAAAAATTGTCTATTTACTCAATGAGCTCATGCCCAAACAAGGCGTGTCTATTTAGATGCTGAAATGTTAATGCTTTTTGTGTTAGAATTATGCCTTTATTTTTTGTTGGCTTTGCTGAAATTTATAAGTTTATTGCCACATTTTGATCAGGTAATCATTCCAAAATCATTCTGGCTCTTATATGGATGACAAGGAAATATATTTTTGAGAGCTTTATTTCCTGTTTATGTAAACATTACAACAACAACAATCTGTTATTTCTTTTGATTTTTTCACATTAGGCCTACTGTCTTTTGCAGCATAAAAACTTAAACAAAATATAGCCTATTTCAATTTGAAAAAAAAAAAAAAAATTCAATTTGAATTTTTTTTTTTTTTTTTTTTTTAATATTAACTGATAGACCGACAGCAATAACCGAACAACGACGTTAGCGACGGTTAATCGATTAACGGTTAACCGTTGACATCCCTACTTGTCAATAACACAATTCTACTACTGTCTTCTGAATTCTTACTGTTGCTGATGAAACACCCCCTCCCTGTCCTTCCCCCCAAAAACTTTTGTTTGTTTGTTTGTTTGTTTGTGTGTTTGTTTGTTTGTTGTTGTGGTTTTAACACAGTATGCAGAGCAAAATGAGCCAATTCTTCACTTCTTCAACATATGGCCGATCATTAAAATGGGGGCCGTCTTGGCAGGATATGAATATTGCATTGCTATAAAATGTAAATAATAATAGAACATTTTATTGAATAGCCATCAGATGCTGTGAATATAATCCCACAGTTCCATCTGTCATCTCATCTACTGCCTGTCTGAACCTCCAAAAGAGCCATTCTTCTGTCCAAAACCTTTCTTAAATCATAGATCCTTCTCTGAATTCCTACACGTACACAAACACATTCCCTGATCTCTGTGATCACCTCATCTCTCGTTCCCACCAACTGGGTCGTGGGTGAGAGAGAGAGAGAGAGCGAGAGCGAGCTCCTTGAGGGACCTGGCAGTGTAAGGCGACGCAGAACGTTGCAGGTCACCGGACGATCCATGTCTCCAACACTCCTACTTCTCCAGAGAGGCGCTAAAGAACGGACCCTTTCTGGGCAGAGAGACTAGTAACAGAATATACACGGGGCTTCCAGGAGAGAGGGGAGTGGAGAATGGCTTCAAATAACAGAACAGAAAGAGGAGCGGACAGGCAGAGAGTGGGGAAATCATGAAAGAGAGCGTTGGGAATAGCTGGGCTTTTTTTGCTAAGAGACGCTCACCACTGTCCAACTGTTCCTATTACAGACGCAGCGCTGCCAGGGAAAATATTGTTTCCTGAATGAAGGATGATGCGGTACATGCATCCCTCATGACAGTGTCGGCTTCACTGAGTCAACTCATGCTTTCCATGAACACATGTTTGTTTTTACTATTAATATGTGGTATTATTCTTGAAGATTCCATATTTGGCCAGTGTTGGCCTCTCTTCAGATGTTATCGTACAAGTAAAACTTGGGAAGGAGACGCTCTTAGCATCTCTCCATTAAAGTCTGTGTGTTTATCGCAAATCTTGAGAACCGTTCGTCCGATTGACTTCACACTTGGCGAGTGTGCTGCTGGGGACCTGAAATTTGGACACGTGACATGCTTAATATTAATACATATTTACTAAATGTTTACTAAGCACTGCACCGCCTGGACACAGGGTGAACGGGAGGAAAGGAAATGCGCTGTGCATCAAACAAACAAATAACAAAATAGTGTAGAAACACACCATTCTCTTGGGGAGAAATAGCGAAATAGAGAAATAATATTTGGAGAGAAATAATGGTGTGTTTCTAGACTAGCCTTTTATTTTTCCGGTTTCACAATCAAACTTCTTGTTGGCAGCACATATTTATGACATTTTAGCGATCAACATTAAATGTGTTGAAATTACGTCTTTGTGTAGACCACATCAATATTGTCTCTTTCAAGCTACTACAACTAATTATGAAAATTATTAAACACATTTGTGTTTTGTGACATGATGTAATCGCGTTTTAGCTGGTTGAAAAGAGGTCTTTCAGACCGCGAATATCAACCAGTTTTCAACTAGAAAACAACGTTGAAATCCCAGTTGGTGGTCACTGGGCTTCTTTTTTTTTATCTAATCGTTAGCGCAAGTAAATTTAGTTTGTAACCTTAAAAACATGAGTGGATCGAGTAGGTAGAATGTGTCAGCGTGGACGCGCTGGGTGTAGCTGCGCCTCATCGTACTTTTAGATGCAACAGGTGTAAATATCTATCGCAAAACTGGACATAGCTCTTCGAAAATAAAAAATAAAATATTGAAAAGAAAGAAAAGAAAATGGACGTAGCTAAGCCCGCCCCAGCCTGGCCAGCTAGTGCAACCGACCCCAGGTGATTCACCCCAGGTGAGTGAGTGGCCCATCAGAGCGGGCCAACAGGCACTGCACTAGTCCATTCAACATCACATTTGACAGTTTCGTGTTTGTTTTGGATGTTGGCAACACAAAGGCATTGTCAGAGGAAACCATACGACAAACAGAACTAGATGACAGACGTGCCTTGTGCATGTCATGAACAGAGAGAACAGAGAGCACTCATCAGCAACAGATGGATGGGTTTAGTAGCTCTAGGCCTGTTCATCTGTTCACAGTAGCAGAATACTGTAATGCGGCGATGAACATGAGCCTTGCAGGCACACGGGTGCAGAGGATTAGAGGAACCAGTGCCAGAGAGACCAGAGCATAGCCATGTTTTCACAGCACCTTATGTTTGAGTACACATCAAACATGCCACGCACCGATTGTCTCTGCTCAGGTGCTTTCTGACAGGTGTTAGAGGTCTCTGCTCAGGTGCTTTCTGACAGGTGTTAGAGGTCTCTGCTCAGGTTCTGACAGGTGTTAGAGGTCTCTGCTCAGGTGCTTTCTGACAGGTGTTAGAGGTCTCTGCTCAGGTGCTTTCTGACAGGTGTTAGAGGTCTCTGCTCAGGTACTTTCTGACAGGTGTTAGAGGTCTCTGCTCAGGTGCTTTCTGACAGGTGTTAGAGGTCTCTGCTCAGGTGCTTTCTGACAGGTGTTAGAGGTCTCTGCTCAGGTGCTTTCTGACAGGTGTTAGAGGTCTCTGCTCAGGTGCTTTCTGACAGGTGTTAGAGGTCTCTGCTCAGGTGCTTTCTGACAGGTATTAGTGGTCTCTGCTCAGGTGCTTTCTGACAGGTGTTAGAGGTCTCTGCTCAGGTGCTTTCTGACAGGTGTTAGAGGTCTCTGCTCAGGTGCTTTCTGACAGGTATTAGTGGTCTCTGCTCAGGTGCTTTCTGACAGGTGTTAGAGGTCTCTGCTCAGGTACTTTCTGACAGGTGTTAGAGGTCTCTGCTCAGGTGCTTTCTGACAGGTATTAGTGGTCTCTGCTCAGGTGCTTTCTGACAGGTGTTAGAGGTCTCTGCTCAGGTGCTTTCTGACAGGTGTTAGAGGTCTCTGCTCAGGTGCTTTCTGACAGGTGTTAGAGGTCTCTGCTCAGGTACTTTCTGACAGGTGTTAGAGGTCTCTGCTCAGGTGCTTTCTGACAGGTGTTAGAGGTCTCTGCTCATAAATACACACTCTCATAAATGACACACATCACCAGAGATGACAGGGACCCTATGTTGAGGTCAACAGTTTGTGGAGGCAACACAATTGTTATGGCAGTTATACTATAATCACATAATTGCAGAAAATATAACAACGTCAAGCTTTTAACAAGCACACTTGTGTTGACTTCCCCCGAGTTACAGCTTGCAATATGTTTGAAAGAAAGCGACTACAATTCTCAACTCCTAGAAGGATGATTGTACATCCGATAAGTAATGCGTCCCTCTTTTGGCCAGACCTGCTGCTTCTCGACACGAGCAAAGTCAGCCAAAACCTGTTTCACATGGATTTGGTGAGGCGCAGGTTTACACTAAACAGACGCTGTGCAGAACGAACAGACCAGACCACATTTATTGAGCATAATCTCTGTTTCTATTATTAGTGAAGCATGCTCTATGTTCAACGGAGGAGCTACGTCTGTTCTCTCTGTCCCCGTTTCCATTCCCTCATCATCCCCGACCACAGTGAGGTAGATGTTAGCCTATCTTCTAATTAAGACTAAAAACCCACACTCAAGTGGTCACATGTGTAATTTGTCCGTAGGACACATTCTCCACCCCCAAGTGTACGCTATGTGGAAGCTATGGGCTGTAATCGCATCGCCCCTTCCGCTAGAATAACTCTGAGTACTTTCTTGGCAAAGGCGTCCAAGGCTCAGGGGTTACTGCATGGTCGATCCTCCTGCGAGGTCCTTTCCATTCTGATTCAATCAATCTTTATTCCTTCCACCGCCAAAATCAATTGCGCTCTCCGCCAGGGATGCTTGGTTAAAACGTGGGGAGGCACAGAGTCAGCCACGCTCTACGGCTATATCTCAACACTGAAACAGCTCTAGTGCGTCTTAAGCCTCTGAACTGGCCGTGACACTTTGAGATGCTTTTTGTCTCATCATCGTTGTGCTGCAATGCGATTTTGTGATTAGCATTTCACCGTCTACGTTTTTGGGGTTTGTTTGTTTGTTTGTTAGTTTTTTCGAGCAATCTCAGACCCAGCTCTGTCTTAATCAATATCACTGTACTGTTCCCTTATATATAAATGTGCGTTTAAAAATGTCTTTATTTTTTCTATTGCTTTCACCTTTGCTGACCTTTTGGAATGAGGAGAGCAGAAAAGAGAGCAGTGTGGATGCAGAGACCCACAGACAGAGGTCGGAGTGCCACTAATATGGAAACAAAGAGTAAATGAATTGGTTGACGAGGCCATCCATCAAGTAAGAGCGTGCGTTAAATATCCACCGGGCCTCCATCTTACTTCCCCTCCCCCTCCCTATCTCTCTTGTTGAAGTGTAGTCCCCCCCCCCCCCCCTCCCCCCACCATCGACATTTCGTCTGCATGGGTGCATGTCTTTTTTTTCCCAATATTTTATTTTTCAATTTTCAGAACAAACAAAAGCAAAACAAACTCAGACACAAACATACACAAAGAAAAACAAACACATACCAACATTACAATATGATGCTACCAGTCTCATAAGGTGCTGAAGTGCCTGTAAGGGATGCTAAATAAAATCCTGTGCAAGGAGTCCATGAGAGGTGAGCGGGGAGAGTTATTCATCGTTTCTAACCTCATCATCAAACGTAGGCAAGGAATGGGTCCCAAATAATTGAGAACTTCCTAAGTGAGTTAGTCCTCAGGAACCTGAGTCTCTCCATACGCACAACCGAAACCATGTCCGCCAACCACACCCGAAAAGAAGGTGGAGAGTGGGACTTCCACTCTTTCAAAATGAGGCTCTTTGCGATAGTCAACCCCTGCGTCAGAGATTGCTGCACAGCCATAGGGAGGAGCAGAGCATGGGTGCATGTTTGAGAAGTTCCTTTTTTTCGCCTTATTTTTTGCATGGCAACCAGCACTTTGATATTTTCAAAACTGTAATAATGAACAAAAAAAAATGCACTTATTACTAATACATTACAATTGTCAAACTCACTTGACCCTTGATGCGAAATCTCCACATGTTGAATGGCTTTTGTAGTTGGTACTTGATATATCTTGTGATTGAAGACAACAAACAAACCACTGGCCAGGCCTAATTCCCCAAACAGCGCTCTCTCTCCACCTCAACAGCCTGGTAGTTTCCAGCCCTGCCTGGTGTGGACACACACTGGCCTCTTCATCCCCGTCCACGCAGGCACCTGGCAGCTGAACAAATACCAGGGCCTACTTAATGAGTTCTTTAAGAGAGCTGAAGTGGCTGGTGCTCATGGTCTGACGCCCAGGGTTATGAGATAACCACGCAGCAGCAGGTCCTCCACCACAGGCTGCAGCTCTGGAGGAAGGCCTGGATAATGATTCCAACCAGCTGCTCTCGCTGCTCTAACCTCAGTTCTTATTAGAAGAACTTTGTCTTGTGTGAATTCAGACTTCCTCACATAGTTTCCAAGGTCACTGCAAAATGCTTCATTCAAAAGAAACGAATCGATACTTCAAAGATATGATGATTGAACTCTTACTTTTTTGGAAACGAAGATCACAAAGATAAATGATCACTTCATATTCCAATGGTGATTTCAAAATGACCCCCATGCCATGCAGAGTATCAAATAAAATCTATTTTTGGAACAATACGCTGTATTTGTAGTCTGTTTCTATTAATGATGCTTGCCTGTTTATGAAAAATTCATAACTTTCATACCCTTGCTCCCCCCCCCCCCCCCCCGACAAACTTTTCCTCAAATATTATTCATGACCCTCTTTTCATCCGTCTCCATCTCCGTGCCTTTGGTGCCTCTCCATCTCTCTCTATCTCCTCCAGTTGATGATGAAGTGATGGGGAGACAGAGAAGTCTCTTTGAGGCAGGGTAATGACTGCCCCTGCTTTGCAGCAGCACCTCCCATATGGGGAAGCAGGGCCAGAGAGAAGAGAGGCTATTGGCCCTCATCCAACACAAACATGGCCTTGAATCCTTAGCACAGAGCTCTATGCCAGAACACTGCTTCCCTGTGAACGCAGAAGAAAGGGGGTGGGGAGGGAGGGAGGAGGAGGAGGAGGAGGAGGATGAGGAGGAGGACGAGGAGGAGGAGGAGGAGGAGCAGGAGGAGGAGCAGGAGGAGGAGGAAGAGGAGGAAGATGAGGAGCAGGAGGAGGAGGAGCAGGAGGAGCAGGAGGAGGAGGAAGAGGAGGAGGAGGAGGAGCAGGAGGAGGAGGAGGAGGAGGAGGAGGAGGAGGAGGAGGAGGAGGAGGAGGAGGAGGAGGAGGAGGAGGAGGAGGAGAAGGAGAAGGAGCAGGAGCAGGAGGAGGAGACTTGATTAGGAAGCCTTAATGGGACTAGCCTGTCACACTGCATGGGCGTCTGGGCCATGGGCCAAAGCATTACTGACACTGCACTAAAGGAACAAGGAGTAGGTGAGGATCATACAGCCGCCACACCAAGAGACTTCAGTGTCTCACTCACAGTCTGTCTGTGTACAATTAGACTTGGACAATTATTCATAAATAACAGTAAATGAGGCAGCACTTAACTGAAAAACGTTTACCAGTATGGTGATCAGGTACTATATGCTCAGAGCAAATCCAAGATACGGGCCTAAGTTGCCACACAATAACAGTTTTGTTGCTAATAACTAACATTATCTTTACTAGACAGTATTTTCGTTCATTATGTCACCGTCGGTGACTTACATATTCTACGACTGGACTGAAGAAGAAGAAAACAAACATGAAAGGCACAATATGCAAACGGTAATTTCAGCCACTTTGAAATATAATAATGGTGCCACACGCTCAAGCAATTACACTATTTCAAGTGTGGAAATGTAGATGGCTAATTTGGCCACATTGATTTTCCCTTTCCTGAGTCTGAATGCAAGAATGCCACCCTCCAGTGAACAGCTGATACGCATGAGGTGGCTGTGCAGGTTCACCGGCGGCGGGGAATGATGCTGGGCAAAAGGTGTGGCACCACACAGCTTTGAAGCCTAAAACGCAATGTTTCAACACTCAAATAGTCCAAATAGACGCTGTTATTTTGTCCCAGACAGCTAGAGGAGAAAAACAAAATATATAGCCCACACATTCTAATATGATACATATAAAAAATGGGCTAAATATTCAGAGAATTAGACGAGATGGAGAGCTCTCCACCTCTCCTTGTAACCACTGTGTTGAGTAACACAGATTGTTTTTGGCGGGGGGGGAGGCAGTTCGCTCCTAAAGCAAACCTTGAGATACAAGATAAACAGAGTTAAATGAAAAGGGGTGAAAAGAGCGTAACTCATACTGTGGTAATTGCTCATTTGTAACCCAAAGCCCTGGCTCCCCTGGTGGGTGCAGTGTGGGGAGCGAGAGTGATGGGGTGTGCTAGCTAGCCGGGGCCCCAGTGTGGTTGGGTGCTCTGACTGAGCCAGTAGTAGTAGTTCACCCTACTCACTTGGTTTCCAGTACGGGGCTGCTTGATTTGAAGGGTGACCTTGAGTGAGACAGCTCTCCTCCCCTAAACCCTCGTTCCCCCTCCCTCCGTCTAGGGAGTGCGAGCTCTGCCAAGCCAGCGTCAACACAAGAGCTTCTGAAGAATTACCAGGGCTGTCTCAATGAATGAGAGCAGTGTCCTCAGTCCTTCTGTATCTATCTGTCTCATCCTTCTGTCATCCTGCTGCAGCAGCACTGTGTTCAACATCTAAGATCAGGTAAGTTCAGTATAGAAGAGTAGAACAACGCACTCTCCGATAACACCAAACCACATTCTCGATCCAGCATTCAGTGATTTGCTATGAAGTTTCTCTTTGCACAAATTAAATAATTGACCTTCAACACGTTGTACTTATGAGGATGTTTTCTTACTGGCGTGAAGACGTCTCGTTATTGTGCACCCCTAATGCTTCACTCTGAGAAAATAAAGGCAGTGGTTGGTTCTGGCCAGAGATCCTTCTCCTTTCCTCTCTCCAAGGCCGTTGGTAAAACAAAAGCCCCGTTGGACGTTGGGAGAGGCAAACTCAGCTCCAAGGGCAACAGGGAGTGTGGGGGTGAGGGTGAGGAGGAGGAGGAGGAGGAAGAGGAGGAGGAGGAGGAGGAGGAGGAGGGAAAGGGTTCGAACCCCACCCTGGCCTGGCACCCATCCAATAAAACATGGATCTGAGACCAGCAGAGAGAGCACTGGGGCTGCATGTGGATTTGGAGCTACAGCAAAGATGTGACCCCTCCGTTGATATATAGAATGTGGAATATGTGAAATTGCACTTGGCATGAAAACTTTGATCTTTCTAGCTACCAAGACTCCAGTAAATATGTCCCTGTTACTCCTGACTCCTTCAGCTTCAACGGGATAAATCATTATCCCGAGCTGGCCTTTGCCTAATTAGAGATAATTAATGAATAAAGGGTGGCATGAAAGCAGAGGAAACTGCATGGAAGAGAGAGAGAGACAGAGAGAGAGAGAGAAAGAGAGAGAGAGAGAGAGAGAGAGAGGGTGCCCAAAGCCACAACACTTGAGTCCAATAATGAAGAGTACAGATAACTAATTCGTGGAACAACCATAGACATTGGAAAATATGAGCCCATGATGACAAAATAATCAAAGGATGACAAAATAATCATAGGAGAGAGGAATCATCCTGGACAGCCCTTAAAGCCCCCTAGCTTTAGCCCATCATATCTTTTTACAAGTCCGCTTTGCCACGAGCGAAAGGAGACATTTCCATTGCTTTGCAGCACGGTCTGGGTTTAGACGAGGATTTAGGTTTGGCTGTCGAGTGTGTGGATCCAGTGTGAAGACCTTCTATAACAAACTGAAGTAATTAACAGCTCAGTGCTACTAAGGCTAACCCCCCCCCTTCACTCAGTGTCCTACGGAGCGGGCGTCTTCCCAGGAGTGAAGACCTTAACAAATGGCTTTAATAGGCGGACCTTCATAATGTAAACTCATAGTCTGGTGGGACAGCTCGAGGCTTTGACCACAGAGCAAATATGAGTCATTTGTATACGCGTCTGCTGGGAGCCATAACAACCGCAGTGGGACGAATTACTTGATATAATTACTTGAGGAAATATCTTGGTAAAACACATGCAAGGCAACGTCATGCTATGAAGGGAGAAAGACAGAGACACAAAGAGAGAGAGAGGGGGAGAGAGAGACAACGTCATGCTATGAAAGGAGAAAGACAGAGACACAACGAGAGAGAGAGAGGGAGAGAGAGACAACGTCATGCTATGAAGGGAGAAAGACAGAGACACAACGAGAGAGAGAGAGGGAGAGAGAGACAATGTCATGCTATGAAGGAAGAAAGACAGAGACACAAAGAGAGAGCGAGAGGGAGAGAGAGACAACATCATGCTATGAAAGGAGAAAGACAGAGACACAACGAGAGAGAGAGAGACAACGTCATGCTATGAAGGGAGAAAGACAGAGACACAAAGAGAGAGGGGGAGAGAGAGACAACGTCATGCTATGAAGGGAGAAAGACAGAGACACAAAGAGAGAGGGGGAGAGAGAGACAACGTCATGCTATGAAAGGAGAAAGACAGACACAACGAGAGAGAGAGACAACGTCATGCTATGAAGGAAGAAAGACAGAGACACAAAGAGAGAGAGAGAGGGAGAGAGAGACAACGTCATGCTATGAAAGTAGAAAGACAGAGACACAACGAGAGAGAGAGAGACAACGTCATGCTATGAAGGGAGAAAGACAGAGACACAAAGAGAGGGGGGAGAGAGAGACAACGTCATGCTATGAAGGGAGAAAGACAGACACAAAGAGAGAGAGAGGGGGAGAGAGAGAGGGAGAGAGAGAGACAACATCATGCTATGAAGGAGAAAGACAGAGACACAAAGAGAGAGAGGGAGAGAGAGAGACAATGTCATGCTATGAAGGAAGAAAGACAGACACAAAGAGAGAGAGGGAGAGAGAGAGACAATGTCATGCTATGAAGGAAGAAAGAGAGACACAAAGAGAGAGAGGGGGAGAGAGAGAGATATGAAGTGATCTATCTCTAAAGTGGTTAGGGCCCTCGCTGGAGAGGCTAAAGGCAATCAAAAAAGCCTCTCCAAATGCACCCAGCAAATTTACTCACATGGAAAATTAAGCAGAGACGGCGTTCTGTACCCCTAAAGACTTCAAGATATACGGCTGCTTTTGCAATTATCATGGGTCAGGTTCTAAATTGAGATATGTTCATATACCAATGATTTCAACGTAAATCTCCTTGCGTGTGTGTGTGACAATATCAGATTCTTCCAACAGCATACATACACGTGTGCGCGCGCGTGTGTGTGTGTGTGTCTTTTTGCATTTTGCATACTCTGGTGTGTGTGTGTGTGTGTGTGTGTGTGCGTGCGTGCGTGTGTGCGTGTGCGTGCGTGTGTGTGTGTGCATGCGCTGGGTGATATATGAGTTGCGGGAGGATTGAGAGAGCCCCGTCGACAGCTGCTGGCTGCCATTCACACCTGAGAGGAGCCATGTCCTGATGAGAATTAATGTACTCTGACATCCTCTGGGACTGTGGCCGCCCCCAGAGGGCCTAATGAAGAAATACAACCTTGCCAGAGAGAGAGGGGGCATATCAGAAGGCTCCCTCAGGCCCCAGGAGAGGGCATATACGGAGGGCATGGCTACACAGTGGGGACGTAGAACAAGGAGATTTGGCATTGAGAGCAGAGAGGCTGAGATAACTCTTGGATTTTTGGGTGCTTTTGTTGTGATTTCCAAACCCCCCCATTGTCATCTATTGTTTGTGCCTCAGATGTTCATGTTGACCTCTGTAGCTATGTAAATTATTAAACATGCAGAAAGGGTCACGGGGCATATGCGAGAAAATCATCACCTGCTCATTAAGAACATAATAATCAATCATATTTCTTAGAACTCTGGAGGCTGGACCAATTGCCTCCAGGTCACATGTTCTTCTGACCTCCCAGCAAGCCAGTATATAGAGAGGGGTCCTAAAGGTCTGAAGGGTTAGGAGACATGCTCCTGGGGTTAACTGTGCCTATAGGTGAGGGTCACATAATGGCTCAGGAGGACCTATGTTTAGGAATAACGTATTGGTAATTAGGCAAAATATATATTGTGTCCCAAGTGGTGCATCATCCAAGTGCCTATTAAAACGTTCTTCCGTTTAAATGCAGGGTGACTTGTAGATGTGGAAAAGGTCAGTGAAGGGACAGATGGTGAAACATGATGGCGTTATTTGTCCAGACAAGCCTTCCCAGCCCTCAATAGGCCACAAAGTCAGGGCAGGAGGTAAGAAAGTCATTCAGTCCTCCAACCTCAGCAGTCAGGGCAGGAGGTAAAACAGTCATTCAGTCCTCCAACCTCAGCAGTCAGGGCAGGAGGTAAAACAGGCATTCAATCCTCCAACCTCAGCAGTCAGGGCAGGAGGTAAGAAAGTCATTCAGTCGTCCAACCTCAGCAGTCAGGGCAGGAGGTAAGAAAGTCACTCAGTCCTCCAACCTCAGCAGTCAGGGCAGGAGGTAAAAAAGTCACTCAGTCCTCCAACCTCAGCAGTCAGGGCAGGAGGTAAAAAAGTCATTCAGTCCTCCAACCTCAGCAGTCAGGGCAGGAGGTAAAAAAGTCACTCAGTCCTCCAACCTCAGCAGTCAGGGCAGGAGGTAAGAAAGTCATTCAGTCCTCCAACCTCAGCACTTCCTCTCCCTAAATCGCTCACCCCCCACAGACACACATCCTTCCCTCAGTCTGTGGCTCTGAAACTAAGAGCAGCACATGAACTTTCCAGTGCTCCACCACTGTTGGCAACAGGGTGACTTTCACCAGCAAGCCTCTAATCTCAGAGGAGAATGGGAAACCCTGAAATGAGGACTCAATAGGAAGGTCTGACCACCAGAAAGAGGGAAAGACAGACAGACAGACAGCCAGAAAAAAGGGAATGGAACAAGGAGACGTAGGAGTGGCGAGGGAAAGACCCAGGGTTTTGGCTCCTGGATGGTGGTGCCTGGGGCATCCTAGGGCAGGCAGGGTTGAGGTGCTCACAGGAGCCCAGTAGAGGACCAAGGCAGAGGACAGAGAACACTGGGAGCCCTGCCTCTGGATCCCTTCACGATGTTGACTAGCCATCCACAAACCACCAGGAAATGGCGGGAAGCGCTGACCCAGACAGAATTCCAGGCGTGTGCCTCTGCTCTGACCATGTGACATCACTACAGCCACCATCTATCATTAGCACATCCACAAGCTCTGCCCCGGTGTCCATCTGTGCTGCAGAGGAAGACTCTCCTGTGACGAAGCCAGTTGGGGTCCTGAACGTGCACCAGAAGCGAGTCTTCCTGCAATTGCACCATTGCTAATTTGAAGTTAATTTCAGCAGCTTTTGACACAGCTGCAGTGCACAGGACGCACGCGGCATCATTCTGACATAGCTGCAGTGCACAGTGCACAGGACGCACGCGGCATCATTCTTTGCCAGGATATCCCTGTCAGAATTGGACTCTGCCACTAATCCCTGAAAATTACAGTGTAACTGCATCTGTGGAAAGTCATGGTGGCCATTCAGACTATGTCCCATATCACTCACAAAGAAAAAGCCTTGAAATACAAGCGTACAAGCATTTCATTGAACGTATGGTAAAGAGAGAAATATTTCCAAGTTCATATAATTCTCTGCACCCTAGCTACAGCCTTCCTTTTATAAAAGTAAAGCATTTATCCTACTGTTCAACCAAGAAAATATGGATTTTGATTCTGATTATTATACAGTGTTTTCCAAAAGTGAAAAATTGTGACCTTAAAAAAAAAGTGTTGGCACCTTCAGTGAATTGTTGTGCAATAGATAGAACCCTGAACTGTCGATCAATTTACCTGTTTGGAACAATCTATCGTGAGAAATGTGTGTGCCATTCTTGCTCCTCTTTGACATCATTTTAATTCGTCAAGAGCTGATGTGAATGCACACTCCAGAAGAGTGACAGGATGTGAATGTACACTGCAGAGAGTGGCACAGGATGTGAATGCACACTCCAGAAGAGTGACAGGATGTGAATGCACACTGCAGAAGAGTGGCAGGATGTGAATGCACACTGCAGAAGAGTGGCAGGATGTGAATGCACACTGCAGAAGAGTGGCACAGGATGTGAATGCACACTGCAGAAGAGTGGCACAGGATGTGAATGCACACTACAGAAGAGTGGCACAGGATGTGAATGCACACTGCAGAAGAGTGGCAGGATGTGAATGCACACTGCAGAAGAGTGGCACAGGATGTGAATGCACACTGCAGAAGAGTGGCACAGGATGTGAATGCACACTACAGAAGAGTGACAGGAGGTGAATGCACACTACAGAAGAGTGGCACAGGATGTGAATGCACACTGCAGAAGAGTGACAGGATGTGAATGCACACTGCAGAAGAGTGACAGGATGTGAATGCACACTGCAGAAGAGTGACAGGATGTGAATGCACACTACAGAAGAGTGGCACAGGATGTGAATGCACACTACAGAAGAGTGACAGGATGTGAATGCACACTACAGAAGAGTGACAGGATGTGAATGCACACTACAGAAGAGTGGCACAGGATGTGAATGCACACTACAGCAGAGTGGCATAGGAAGGAAAGGCAGATTTTGAGGAGGAACGTTATTCTCAGGCTTCAGTGTTTGGACAGAACTTTCTCTTTCATCCCCCATTAAAATTTCCCACACATTTCTGTCAAAACAGTCCCTTCAAAGTCCCTGTCAAACACGTATGCAGATCAGAAACACAGTTACCCAGCCATCCTGTGGCCAAACATTACTTCCAGCTGAGCAAACATGCCCAGACAGAACAAGTTATACATCACAGAAGGCTCGCATTTCTTACTTCATGTTGGTCAAATACTATACTGTGTGCCATATGCCCGTTCCCATGTTCTAACCTGCAGCCTTACACTAGCTACACAACAAAGATATCCCTATTCAAGCGTATTTTTCCCCCTTGTGTCCTTTACCAAGTTATTCATGTGAAAATGCATCTAGGGGAGTGAAGATGACAAACTTAAATGATAACATACCCATAATATTATTTTAGATCAAAATCATGTACAAGTCATACAACCAATCTAAGAACTAGGGCTGCACGATATTGGAAAAAACTGACATTGCGATATTCCCCGCCCATGCGATATATATTGCGATATGAAAAAATACAGATTTTCACCAGGTTAGCTCTATTTGAAAGAAAATAATATTTCTAGAATGATTGGGATGATTTTGTAGAGGAGTCCATCTGATTTTGGAGGGGAAATTAGGTATTTTAATGTTTCTCAACCACTGGGCTGTGACCTACTGGTAGGCCTCAGAGCGTCATCTATCAGGGTGCATACACATTTTGACCAATGGATTTCCATGACTTACATGAAAAAGTGAGTTATGACATTCTACTTTAAAATGTCACTAGCCTATACTTCACTTAGTGTAATGCAGCCTTTAAAACCAGGGAAAGACAACATGTATGCTGTATCACCATATTACCATCCAACATCTAAGACTATAGTCTCAAATCACAATACAATATGGATATAAATTTGATATATTGCCCACCCCTAATATTGAGTGCCAGAATCTACCTCCCAATGATGCTATTTGCAGAAAAACATTAGATTTAATTGATTAAAATCACTGCTTTCAACTTCTTTCGTTCTTCTAACGTTTCAATAAATCAACAATGAAACACCGCTGCCACTTCACACGGTTACTTCACACACTTGGTCTGACCCCCCTCCAGAAACTACCAAGTGGTACGCTCCGCATTTGGGGAGTTCCGGTTTTTGAGCGCACGCAGGGCAGTACAGAGACGAGGATTCACATGCAGCCGACCGGTGACAAACAATTCATTCGTGAAAAGTAATAAATATACATTTAATTGCCCAGCTATGTCTATTGTCTTTTTATTTTCACCGACATGTTTTGTGTAAATGAGTCGCTATGTATGATTACCTCTACCGTAACGTTACTGCTATCATCTGATGCATCATCAGACTGAGGGGGAGAGAGCTGCGGTGATACACGGACAACTTCTCAGTAATCACTTTAGCCTTCGTGTCATAAGTTGCGGTCTTGCTTTTTGGTGTTTCAAGAGTAAATATCTCCACTCCACGGACATGTTGAGTTACAGCAGCCAGCCTGCTGTATGCGAGTGCGCTGCAAGCTGTGGACAAGTCCGCCTCCGCAACCACATCGTTTACAGACAGGCTACTGTCAGCAACGCAACATAAGCAAAAACAATTCAATTTTGCTCTCTGTGCATGTTTGTTGTGTTGAAGCTAAGCATTAAATGAGTGAGTACAGTAGCGGGGCGTCTCTCTCCTTTGAGAGAGCCTGCATTTCACTCAGTAGGCTACCCCTAAAGTGAGAGTTTATCAAGCAACATGACGAGTTAATTTGCTTTTGACATCGCACGTCCTGCGATGTGACTATCGCGCATGCGCACATCGCAATGTCGATGTGTAAACGATATATCGTGCAGCCCTACTAAGAACCACATCCACATTACTCTATCAACTTTCTCTCTCTCTTGTTGTCTTTATCTTTATTCTAGCTGGTTTTGGGTTAAGTGTGTTAAGTTGTGGAATAATGTAACAGCCTATGCTTTCAAATGTTATAATAAAGACCCATAATAAAGAAATGTGATTCTCTCTCTCTCTCTCTGTTTTTTGGGTGTGCTGCTGGCGGCCATGCGGCTCTTTTCAGTGAGTTGGATCCTTTGACTCACCTCATAAGAGCCAGCTCTGGGTTCAGTCATTTCTGTTTATTTCAGCTTAGTCTGCAACATTTTGACTTATGATTAGGGTTTCTGAACATCCTTCGCTTAACGTTGCAGTGGAAATTTATTATTGTGGTTCTTGTTTGCCTATTCAATAGTAAGAGAGAGTCAGGTGCAGGGTGTGGGTTTATGCCACCTGGATTGCTTGAATTTGTTTAGGCTCACATGGGGCACTGAGTGGATGTAATACGTCAGGTGCAACATGATTGCACACAAATGTGAAATTAACACAAGCTCTAGAATGTGGATTTACGTGCCGTGGACACGCCTTCCCCGCAAAACCAATCGAAATGCGTTCCTCCACCACTAATTGAACGACGTCCAAAAGGTTGGGTAACGGTTGAATTTGGGCAAGTGAAACGACTTTGGTTCAGTTTAGGCAACTAAAACAACTTGGTTAAGTGTAAAGATATGGGGGCAGTCAGTGGAAGCTAATTGCTGCTTATCCTGATTTATGCACTGGTTTCTGAATGGATTTGTAAGAGAGAGGTTAATAAAGAAGATCTTAAATTAAATTCTCCCTCTCTCTCTCTCGCTCGCTCTCATTAAGCTCTTGCCTTAACCAAACAACAACTTCATCAAGGTTTGCTCTTAATTGCCTTAAGTGCAGGTTTATAGAATAGTCAATGATCCTCTAGACACCAGTTTGATGTGATCATTTTGCAGCTGCAGGTCAGGTGAACTCTGACCCTACATGGTGGTAATATTGCGAGCAGCCCCTCGGCCTCTCTGTAATTAAACCTTTCATATTGGTCACAGTGGCCACGTATACACAAAGATGATCATGTTATAGAGCAGGACAAAGCCAAGATTGAGGATTTAATTAAGTATTCCAGTGAGTATTTTAAGAGAGAGAGAGAGAGGGAGAGAAGGGGGTGGGGCAAAAACAATAACACACATCTTGGCAAAAACATAGAAATTGTGTGCTAGATTGCTAGATTATGGTGAAGAAACTTACTGTATGGTTAAATTTCCAGCGCATGTCAGATAGTCTGCTTAGAATGTATCAAAGCACCTGCACAGTTTGATCATGTTTGTAACAATGTTTGTAATAATACATTTGTAATCACGTTTAATATTATGCTGTACACCGTGGTGGGCGCTGTGGGCGTGTCCCCATCCCCATGTCCTCAGCGCTTACGGCCCAGCTGGGGGTCGTCAAAAAGAGTTTGCATGTTCTCCCTACGTGCTCCCCTGGGGTATCCTCCAGATAGGAACACCCTGCTAAAAAAAAAACATGCGGAAAATAAAAAATAAAATAAAAGAATATGCTGTACACTGTTCATTGAGCTGTAAATGTACAGCTTAATTAAGATGGGAAAACACCCTCAGTCCCTAGGAGTGTAGCACATATATTTTGTTCCGCATGTTGATTCAAGTAAACAATCAGAGATAAAGTGTTACGACTCTTGGTTTGGTTTGTGACACTGATTCATACTGTAGCTATATTAATTGCTTGCTTTATTGCTTGATTGATTGATTGATTGATTGATTGATTGATTCAGTATGTGCCATGGCTTGAGGCAGATGGATGATATCTTTGCTGAGGTTAACAATCCAAACAGTTGTGGTTTGGATTTAAAAAAAAACAAAATGGAGTGGGTGTAGCAAAGAAGACGTTTTGGGATTGTGAATAAGAAGCTGTGGAGTGGTGCTAGCAATCGGCAGAGTGGGTGTGGGTGAGTTATGGCTTTAGCTAGTCTGTGCTTTATGTGCACTATGGGTAAAACGCAGAGCACTTTGAGAACATTTATCATAAAACACAGGGAAGGGACTGGGATGTAAAATGGCTGCTCTGCTCTGCCTCAGTATCGGCGATGGCGTCTGACATAAACTTTCCACATAAATAATGTACGACTCCCTTGTTGGAAAAAAGTGTAAGACTGCCTCTTCTTTCTTGCTCTTGACAATTATACGCCTACTTTATATGGTTAGTGTTTTTGTTTGCCTGTTGTTGTTTTTCCTAAACTACTTTTTTTTTCGTAGCATACTCCCAATTAGAATGTTAACTTTACTATTCCTAAGAACCCCGCCATGGAGGGACACTGTAGAGCATGCAAACACATTAGGGTAATCGCTGTTTTGTACTATTTGGGGGGATTGTGAGGCAAGGGAATGGGCAGACGGACAGACTGAGCACGCTCAGACAAATTGAAGGAAGGGTTCGACTAATGTGTATGATACGCTAAAGTTGATATAATATTCCTTGCACTCACAAAAAGAAACCTGTATGCTTCCTGGTGGAACTCAGTGAGCACTTAAGGCTATACTGATAGTCCCCATTCCTCTCTCACCAACTCCAGGATATATTATAGCTGTAAGTATAACTTGCTGCTGTCACTTGGAAGGGAAGGAGGCAAACACAAGAGACTCCGCAGACAGGAGACTCTCATTCTTCTCCTTTACGCCACACTTTAGCCTGTGGATTCCTCCTATGTGACATAAATAAAACCTACATGCAATCTTGCTATAGGGCACGGGGAGTGGGGACTCCATGCAAGTCCACTGGCAGCATTTAGCCGGTGACAAATGGACGTTCTCCCAGCCTGAAACAGCCCAGACGTCTCACTCAGATGGGTTGATGAATGCAGACGTGAGCCCCGGCAGAGCGCTTTATTTTTATTACGTCTGTCATCGCTCTACCTCAGCCATGTCTCTCCTCAGCGAGCACACATCTCCATGTTGCACCCCGAGGAGGAAGAAGCATCTTCACTCACAAGCAAGTGCCCCTGTGTATGTCATTGTAACTTAACATTTACATTGCTAGTAAAAACAGGATTTTCAAACGTTGGCCTGTAATTTGCAAGTTCAAAATGTAATATACTACGGTACATGTTACTAGTTACTTTCATTTGAAAATAATAAGTTACTTTACAATATTACTGTCTGTGTAGAGTAACTCGTTACTTAAGTTATAACACTACTTTTGCAAAATAACAGCAGTAGCAGGATGACATCGCCGCCTCGGAACCATCCAGAACAATTATTTCAACCATCTTGAAGTCAGTGTAAACAGTCCAAAATTCTAATTGTTATCCTTTTCCTTTGTTATTGTCATCTATAGTGGTTATTTGCATAAAACACACAGTTTGATTAGGAAATGATTGTATCTTTTTTAAATATGTGCTTTGATTTAAAACAAATTAACTCAATAGTAACTTGAGTTACTTGACAAAGTAACTGGTATAATATTACTGAAATCCTATAAGTAATACGTTATATTACTGAGTTACTGCTAAAAGTAATATATTACATGTAATATGTTACTTTTGTAATGAGTTACCCCCAACACTACAAGCAAGGCCCTGTGTATGTATGTCATTGCAACTTTTGGTCTTTACATCGCTAGTAAAAACATTTTCGAACATTGGCCAGTAATTTACCACGAATATGAAAATGTTACACATGAGATGTACTGTATGTGTTGCTGCAGGAAAGCAGTTGAGAAAAGCATGATAATAACATCCTTAAAAAAATAATAGACAATATCCTTCCTGCTTCCTCAGAGAAAAACACTGAGGGAAGAAATGGTGGGAGGAAGAGACAAAGCTATGGGTAATATCCAAATAGACAGCAGAAATACACATCATGGCAGCGCTCTTGAAAGGCCCCGTTTTTCGAGTGAGCGAAAACGCTGAACACTAAAAGTCTCCTGTGCTCCACCTAACGCCAAATGAAGAGGAGGGAGGACAAGCTTCCAGGCTGTGGCAAAATAACATCCACCAGCATCTCGTTCCCCCTCTCTCTCCCAATGAGAGAAACACATGATGGCAAAGGAAAAACACGGTTTCTTTATTTGGCCGCATGCTGAGCACTTTATCTATTTGACAGAGGAAGTGAAATCACAGAAAAGGAGAGTGAAGAAAGGGGGAGATATTCTTTTTAAGAGAATGATTCATGGGCTTGAGGCTGCGCAACTCATGAGTCAACAATGTACTGCGGGGTGTCTTTGGGGGGGGGGTGTTCAGCGAGGGGGTGTATCAATAGGTAATAAATCTCCCTGCATTCCCAAGATGAGGGCAACCTCACAGGTGTCTCACCCCTTAACACAGCAGCTTCAGCAGTACACACAGGTCATGGAGGCGCTGTGCACAATGCAGTATGGACCACAGGTCAGGTTGGATCATGCTTGATAGAGCACATTATTGTTGTGTAATAAAAAAGAAAGAAAGAAAAAGAAAGAAAGAAAGAAAAAAGTGTGAGTGGGGGAACACGGTGACATCAACATAAAAAAAAACATTATTAATATTATGTTTCATGCTGTAAATTGCTTTTTGTTGTTGACCTTGGTGTCTTTCGTACCAATTCATTTTGCCATAGACTTTCTGTTTATCTGAAATGATGGCACATAACTGAACAACTTGTAGCACGGACACACTACACGACAGTTGTCAGTCACCCTTCTGTGTTCAGATTACGTTGCTGTCTTGGGGACAGCAAGGATAATCCCTGATGAGTCCACAAACGCAGTCTCACACAGGTCTGCTCACGGCTTTATTTATAAACGGACGCTCGCGCAACATATATAGGTGTTTCTACACAACTGGTTCAAAGTCAGAGTTATTCGGTTTACTGGGGCGTTGTCATCGCCAACCTCCAAAAACCCAAGGGCTCGGAGCTTCTAGTCTGAACTCTGCATTAGATGTTTATGTAGGATCTCCATCAAATGTGGTGATTTTCATACAGAGGTGTAGATTTTACTTCCCTAGCCAGCCCTAGCAATGTGTAGTCACAATCTGTACAATATATATTTTTAATGGGCGCTGATGAAGATGATATGGAGGTTTAACACTCCAACTAAAGCCCAAAATAGTGAAGTTGGATCTTCTTTTTCTTCAGGGGCTTGCAATGCACCAGAAGCCTGTGACAATGATGAATAAGAGATGCCACCCACATCTATCTGAGGTATTAACTCAAAATCCAGACATACTCCTGCGCTCACCTTGTCTCTCATGTCAAGCCTCAGCACGGAACTCAATCAAATTAAGACGAGCCGAGCTGAGACGCACTCTTTTCCACTCAAACGAGCAGGGAGAGACACTATGACCTGCTTAATGGTGATAGAATGGTCTTTAATGGCACTGGCGTGAGACAGATTTAATGTAGTGACTTAATGCTGAGGCCTCTCACCTCTCCCCAAGGCTCCAGGGGAAGCTACCATTATCTGATCAAAACCCCTGCCACCTGATGGGCTAAGCTGGAGACCCGGTATAATCAAGGTCATCCCGGGCCTCTGGGTAACGTAGTGCGGGTTCACAGGCACTGCCGAGCCACTCGCACTATACCAAGCCTACCTGTTTACCGAGTTGTATTATCAGTATCAGCTGTGAGCTGTAACACTTATACTCAGGCCCGCGGGAAGTAGGGGTGCTGCAGGTGCTGCAGCACCCCCTAGATTTTTTCAAAAAAAAAAAAAAAAATTTTTTTTTTTTTTTTTTACAAATGTAATTAAAAATATTTTGCAGTGCACTATGTTCCTTTCTTGTTTAAGAATGTTTCAGGAAATGAAAATGTAGCCTATTTAAATAGAATTATCAACAATAACAATCAAGGAAGTTACATGCTTGGCTAGAGAAGAAGAAGAAGCGCGCATGCATGCACATGTTGTGTTGAACCAACCAACAACCAATACGAATTGTTTAATCTGGCAATAAAGAAATGTGAACTTGACATGCTATTTTAATAGCCTACTCAAAAATGCACCTCCCACTATACAGCAAAGAGAGGAGTCAATGTTTCTTGATATATGCCATTCAGATCAGAATAATTAGTCTAGTCATTAAGTTTGCTGATAATATTTCTATCATGTTAAGTCTGTGTCATGTTAACTGGTGCATTCAGAGCAAATAGGGAGATATAGAGCATTATCATTATGCTATATATCTCCCTCTTTGCTCTGAATGAGTGAGAAAAGGAGAAAATACTGAATAATTACATCACAACAGTATCCTAATGTTGATTTAAAATGAGATATTCCTCTAAATATGGCAAAAAAATGTAAAAAAACGCCAAATTTTTTTTCGGCGGGGCCCTAGCGGGCCCCACCGAGAGTCCCTTCCTCCCAGCACCCCCTGCTTAAAATGACTTCCAGCGGCCCTGCTTATACTGTAACACCACAATCATTTTGTGTTTGTCTGGGAACGCCCACAAAATGTTAAACGGCTGGCGCGCGAGTGGGGTAAACCCGCCGATATATCTCATGGGCTGACTCACCAAAAGACGGTGCTGCGGCTCTAAACTACAGGTTTGGGGGTGCTAGAGCAGAACACAAGACGTCTGCTCAGATGTGTGTTTACTGCGGTGGTTAAATCCCCGATCGTGTCTGCCTGGGCTGGGCTATCAGCTAAATTCTAACTTTGCTGAATGGATAGAACGGGGGTTTTTACCCCACCCTGACCATGCCCCCAGCCAGGCTGAGCCAGCTAAACCAGCGTCTATGACGAGACGTGGCCTCAACCTATTGCGCTCCCAGGTCAGATAATTCTGTCTGTTGAACTGGCTGAGCTGAACCCGGGCCCTGACGTACAGTAATTGTGGAGGATATTTTGGAGATGAATGCCGGGCAGGATGAAGGCTTTGTGGACACCCCCCCTCATCGCAGACGAGGATGACGGTGACGTTTACGATGTCGTCTTCGATACTGAATCCCTTGTTAACCCCAGCGCCGTATCCGACACCGCTTCCATGGTGAGCGTGGGTACCCCCACACCGGCACCAGCCTTTTTCGACTTGATCCACAGGGCAGTGGAAAATGTGGTTCTCACCTGTCCAGAGGTGGTCCAGCCCTCCAGCGGTCGCATGTTTGACAGCTTCGACATCCTCAAGACTGACTGGGAACAGTCAAACAGCAGCAAGGCTTCAATCCCCGGCGTCTCCTCCTTGGAGAGCAAGGATGTGAGTGTTCAGAGGGTTTCCCAGCTCCCCACAGTGGAACCGGGGGTGGCCTCCCACCTCCTCACCGGGGCTGCCTCCACCTTTATCGCCCTGAAGGTCACTGTGCATTGCCCAGGAAGGTCACCACAGACGTGAGTCCGCAGGGCTGGGGCGGCCTTTTTGGTCATCAGTCGGTGGGGGGCCCTTTGAAGCCAAGCGCACCAGGGTGCCTACATATATTTTCTGGAACTCCTGGCAATTCTTCTCTCTTCCTCCAGGGACACCACGCTCTGGTGAGGTTGGACAACACAACAACAGTGGTGTAGATAAACTGCCAAAGTAGCCTGCGCTCACTGAAGTTGGCACATGTTGGCTTGCAAACTGATCCTTTGGAGCAGTGTGCATTTCCTCTCCCTGAGGGCAACGCATGCACCAGGGATCCTGAACACGGGTGTGAACCTGATGTCCAGGGGCAGCCAGATTATGAGGGAGTGGGATCTCCACCCCCAAGGCGTGGAGCAGCTATGGTCACGATACAGCACGGCCACAGTGGACCTATTTGCGACGAGGGAGAACACTCAATGTGAGTTGTTCTTCACAATCCGCAGCAGGGACGCCCTAGCGCACGCCTGGCCACAGGAGCTGCTTTATGTGTTCCCCTCTACTACAGCTGATTCCTCCCACTCTCTCCAGAGTGAGAGAGAACAGCTGATTCCTCCCACTCTCTCCAGAGTGAGAGAGAACAGCTGATTCCTCCCACTCTCTCCAGAGTGAGAGGAATCAGCTGTTCTCTCTCACTCTCTCCAGAGTGAGAGAGAACAGCTGATTCCTCCCACTCTCTCCAGAGTGAGAGAGAACAGCTGATTCCTCCCACTCTCTCCAGAGTGAGAGAGAACAGCTGATTCCTCCCACTCTCTCCAGAGTGAGAGAGAACAGCTGATTCCTCTCACTCTCTCCAGAGTGAGAGAGAACAGCTGATTCCTCTCACTCTCTCCAGAGTGAGAGAGAACAGCTGATTCCTCTCACTCTCTCCAGAGTGAGAGAGAACAGCTGATTCCTCCCACTCTCTCCAGAGTGAGAGAGAACAGGCACACACATTCTGATAGCCCCACTGTGCCCAGCCAATGCATTGGCTGGCAGAAATTGATCTGATCCTGTGCGCCCCAGCGTGGAGACTCCCCAACACACAGCAATGTGCTGTCTCAGGGAGGGGGGGATGGTGTTCGACCCACATCCAGAGAGCCTAGCTCTCTGGGCCTGGCCCCCTGCGTAGCTAGATCTCCCTCCTAGGGTGCTGGCCAAAGGGCTCCTTCCACCAGGACCTTAGATGGTCACAGGTGGAAGCTGTTCCTAATTTGGTGCCAAAAAGCAGGCCACAATGCGTATCTCTGTTCTGAGAAAGCCATTGTGGTTTTTCTTCAGAACTTCATTGATGAGGCGCAGAGCCATTTCCACATGAAAGGTCTACCTGTCAGCCTTATCAGGTGGCCATTTTAGGCCTTGTAGGTAAAACCGTCGGCCAGAATGATCTGGCACATGCTTTTATGAGGGGGCGCCACAGGGACCTCCCTGTATCCAGGACCCAGGTGGCTTTGTGGGCTTTGGCTGTCGTTCTGCAGGGGCTTAAAGGTCTCCCATTTGAACCACTGCAGGAGGCGAGTTTAAAACACCTGTCTTTCAAGACAGTGTTGTTACTGGCTCTGACCTCAGCTAAGAGAGTCAGTGACTTACACATGCTCTCTGACCAAGGATCAAGGTGACTATGATCCCTAACCCGGCCTTTGTGCCTAAGCTTGTGGGTTTGTGTTCTCCTACTACCACTCTAGTGGCCTTTACTGCTTCTCCTGGGGAGCATCAGGCTCAGAGTTTATGCCCAGTCCGTGCCCTGCGCACTTATATGGACAAGACGAGGGGGCCCAGAAAGAATGATCAGCTGTTCATCTCCTGTGCTACTCCGTGGACCATCTCCAAGCAACACCTCTCACATTGGCTTGTGGAGGTTATTACCTTGGCTTATACGAGCCAGGGCACACAGCCTCCTCGAGGGCTCCGTGCGCACTCTACTCGTGGGATGTCTTCATCCTTTGTGCAGCGGCAAGTTGGACCTTGCCCCTCGCTTTTGTTCGGTTCTACAGACAAGAAGTCTCAGCCCGTGCGTGGCACAGGCGGTTTTGGAACACAGTTAAGGAGCCTGGCAACTTCCCTTCGGGTCAGAGTGATGGGCTGTCCGGGATACATGAGCTCCCACATCCCATTGTGAGTCATCTCATCAATTATTAGAAATAAAACTTAAGGTTATGAATATAAGAATGCGGAGGGAGAACATTTTTATTCATCTGACCCCAAATATCAGATATTTGGTGCAGAAATCATAATAGTGCTTCTGTAGGGCCCAGAGGGGATCTGGTCCCATAGTGAGTCATCTCACTCTTATTATTCACAAAACCAGGGTTATATTCATAACCTCATAAGTACATACTCATGCAAATGAAGCCGCTGCTCCCACACCCACCACGTTTCTTCCAAATCAATTGCAGAAGCAGAGAGGCCTCGGCACTCAGGGATATGAAGGCTTCAGTGCCCTGAGATCAAATGAGTATGAATCTCTCTGCCTGCTGTGACATCTCCAAAACTCCTCGTTCTGTTGTGTCCTTTTCCTTTCGCTCAACCAAACGAGGTTTGAGTCTCCAGTTCAGCTGGAGTTCAAATGGAGCATCAGGGATTGTTCCCTGCCCTGTCTGTGTCTGTGAGGTGTCTTTTAAGGAGCGGCCAGGGAGGAATCCTTTCAATTAGAGTGATTTATGAGAGACTTTATTGAGCTTATTACGCATGGGCTAAGACCAGGAGTTTTCTGCTCTGTAAAGAGGGTCATTTACGTGTTGATTACATGAAGAAGAATGGGAAGCTTGGCAAATATTCCTCACAGGATCAACTCTCATCCCGTCTGTCATCAATCTAAAATAACTTTCACTCCATTAGTCTTAATGAACTTCATCTGCCCAACAGTTTCAGCCCATTTCCACTCTGTGCCAATAACAACAATACTAACAGAATAATGTTTTCAAACACAATGCCCCTCATTTTTGTCATATTTGCAAAGGTTGAAATTATTACACAAACCCTCTGTCTCTCGCTGTCCCTTTTTTAGATTTGCAAATAATGCATATTTCTGCAGCCCCACAGCCTGCCTACCTTCTCCGAGGATCGTCTAATGGTGCCACTAATAATGTTATCTTATAATACATCTGCGCTGCAAACTTAAGCTTTTACATCTCCTACAATTATGAAGGCCTCATTATGCAATTCAGCAAAGAGATTTTACTGAAATGCTCCAACTCTGTAAAGATAAAAATATATCTCCAGCAGAGCTAAAAGGTTTAAACACATGTAATTTCCCCCTTGTCTAGCACAAAATGGCTAGGATGGGAAAACTCTTGAGGAACGGTTAAATGACAATTGTGTGATTTCAAAACTCAGCAGAAATGTATTATTAACAGAAAGGAATATCACCGCATCACCACATGGCTTCCCTGAAAATCAGCATAGGCCCCTGTTGGCCAAAAGCTTGAGAAAACTGATGGTGCTGTTGTGTCTGTCTTTTGGCAACATTTTTGTGATTGTGTGCCAACTTTCTCTGGTATTATCAGATTACCTTTGCAAATTTTGTGCTATCTCACAAAATGGATTTAGGAATTTAATTGTCTAATTTATGTGAGGTTTAAATAGATTCTCTGTACAAAAGGAATTATTTCTTTGTATTTCATTCAATCTATTTATTTACATTTTAATTTATGAGTTGTGAAATGTGCCTAGTGCCTAGTTACTACAACATGCATATCAACTTGAAAATAAGACGAGAAATGTATCTCAAATAGTCATCCTAAACGCCAGCCTGTATCTGTGGTTCCTGAGAGGAGCAGGAGCAGCTGCTGAAGGACACATCAATGATGATTGGTGAGGGGGCACACAGAGCTTCTCCACCATTGTTCCCAGCATCTCATTGCGGTATGGGAGCTGGCCTGGGTCACCAGCTTGCTTCTCTGGCATCGGAGCCATTGCTGCTGCTGCTGCTGTTTTTTGTGTGTGTGTGTGTGTGTGTGTGTGTGTGTGTGTGTGTGTGTGTGTGTGTGTGTGTGTGTGTGTGTGTGTGTGTGTGTGTGTGTGTGTGTGTGTGTGTGTGTGTGTGTGTGTGTGTGTGTGTGTGTGTGGAGGGGGGGGGGGTGCAGTAGGACTTAAACAGCATTGTTGGATGGACTGTGAGACCTGGTTAAACTGAATTGACGTCATCAGTGTATGCAAGGGCTCATAATATGCAACAATATTATGATCTGTGGAACTACAGCATGGAAGTCACTCAGTCACTGATGATGAGAAAGTCCCAGGTGTTTTCTCTCCTCTATATTCAGAAAAGAACTTGCAAAGTGGGCATGCAGCATCATTGGAGGTAAGATCAATCTGATCTGACAGCATTCAGTGAGGTCTTCTTTTAAAGAGATGGAATATATACTCTTCTTCTTCACAATAGAAACATTGGTTCATTTCCTGTCTACATGGATGAGTTGCCCAATTTTACACCAACCTTTGAAGGTAATTTTACACTCCCTGGACCTCTCTGATTTCAACTTTGTATGCATTATTTACAGGGGGCGGGGGGCAGGGAGGAGGGTATATGGAAATACTCATTGCTCCAGGTAATTATCCAGAAGTGTTAGTCCAGTCCTGTTGATGAAATGTGCTCATGTTTATGCACATGAAAGGGATTATTACACATTCAAACAGTCAGAGCACAATTTCACTTCCTCGCAGTGTAATTATAAACGGATTAGCCTGCATTCAAAATGCAAAGAAACCCCTTATTTTTAGAACCGCATCCTGTTCCAAATAATATTGTCCATATGAATGTTTGTCTTATCTCTGGTCTTTCCATTAGGTGGAAAATAGTGAGAGGTGTTTTGGTGTCTAGGAAGACAAGAAATATTATAACAAAAAAACAAATGGTCAGACAATAATTTCTAATGCAAATCCATGGAGCTTTACAGCGTTAAAGTCATAATGGGCTGCAGGCAATGAGAGGAAAGACATGGTGAATTAATTAGGCTGCCAAAGAGAGAGGAGCCCTGCATTGACCCCTCTCTGGTGTCCTCCCTCCACCGCTCTGCCAGCCACACAATCAGCGGTGTCACTAATTAAGAAATACCAGTTCAGATTGGTTCACTTCCTCGTCATTCTAGTAACTCACTTCAGACGAATCCCTGAATTAAAAGTGGAAGTCGCGGCTGTCAAATGCAGTCATTGTAAATCTCTGAATAAGAGCATCAGCTAAGTGCCTATAAAACATCTTCCTTTTGACTTCATTTACTTTACTGGAGAATTGTGGATTTGTTCTTGGGGTTTTTTTTATCCGTTTTCTTTTTGTATCCATTTTTGTAGTGTGGTTTGGATTAGATCTAGACTATAACCACAAGCATGCTTTTGTTGTTCAAATGCTTGATCACACAGAATACTGTGCATTAAATATGTTGATACAAATGTATTATTGTAGCCCGAGGCCCCCACACACACACACACACACACACACACACACACACACACACACACACACACACACACACACACACACACACACACACAATAATCACATCACCAGTGGAGCAGAGGGTGATAATAAAAGCTGGTAATCCATTTGGTGCTTACACATCCATAAAGAGTTCAAAGGTGACACAATGGCTGCTGCTGCCAATGGAACAATCTCTGCAGAAAATAGATTGACAGCAATACTCAGATACTCAAGACAGATCAAAGCAGAATGCTCCTGTATTCTCCCACCTCATTTATATATCTGTGTATGGGAAAGGTTGGATTTTAAATGATGAGCTGAACACGACATCTATCATCCATGCGGACCAATGCAAAATGCTGATGATTTGTGATGATGGTACAGTTGGTGGGCTTTCTTTCTTTTGGGTTAGCTATGCAATAAAACATCTGCACTAAAGCAAAATTATAGCTTTACATTGGCCCTCCTCCACCATTTTATGTGCTCGATTCGATTGACCAATTTCTTTATTCTGCTGAATATAAAACATTACAATGCCTATGCATCCAATACAGTGAAGGACAATTAAAAATAAAATAAAAATACCAAATGTGAAGCAATTTTGACATTTTACTCAAAATGTGTCCTAAGATTATATCCATATTATATACATAAGATTATATACATAAGAAAAATCTGAAAATTATATAATACAGTAAATCAATGTTGTGTGACTTGGTGAAGTATACCATATACAGTACATGTATTTACCAGGGATCGTTTTATTAATGCCGATGTGGGCTTCGGTGAAATTGAGCAAAAGGAACTCACAGAAAGTTATGATGCACTTGATGTAAAGTGCTGTTGTTGGTGTGCATTGGGGCCCGAGCGTTTCTGGAGTGTTCTTCTTTAATCAGGGAGAAGTCCCCTCTGCAGACCACTGTAATGTTCTGTCTGCAGGCGGCCAATATTACAGCTGAGGGAGCCTCCTGGCACATTTAGAGGGCTGGAGGTTGGGAGAGCAGGCCCTAGTCATTCCTACAATAAGGAAGAGTCACGCCAGAGACAGAAACAATAAGTGCACTTCCTCTACGACGGTGCCCCCCATGCACCCAAATGTAGAAAAATGACAGCAGGTGACGCTCCCCGCTGCATTACTTTTGAGTTACGGAGGTGATTTGCAATTCAAAGAGTGTAAGGAGTGCTGACCACACCACTAACGCCTCCACAGGCCCACGGAGGCAAATAAGACCTGGGGCAATTTGCAGCCCTCTTTTGCTAGGAAACACACTTTTAGGCCACGTCATGCAAAAAATATGATAAATACCAAAACTAATGAGGCCAAATTTGGTTTTCTGAACTAAAAATAGATGGACGTGTTAACTTCATACGTCAAGGCCATCTTTGCTTTGAGCAACTTTGATAGAGCTGGCCTTGACAATATTGCAAAGTACATAATCCATTAGCAAATGTAGGCTTTACATATCTGCTTAATTGGATAAATCACCAGCACAACCCCAATTATGAAAATGGTTTAAAATGTATGGATTTTCATTTGTTAAGACTGCAAGATGATTTATAAAACTGCACTTCACTGCGAATTTCGGGAGAATAAAACACGTTTTGTTATTTGCAACATGTTATTTGAATTATGATTGGCACGTCCTGAAACACCATCTCATCTGAACTATTAATCATATGGTGTGACTCCTGTGCAGCCATATGGAGGAGCAGCATGTGAACAGCGCCAGAACTTGCTGATCCTCAGTAACTGGGCCCAATTAATCCTGCCGGCTGCATCTTACCACATCAGGTCTGCACTGTGCTGTGCTGCTGCTCCAGCCAGAGAGAAATATAAGTACAGTATTTCTCCCAGCAGCCTGCCCAGTCAGAAACAGGAGAACTCTCAGTACCTGTGATTAACGACGGAGACTTAAACTACCATCGATGATTTAGGAGGACTTGGGAAAAGGGGACCATGGGATTAGCTTGAGGTTTAGCCACCATGATAACTGTGAAGGCTAAATTGGAAAGAATGACAGTACTTTCATTCATAATATAACAGAGAAATATCACATTGAGAAAACGACAACTTCATTTGACATTTTAATTCTGCTAAGGCCTTAGATCAAGCAGCAGTGTCGTCAATTTGACGTTTTTTTATTTGTGAATGCACAATATTCCCAAAAAAAGTCTGTGATGATGCTCATGCTTTTACACCGGGGAAGTTTATTTCAGTATAATGAATTGTGTGACTTTTCTGGTGTGCGGGTGTTCTGGTGTGACTCTACCTGTACAGACAATTGATTGATAGATTGATTGATTGACCCCTGCAATGTGAGAAGGCAAAAGCCACTTTCTCATGCAAAAGGATCAATCAGTACTCCAAGGAGAATCTATGGCTACTAGGGGTGTCACAATATATCGTCCCACGAAATTTCGCGATAGTAAAACGTCACGATATGTATCGTTGAGATGAAATCTCATATCGTGAAAAAAAAAAAAAAAAAAAAAAAAATTTTTTTTTTTTTTCCAAAAATAGACAAAGAAACGTCTTTGTTTGTTGAAGTTCAATGTGTGGAAAGTAGTTCAGTTGAACAAGTCTCTGAAGAGACACATGAGAAGTTATTCAGGAGAGAAACCATTCAATTGAGTTTCTGGCAAAACTGTTTACTTGACAGGAAAAACTGAAGATGCATAAAAAATAGACTAAGAAAAGTCTTGTTGTTTGAGTTTGAAGAAAAGCTGAAGATGCATAATGAGAATTTATACTGCTGAGAAACCTTTTAGTTCAAAGTAAATCTAAGTGACGGTGTAACTCATTCTATTTCAAGATAAGCCTTATCTCCAATCTCATGTTTTCTAGTTGTTATTGTAATAACAATTTCCCACAACAGCATGTTTTGTATTTGTGCATTTCAAATAAAATACTACTTTTCCAGTCATATATTGTCATTATTCAAGTTTAAAAAAATATTGTTAAAATCGTATCGTATCGTTATCGTGAACCCAGTATCGTGATACGTATCGTATCGTGAACTGAGTGTATCGTGACACCCCTAATGGCTACTAATCAGCAAATTGCATTCTGTCCAATTCAAGGTGAAGGGCCCTATTTCTGTGAATCAAGGTGCAACAAGCACAGGCGCTGGTGCAGCAGTGGTGCAGGTGTGAAAATGGATGGATCATGGGGGGAAATGATGCGTTATTTCGAATCGCACATAGGTTACGCAAAAACCACGCCCTGTGCGCCCCTACGCAGCGGTCAAGCGCCGGGATTGGCCAGGCGCTCATGCTCATGTTGGGCTCTCTGTTACATGGACACCATTCCTGTGAGAAGCAACAACACCAAGCGAGGCTGCAATGAGGATATTGAAAGACAAAATCCTACATCGCACCAAAGCATACAATGTATTTTAATGTTATTTGACTTTCTGACCACCCGCCTCAGTGCTTATTATGAGGCCAGAATAACAGATGCTGCTGGCCATTGGGAAGGCTAACCCTTTACTTTTGGTTTTATTTATTGTGTATGATTCAACTTTTTATCTATGATTTTATATTATTGCATGTTTTTGTAGATTGTTGGGACTTCACTGGCCTGGGCCAGGGCGTGGTTTTTACGTAACCTATGTGCGATTCGAAATAACGCGGAAATGATCAGCAGCTGTGGTAGGATGTTGCGTCGATCACAGCCAGCCACCCCAAAATCCTGACGGTGCTGGCATCTGTGGTCGACATTACTCATTTTTAAAGCTGGAGTGAAGTGTCGTAATTCTAACATAATAAAGACCAATAAACTAGAAGTTAAAAAGTATAAAAATGATTTATTTTGGAAAAAGCAAAGTCACAGAGCTCTGGTTCAGCCCCCTCCTCCTCTCTTGCCTTATGGGACTGACCCAAAATCACACCATTCAAACGTCTATATTACCTAAGACAGGAAGTCCTAGATCAGAGCAGCTTACTGCAGATAGTGCCCCCTATGTCTTTGAGGGAGGTATTACAACAACTCTAAATTCTCACCACAGAAGATAACTGACGTGATATTAAACTAGGAGACCTAAGGTATCAATTGCTACCAACAATGTCGTGCTAGCTGGTTGGGAAGGGGGCTAAATAATGGTTCAAATTCAGGCTAAATTCTGGGGAGGTAAAACCTGTCTACGCACTCAGTGCCACCCTTGCTTGAGTCTGTGCCCCACCTGGGCCACCCCAGTCTTTAATGGCCAGGACACGCCACTGCAATCAGAGCTCCTCCCATTCCCTTTAAGAGCAGTGTGATTACAGCCAGCACAGGTTTGTAATACAGGTGTGCACTTCTCATCTATACAAACCTGCTGAACCACTTCCCTCAACAGAGATATTGAAATCCCAGTGAAGACGTCTGTGTTATGACACACTCAGCTTTGCTGGAAGACGATGATTCACCTAATACCCACATGTGCAGTTACAGTACACCTACATTTGGGGTACAATAAAATGTGCTCCCATTATTTTTGTTGGTTGCCTGTAGTTTGTTTTAGGCAAGAGAATAAAAAGGTTGCATTCAGTTAGTCTTATAATGTGACTACTTACTGCCAATAATATGACGAGTATTGCAAGATTTCAAGATTGTAAGCAATGTGATACAGTACTAGTGAGCTATCAAAATACCAAGCAGGCACAGGCAAGAACAAAATCTGCTCACGCCCAATGAAGCTACCAGTTTGCCGGCTTATAGTCACTGTACTTGATCTAGGCTGGCATGGAGAGCGTGAAGTCACCTGTGACACTATTAATATCAAAGACCAACAGAAAAAGTGAATCATTCTCATCTGTTCGTACTTAGTTGCAAATATCACTTTTTGTGGGACCGGGGTTCGAGGAGATTATGAGAAACTGATCAAATAATGGCCTATTTTTAGTTTTATTTTGCCATTTCGTTTTGCTTCCTGTTTGTGTGTGTGCGCATTCAGAGTGGGGGCTGTGTGTGTGTGTGCGTGCGTGTGTATGTATGTGTGTGTATGTGTGCGTGCATGCGCGCGTGTGTGTGTGTGTGTGTGTGTGTGTGTGTGTGTGTGCGTGCGCATGTGTTTGAGGTATAAGGAGGGAGCGTGAAACAGCTTCAAGCACATTTGAACAGAAGTCGTAGCACACAGTGAATAGCGCAGCGCAGAAGAGAAAAAAGAAACATATATGTGTTTTGAGGGTGAAGAAGGCTACTTGAAAGCTCAAAAACAAGCGAGTGAAGCACATAACTGTAGATAATTATCAGGACATCTCCAGCATTCAGCAACTCAGCATTTCATTATAGTCCTGCACATATTTTGTTTAAAGTGGCTTTGATTGTGTTTGACTTGAGCAATAAGCGAGCCTGTTGGAGCACGGTCTATCTGTGTTTGCCTGTAACTCAAACCAACACTGCTTACGCTCAATGCGGCATCTGGCTTTCACATCGCATTTGAGGCTACGTTTCTGAGGAGCCTCTGAAATGTGTTGGAATTAAATTAAAACCTGCACATTGCCGAGGCAAACTGGACATTTTCCAAGAGTGCATTTCACACACCATAAACACTACAGACATCTTTAAACATATAACCTAAAAGGGCACCGCCGACTCTTTTAGATTCGTCGGGCAGCATGCATTTAAAATCCCCCCAAAAATAACAAGCTGTTTTGCATTTGAAAGAAAGGAGGAGGCACTGAATTCCTCAGAATTTATGGTTCTTGAAATCAAAAGTTTTCTTTTCTCTCTCCCAACACCCCCCCACCCTCTTATTTTCAAACATCTTAACGATATTTCAAATTGACTTCAAGATTGCTGGAGTTGTGGGAGAGATAACAGTCAAGGTGCATAGGGAATACATTACTGTAAATGATGACTGCAAGGATTCAAATCCGCAGAAATTTTGAAGAAAAAAAAAGTAGATCTATTTTCATATGAAAGTAATTGAGATGTAAATTCAGAATGGCTATATAGGTATAGAGTCGACTCATCTCACTTCCTTGCCTATCCTCTGAAACTGTTATACGAGTATTGTCATAATCCTCGGTTTCAATTAACACCACAGCTTATATGTAGTGCAGTGCACATTTGATTACATTGTTGCCACTTGTTTATGCTATGCTAATATGCTATGCTAATATGCTATACAATCCAATCAGATGAGTTGGACCCGGGAGGAGAACGAAAACAAGATCAGCATCACAGCATCCACAAGAAGATCACTGTAGGTGTTCAAAGCAAATGTATTCATACAAAAATAAACAAACAGCAAAAAGCTTTGAACCACAAAGTCAAAGCATGCTTTAACAGCAACGTTCTTAATACCGGGCCTAGACGGCAAAATCCCTTTAACCTGTTCTTAATGCAATAATATTTGATTAGTTATCAGATTGAGGTTCATCTGAGGTGCGCCCTCTGGCAAAGTCCTCAAAACAAACTAACTGTTACTAAGCCCTGAAGCCCATGTCAAATAACCACCAGCTGTACCAGGGCCCATTTACAGTAAAAACCAATGTCTCGTTAGCAGCTCGAGTCAAACTATTGCACGATATGGAAACAGATATGATTATATAACATAATAAGATAACAAATCGGGTTAAATCTAGCAGGAGGGACAGAGACCCTATTCAGAACCTCAGCCTCTTCTTATTATTCCTCTCCAAATCTAATCCTGTCAGACAATAAACGACATAAATGCCTCTAATAGGATTATGGCCAGTGAAAATATGTGTTGGCGAGGACAGAGTGGGAGATACAGAAAGAGAGAGAGACACAGAGAGAGAGAGGGAGAGAGAGAGAAGGGGGTTGCCTTTAGCACTTCCAAGCACTCAAAAGAAAGCATGAATAGAAAGTCAGACTTGAGAAGGTCTACAAGTTTCCAAAACTGTGGATCAGGACTGATCCTCCTGGCGGAGGAGGGCTGAAGGCAGGGCTGTGGCTTGAAACATCAGCAGTGAGTTTATTTAACGGGTCTCTGGAACATTCCTCAAGTCTCAGCCCAGGCAGGACAATCAGATGTCTGGTTGATCAAACAACCTCGCTCTGGACTCTCATTCGCAATTCCAATTCCTCTATGAAAACGTTGAATAATCGCTGATTCTTACTGCGTTGCCCGTTTTTCCAAATGATTTTAAGGCTGAAATGATGCTAGATTCTGTTACAGTAACTGCCAATTTGGGCTCCAACTGTTGATTATGTTGACATTTGCTATTAACAGTCTCACACTGGTATTACCCTGTTTGCCTTGGCTTGGGAAGCTGCTTCTCCACGCGAGGTTATGGGGCTCAGTGGAGGGATGGAGATCTGCTGACATTTAGTAATGCAGAGCAGCAGTCATATTTACCCAAACTGGCATCGAGAAGGCAAGAAGACTTTACGGGAGAAAGCTGTGTGAGAGAGAGTGACTGGCATCGAGAAGCAGTGTTGGGCAAGTTACTTTCAAAATGTAATATACTACATATTGCTAGTTACTTTAATTTGAAAGTAATAAGTTACTTTACAATATTACTGTCTGTGTAGAGTAACTCGTTATTTATTACACTACTTTTGCATTACTTTTACCAAAATAACAGCAGCAGCAGAATGACATCGCCGCCCCGGAACCATCCAGAAAAATTATTTCAACCGCCTTGAAGTCAGTGTAAACAATCAAAAATTCTAAATGTTATTCTTTTCCTTTGTTATTGTCATCTATAGTGGTTATTTGCATCAAAACACAGTTTGATTAGGAAATTATTGTATCTTTTTTAAATATGTGCTTTGATTGATTTATTTTTATTACTCAATTTATAACTTGAGTTACATGACAAAGTAATTGGTATATTACTGAAATCCTATAAGTAATAAGTTATATTACTGAGTTACTGCTAAAAGTAATATATTACATGTAATATGTTACTTTTGTAATGAGTTACCCCCAACACTGTCGAGAAGCGAAGAAGCCTTTACGGCAGAAAGCTGTACAGGAGAGAGTGAGCGAACGAAAAAGAAAGGACAGATCATAATTGTGTCTGTCACTCTGCGTTAGGACAGACATTACTCTAGTACACACACACACCTCTCTAATGGACTATTGCTCTATGATGAACGGTCTCGTGTCTCCTCATGGACCACCTACCCAGCAGGGAAAGCAGGTCACGCACCTGGAAATGGTCCGAGCCGCCAACACTAACAAACGCTGGGTGATTAAGGCTGGCTATTACTCAGGGCCTCGGCCCACACCAAAGGCACAGGGAGGTGGAGATATGGAGGTCCATGAGGGAGGGGGGGGGCTCGGCCCACACCAAAGGCACAGGGAGGTGGAGATATGGAGGTCCGTGAGGGAGGGGGGGGGGCTCGGCCCACACCAAAGGCACAGGGAGGTGGAGATATGGAGGTCCGTGAGGGAGGGGGGGGGGGCTCGGCCCACACCAAAGGCACAGGGAGGTGGAGATATGGAGGTCCGTGAGGGAGGGGGGGGGCTCGGCCCACACCAAAGGCACAGGGAGGTGGAGATATGGAGGTCCGTGAGGGAGGGGGGGGGGCTCGGCCCACACCAAAGGCACAGGGAGGTGGAGATATGGAGGTCCGTGAGGGAGGGGGGGGGGGCTCGGCCCACACCAAAGGCACAGGGAGGTGGAGATATGGAGGTCCGTGAGGGAGGGGGGGGGCTCGGCCCACACCAAAGGCACAGGGAGGTGGAGATATGGAGGTCCGTGAGGGAGGGGGGGGGGGGCTCGGCCCACACCAAAGGCACAGGGAGGTGGAGATATGGAGGTCCGTGAGGGAGGGGGGGGGCTCGGCCCACACCAAAGGCACAGGGAGGTGGAGATATGGAGGTCCGTGAGGGAGGGGGGGGGGGCTCGGCCCACACCAAAGGCACAGGGAGGTGGAGATATGGAGGGATGCACTAAGAACATTATCAGCAGGGAGAAATTATTCTTCATACAAGCAAATAACCAAACCCAATGGTGAGAATTCGCTACTGAACCGCAGAACATACAAACACAAACACACACACACACACACAAATACAGGTGTGGACACACACACCCAGACCCACATCCTCCAGCAGGTCTTTGGCAGGGTCACATCGGCCATCAGTGAGTGGACTCACTTAATATCTCCACCTCTCCCTGGCTTGCTGGTGTGTGTACAGTACAGGTAATCTCATGTTATTTTTCACCAGGATATCATGTGACACTGATGTTTGCACGGCCCTTCCAATACAGGAAATGTACTTTTAATGGAAAAAAGTGTTATAAATGAGTAACTGCTCAGTGGGGAGAGGTGCGGCACTAACACTGCCCAGAGCCAAGGGTTTGTTTACCACTGGGACTTGGGAGCTAGTGCTGTACATGTACTGTATGCACTTGGTTTGGATAAACGCATGTTGTTGTTGTCATTGTTGTTGTTACACACCTCAGTTGTTCTATCAAATGGTTCCATGTACTGAGCATAATCAATTGTAGAAGATGATTCCTGGCTTGAGCAGCAGGCTTCCTCCTCCTTCCTGAATGATCCTCAGAATGTGCCTGCCAAGAGGAGGAGGGGAAGCCCTGCATGTGTGGAACAGCTGCTTGACTCGTGGCCATTTAACACAGAACTGAGCTAATTCCACAGGATCCAAAGAGTAATGATAAGTAATAGAACATATTAGGGCGACTTAACACCCGTGGTAAATCCTGCCACTTGTACAAAGAGTCATATTATCGACATTCGAGACCCTCTCTAGTGTTTTCAGTCATGGGTTACAGTGTTTCCCCTAGAAAAATGTTCAGGCCTGGAGGGATTTCGAAACGTACCCCGACCGCAACGGTGGGGGCCCTCGCTGGCGGCGCAAAACTTTTAGCTAACCTGTTCGCATCTATGTTTTCCCAATGGCATCCCAAGTATCATCATACTATTATGGGATGCGATGCAAACAGTTGTATTATGGGATGTGCGTTTCCCAGGCAACGACACAGGTTGACATGTTTTGGAACAGCGGCACGATGCTCCTAAAAGCAAAATGCTTATTGTTTTGAATGATTTGGCATCTTCTATTACTGTCAACACTAGTATTGTTGTATTGTAATAATATGCAATAAAGGTTTATTGAAATTTTGGGAAGAACAGGATTTATTTATTTGAGTTTTTTTTATGCATTTTCTTTTCTGGCCTGGCGGGGGCGTCGTTGGCCTGGCGCGTCCGCCAGGCCTGTAGAATGGTAGGGGAAACACTGGGTTATGGTTCAGCGGGACGTTCTTCCTCTAGAAGGCCTAATGGGGGTCTGGAGTGAGAGAGAAACATTGCCTTCCAGTTTTTTGGACAGCAGACAAAACATCCTCCCAGTTGTTTGTACTGTAAATCACATTATGCTCCACTATGCCCTCCCAACAAACCTGCCGTCTACCAACACCTCCTACTGTGACACATTAATTATAAGTTCCTGTATACAGCCCTATCCCAGGCCATGAATACGTAATGCTGCAAAATGAGTCATATTCACAGAGCAGACACCCAGCAGTGAATAAATACAACCTATCCATCACACACAGCCCGCTGAAGAATTAATGAAAGTCCAGAGAGGCGGGCAGGAGGCGGAGCCTAGCCAAAGGGAAGAGAGGAAATGATTACACTTTTTTTTTTTTTTTTAAGTAAGATTCAACCACCGTCATAATGTCCCACTTACATCCTCCATGACACAACTGGCACCTGAGAAGTGACAGTGAAAATACACTTAGGATGGAAAATAAGACAAAGTGTTCCTTTCAATTCTGACTTCATATCGTTGACACCAAACCAATATCATAATAACACGGGCTGTTACTACTTTGAATGTCCCCACACTCCCTGAAGGCCATCTCTGTCTGTCCTGAGGATGGTGAAAAATGCAGCGGAAACAGGCAGGTCATTCGTCTCTGCTGCCCCCGGTGGGTGGTTTTTGGCTACAGGTTGACTAATGGTCCTGTTGAAATGTTTCAGATGTCTGAGTAATGACAAGCTATAAAAGCTAAGCTGACTATAAAGCCATCTCGTCTGAAATCAACTGGCTGTTTTCCAGTGATGAGAGCTGAATGTGGACATGCCATAACAATACGTAATAGGCAAACTGAGATATTGAGTGTTGAATATTTGGAGTTAGAGTTAGTCCTTGCGCCAAGGCTATGAGATCTTGAAATTGGGAAGTTAAGACTACACATCAGGGTAGGAAATTAACTTTTCTAAACTATGGCTATTTTTGCCCCTGTGGAATATATTTCAGGGGCATTTTGGATCATTTCCAGGGCAATTTTATCAACTGTTGGGAAATACCTTAGTTGCACCTATGTAGCATGACTCTTATCCAAGCATATTTTATTTCTGAAAGTTCATAAACAATCATAGTTTAAGATCCCCATTTCCTATCTCAACAACACTTTATATTGTCTGGCATGTTATTAATGTACTTGGCAAAAACATGAGTGAACTAACTGGCCAGCTAGCTTGTGCTGCCTGTCACTGAGGTCAATAACGCTAGTAGGAGGAGGGGCGAGGGTTGTACGGATGCCTAGTTGGCGATTTTCGAGTCACGCTTTGCAAATGCCGGATAATGTTAAAATACAGAAAGTATTTATTTTATGGGGGCATTTAAAAGCCCCCGTCATCCAAATTCCAAGGGCAATTCTAGATTTTTTAGGGGCATTTTGCCCCGAGTCCCCGATAATTTCCTACCCTGCTACACATACAAATTTTATGTTTTCAGTGGGTGCCCCCCCCCCAGTTCTTCTTTGAAGTGAATGGTCCTTCCATCTGTTTCCTTTCAGATCATTTTACTTTCCTTGATACAATACTGAAAGCAGGAAGGAAGGACGTACAGACGGAAGGATCTATCCCGCCATGCCTGTCCCTCCTTCCCCACTCTGAACTGCGCCCACTCAGCCCCGCCCCCCAGCCCCCACCCCCCACCCACCCCACCCCCAAGCCCCGCCTCCCCTTCTGTTATTGCTCCTCGTGCTCCTCATGTCTGTTAAGTCAGCATGACACTTTATGATGCCTGGATATTAAAAAGCCCTTTCTATGATGTGTGAGAGGGAAGTGGAAAGAGCCACGCTCATGCTAGGCTAATTAGGGGAAGCAGGAGAGGGGATATTTATGAATGCAGGGGAAGGCCAGGGGGAACCGGTGCGTAATGTCCTGCTGTCACTAACACTTTCCTCTTTAACTCCACACACAACACTGTTAAGGTGGGAAACACGCGGAATCTCATTTAGGATCCCAGATTCCCGGGAATCATCTGGTTCATTTGTCCTCCGCGATGCGTCCAAGTGAACAATGCCGAGTGGAGTAATAATAACGAAAGCCAGTGCTAAGAGATTTTAGCAAAATAACAGCGGCGAGGCAGGCGAGATTTGATTACGTTTGATCCGATGAGCAACAGCGATATTACAGGTAACACTGTGAGATAGATTGTGTTTACAGTAACCCTGAAGTGTTGTCAGTGGGCCTGGGTTCAGTCAATTAACCACACGCCTTTTTACAGGAAATATCATCAGATGGTAAGATCGTGCTCAAGCTGGGCCAATTCCTGCCGCTCAACGAGTACAACTAATCTGCACATCAAACGATCACATCGTCTCATGTTCATATACTGGTATCACCACTATAACACAATTCAATTCAGCTGTTCACTGCACTAACCACAACTAACCACACGTCATCCGAGCAAGAGGAAAAAAAATCCTAATATCCTGTCTATTCAAGATCTACTTTTTGATTTGATTTAGATGCTTTTGCAGGGAGTGCCTGGCGCCATGTGGCATAGTTTTCCACAGATGGCCTCAGCAGATACGTTATATAAAACCACCGTGTGTTCTAGCCTCCTGATGTGGTCAGCAGTGTATCTGTTTCTGATACTCACTGTAGAACTTTGATCGGCTTACTGACCACAGACCGTGAAAAGTAATTTCCATAGAAAAACCAAAGTTAAAATAATAAGTTGACTTAACCTGCCTTGAAAGCCAATGCCTTCTTATTTAACAGCTAAATAGGAAAATAGTGCCTTTTAAATAGAGAGTCCAAGAGAAATAATTGTTGATCAATGTTCAGTTTCTCATTTTGAACTCGCTGGCTCATTTTCAGGATCTCTCACACACACACACACACACACACACACACACACACACACACACACACACACACACACACACACACACACACACACACACACACACACACACACACACACACACACACACACACACAGTGTGAGTTACAGTGTGACTTGCATCCCTGGTCTTGTATGATCAGGGCTGTGGTTGTTGGCCCTGTATTGTATCATACTCTTCTCTGCTGAAAAGCATTAAACAATATTTGCAGCCGGGCCCCTCCAGGGCCCCAGCTCAATAACAGTTTGAGGCTGAGAGGGCAGTGAGTGGAGGTGCTTGAGACACCTCGGGGCCTCGGGGGCCGCTCCGGGCTCTCCTTCCGAACCACACACCAGCACCAGGTCACACTCCAGTTTGTTGCTTTTCGTTTTCTCCACAGCTCAGGGACAAAATGAAGCTTTAACCTCGTAATCTACTTGACGAGTCCCCCGGCAGCACTTCTGGATTTAGAGCTGGGAAATTACACTCCAGGACCGAGGAGGGGAGAGGGAAGCTGAAGAGGGAGAGATGAGTTTCTTCAGGACCGAGGAGGGGAGAGGGAAGCTGAAGAGGGAGAGATGAGTTTCTTCAGGACCGAGGAGAGGAGAGGGAAGCTGAAGAGGGAGAGATGAGTTTCTTCAGGACCGAGGAGGGGAGAGGGAAGCTGAAGAGGGAGAGATGAGTTTCTTCAGGACCGAGGAGGGGAGAGGGAAGCTGAAGAGGGAGAGATGAGTTTCTTCAGGACCGAGGAGGGGAGAGGGAAGCTGAAGAGGGAGAGATGAGTTTCTTCAGGACCGAGGAGGGGAGAGGGAAGCTGAAGAGGGAGAGATGAGTTTCTTCAGGACCGAGGAGGGGAGAGGGAAGCTGAAGAGGGAGAGATGAGTTTCTTCAGGACCGAGGAGGGGAGAGGGAAGCTGAAGAGGGAGAGATGTGTTTCTTCAGGACCGAGGAGGGGAGAGGGAAGCTGAAGAGGGAGAGATGTGTTTCTTCAGGACCGAGGAGGGGAGAGGGAAGCTGAAGAGGGAGAGATGAGTTTCTTCAGGACCGAGGAGGGGAGAGGGAAGCTGAAGAGGGAGAGATGAGTTTCTTCAGGACCGAGGAGGGGAGAGGGAAGCTGAAGAGGGAGAGATGAGTTTCTTCAGGACCGAGGAGGGGAGAGGGAAGCTGAAGAGGGAGAGATGAGTTTCTTCAGGACCGAGGAGGGGAGAGGGAAGCTGAAGAGGGAGAGATGAGTTTCTTCAGGACCGAGGAGGGGAGAGGGAAGCTGAAGAGGGAGAGATGAGTTTCTTCAGGACCGAGGAGGGGAGAGGGAAGCTGAAGAGGGAGAGATGTGTTTCTTCAGGACCGAGGAGGGGAGAGGGAAGCTGAAGAGGGAGAGATGTGTTTCTTCAGGACCGAGGAGGGGAGAGGGAAGCTGAAGAGGGAGAGATGAGTTTCTTCAGGACCGAGGAGGGGAGAGGGAGCTGGAGAGGGAGAGATGAGTTTCTTCAGGACCGAGGAGGGGAGAGGGAGCTGGAGAGGGAGAGATGCGTTTCTGGGCAAGATTAGGGTAAATCGTTCCGCTTTCATGACTGTAAATCACATTCAAACATAGGCGAATGTGATTTCCCTTAAAACTATCAAGATGCAAAGGGGGCAGTTGGACACTGAAATAAAAATATCAACATCTGTGTTTATTTATTTTCATATTTGATCTATGACGCTTTGGGTTTGAGTGGCGGGGAGGGATATAGTGTGACAGCGGTCTCTCCGCCACCTGTCATGGTGTGGCTTTGGGGGGAAACACTTCAGATCCTGCCCTGCTCTCCAGAGCCAGCTCAGGCCAAGCAGCAGCAGCCCCACTCTGTCTGTCTGTCTGTCTGCTGCACAATCAGCCCTCTGTTCACGGCATGAGGGTGGGTCCTCCTACCCCCTTCCACCCGCTTCACTGTGAAAACAACCCTGTCTCAAATACACACACTCACTCCAGCACACACACACACACTCACTCCAGCACACACACACACACACACACACACACACACATGTAAATACACACGTAGAGCGCTACACACTCCTGCACGCATTTCCACAGCCATGGCCCCACCGCGCTGCGACAGGACCTATGGGGAACCTAACCTCGTTGCTGCCACTTACTATTATACTCCCGCACTTTGGCTTCATTGAAAACACCTGTGTGTGTGTGTGTGTGTGTGTGTGTGTGTGTGTGTGTGTGTGTGCGTGTGGTGCGCGTGTGTGTGTGTGTGTGTGCGTGCGCGTGCGTGCGTGTGTGCGTGTGTATGTGTGTGTGTGTGTGTGTGTGTGTGTGTGTGTGTGTGTGTGTGTGTGTGTGCGTGTGCATGTATGTGTTTTGCTTGCGTGCTTAATGCATGTAAATGTGGTCATGCTGGACTACTCCCATCTCTGGGTGTGATCGTGCATACAGAGTTGAAATTCCTAAAAAAAAGGGGGGTTTGGCACGAGACACCATTCCTGCTATTCCATCGTCCGCCCGCCCTCCCCCCCCCTCCTCCCCCCCATCCAGAAGGCTTGTCTGCAGAAGAGAATAGGATTTCACAGCATCTCTGTAGTCCGAGGTAGTCAGGTGACGCGTAGACCTACTTGCCAGCAACTCAGCCCACGATATGTGACAACAGGAGGGGAGGGGGGGGGAGAAATCACCACCTCGTGTGTGTGTGTGTGAGAAGAACTCCCCCGTTCGTTCTGCCATTGTGTGTGATGACACCGGGGGATGCTCCTAATGTATAATGATGAAAATGTTCTGCCACTGTGACAAGGCGGAGGCTTTGCTCCAGTGTAAGAGGCCCACGAGCCGACATATGGCTCTGTGTATTGCAGCAGACATTGACGTATGGGCGAGTGGAGTTGGAGGAGTGTGGGGCGCACATCAAGGAGGAGGCTGGTCCAAACCACTCGCTCCATAGATCATCAGAGGCAGACAGAGAGAGAGAGAGAGAGAGAGAGAGAGAGAGAGAGAGAGCTCTCTCCCCCCTCAGCTCCTATACGCTCTCTCTCCCAAAGTGGGCCCATTCAGTCAGAAAGGAAAACAGAACCAGAGCCCTACAACGTCTTTGAGTGCATTTATGTGTGTGGTATGAAACCCATACAGACAGCGAGCGTAAGGGTGGGCCTAATACTCCTTTACTTAGACCACACACATGCACACGAAAATAATCATACACACATACAAAATGTAAGATCCACACAGACACACACACACACACAGGCATAACACACACACACTTGAACACACATGCCCAAACAACACAAAATGACAACCACAGGCCAAGAAACACAGGCCCTATACACTGTTGGCGTATCCCCTTTCAGCGACAGGGAGAGCAGAGCAGCCTGAACGTTTTCCACGGCTGGGCACGCTGGCTAAACGCTCTCACAAGTGATGCCTCTTTGATGAGCAGTGTTAAGTGATATAATAATCACACTGACTGCTGCACGTTTGCCAGAGCACTTGCCCATATTGGCCCCCGCCAGCCCCCATGCCCTCAGGGGAAACTCGGCCAAATAAACAGATCCCATTTCCAAAGGCAGGGAGGGACTGGTAATGAGGAGTCATGCACTACCAGCACCCACCACCAACCCCCCCCCCCGCACCCCTCCTCTCCGACGCTAAAGTGTTCTTCCTGTTAACATTCCTCCCTCACAACAGCCGTATCGTTGCGGTGGAGTTTACACTGCCGCAGACCCAAGGCTGTCCGTCTCACTGATGAGAGCACACTGGAGGGCTTTGTGTCACTGGAGCAATCCAGACAGAGACACAGACAGACGGACAGACGGACGGACGGAAAGACAGACAGACAGACAGATAGACAGAGACAGACAGAGACAGACAGAGACACAGACAGACAGACAGACAGACATACAGAGACAGACAGAGACAGAGACACAGACAGACAGACAAACAGACAGAGACAGACAGAGACAGAGACACAGACAGACAGAGACAGACAGAGACAGACAGAGACACAGACAGACAGTACATACAGACAGACAGACAGAGAGACAGAGACAGACAGTACAGACAGACAGGGGGTGCCACACGGTGAATATACGCTCACTGGCAGACATACAGTATACACACACACACACACACACACACACAAACACACACACACACACACACACACACACAAACACACACACACACAACCCTGAGTGATAATTTCTGCCTCAGTGCATGAGCAGCTTCACTATGAGACTGCACGGTCCACAAAAGGCAATGACACTGGCTGAATTTTGAGACAATAAAGAAGCCAGGTAATTTTGTCAAAACAAGACTTGGTAACACCCACAAATGTTACTAAGCTGGCACAGGGGTGGGGAAAAAACAATAACATATATCTCAATGGGCTGACTCACCAAAGGACGGTGCTGCGGCTCTACACTACAGGATTGGGGATTCTAGAGCAGGTACATAAGCATCTGTTCAGATGTGCGTTTACTGCGGGGTTAAATCCCCGATCGTGTCTGCCTGCCTGGGCTGGGCTAGCAGCTAAATGCTAACTATGCTGAATGAGGAGAACGGGAGGATTTACCGCACCCTGACCACGCCCCCCAGCCAGCTACGCCAGCGTTTATGACGAGACATCGACTCAGCCTATACTTTGCTCTGTCTTCTCTTTACTCAACACTAGAGGGATTGATGGAACTGTCTGCTTGTTCATAGATCGCAGAGGTTAAAGTGTGTGCATATGAAGTACCAAACAAATAAATATGATATGGCCCATCAGTCTCAATATTGACATATACCACCCTCCACCCGCTTCACTTTCTCTGTCTCTCTAGCCTTATTTCCTGCCTGGTAATAAGCACCGGAATACATAAAAGATGTTCCTCAAGTCCTTCCTGTTTACATTAATGTTTTATTTAGTGTTTTGTATTATCATAATCAAAGTTCCAATAAAAATAACAACGTAGAATAAAATATACATATCAAGTGACAGCCTAGTTCCGTAACCTGTCCCGCGTGGAATCTTGATGTTATGTTAACAAACAAATTAGCATTTAAATGAGTCCTGCATTTTATCCTTCAAGGTTATGTTGTTATGGATATTAAATTAGAGTCTGTGCATTTGTGTGTGAAAGTGCGTGTGCATGTGTGTGTGTGTGTGTGTGTAGGTGTGTGCGTGTGTCTGTGTGTGGTCTATAAGCTGCCAACCGGCAACCGACAAGTCCCCCAGAGAGGTGTTAGAGCAGGTTTGTTTAGGGTTGGTTTGGGAGAGAGTAGAGTGGAAATGTGCATGTGCCAGTGTGTGTGCGTGTGCACGTGTGTGGGTGTGTGTGTGTGTGTGTGTGTGTGTGTGTGTGTGTGTGTGTGTGTGTGTGTGTGTGTGTGTGTGTGGCTGCGGGTCAGCACATGTTTAAGGGACAGTCCAAAAATGTTGTTCAAGTAGAAGGTTTAATTAATACCAAACATGTTGGAACACACCATTATTAGTTGAAAATCGCCTCCAAGTTGGTCAACCTATTCAAAAAGATATAGTATAGTGTATGATACACACACACACACACACACACACACACACACACACACACACACACACACACACACACAATGGTTTGGCCATGTGCTGGCCTGCTTTGGGTTGTTATCATTTTGGCTGAGCTCCTACAGCAGCAGGAACAGGGATGAAAGTGTGTGGACTGTTATTGCTGCTCTGTGACTGTTTAAACAGCAAACAGTGCTCAGACACACACACTCCACCTGCCAGAGGGCTCAACTGACAGTTTATACAGTCAACTCCAAAATATATAGACACTTTAAACTCAGTCTACTGTGCTCTCGCCACACAGGGGAGGGATCAAGGCGTTTCGCCCTTCATTCTACAAGGTCATATCTATACAGCTGTGCTCTAATCTTGCTATCGCTTGATGTGGCGCCATTTGTTGGGGATGCACAAGTGGCGTTGAAACGCCGGGGGAGATAGAGACCTGTCTGATGAAAGTCAAGTTCCTCTTCTCTCTGTGAAGTGCTACTGAGTAACGTTCATCTCATCGAGTCTTAGGGGTCCTGGAAGAGCACCTTCTGGTCTCTTCACATATGTAGAGGGATGTCACAAGACTAGAATTTCTACTCCAATACCGATACTAGGGCTGTTCGATTTTGCCTAAAAATTAAATTGACGATTTTTTCTCTCAAAACTCGATTTTCGATTTCGATTTTTTTATACTATTATACTTCTCTAAACATTTGTTGCCTTGCAGAGCTCTTTTTTTCCTATTTTTTTCATAAGTGACAAATTACGCTTTTACTCTGAAGGCAGAACAACCCAACTTCCTGTTTTAGCCTAACTTGCTATGCACAACTTCCTGGCTGTTGCTTGCTAACTGCAGTCACTTGACACTGGTGGGTTTGCGCTTTTGGAGGTGAGTCCTAACGTTACTCGGTGGCCTCACGTGTTGTTATGTGAACTAATGGCAACATTTCAGCGTCCAGTGATAACGTCTTTGTTCGTGCGCGCGCGTGTGTGTGTTGTGGTAATCGTTATCTTGCACAGCCCGCCCCGCAGTGCAACACGCTGCTCAGTGCTCACACACTGTGCTTTTTGGAGGGGTTGAAATAAGTTAATTGCTGCCATCTTTAGTAGCCAGCAGTAGTCACAGCCTCCCAGAGAGACTTTACAGCGGGGAGAAAAGACGAGTAGTGTCATGCACGCGTGCTGCTACAGCACGCATACATGACAGAGAGCCGCCCCACCATAACGTAATTACCCTAGTTAAAAAAAAAATCGATTTTACGATTTTCATTTTTTTAACATCGTCCCAACTAATTAATTCGATTACGATTCAAAATCGATTTATCGAACAGCCCTAACCGATACCCAGGAAAATATCGATACTCTATACCATTTTCGATACCACGGGAAGGGGGGGATAAGGACACATCAAGAGGCATAAAAATAAAGTTAGACTGATGGACGGACAGACGCACACTTCTCCATAATCTAGGTCTGATAACACTTTGAATTTATACAGCAGATTAGCCCTGTTCTAGCCATCAGAACACATTTAGCTTGTTGAAGCAACAGATACCCAATGATGGACGAGGGAAAAATCAGTGGTTTTTCATTAAAAGAAAGCACTGATGGTATCAAAACTGTTGCAAATGAGTATTGTATCCATTTCAAATTTTTAGTATTGATACTTTCGATACTATCGATACCTGTTGCAAATGAGTATTGTATCCATTTCAGAAAAAATTATTGATACTTTCGATACTATCGATACCTGTTGCAAATGAGTATTGTATCTGATTAAAATTTTGAGTATCGATACTATCGATACTTTTGACAACCCTACATACATACATGGTTTCCACAGGCAGAGACACAGAACAATGTGTTTGTAAGCAGAAAACAATGAAGTGTCGAGTAGTTCGCCCTGCGCACGTTCAAATCTGCAAATGGTAATGTGGTGAGTCCACACTTAATCTCTACGGCAAACTAATCTCTCCTTTAATATAGTTGATTCATGAACCTGCTCAAAAACATGTTGTTTTTAATCTACCCCACGCCGGCGCGCCAGCCATAATAAAATGTGGATTAACTTGTAAGCTGGGTGATATGTGGAGTTTTTTTTTTTTTTTTTACTGATTCTTATGGCAGAGCGTCTCCTTCAGTCTGCAACAGTACATATGTATGCTAATAGACTAGCTCATAAAGTCTTTAAAAAACACCCTCCCCGTGTTATTGCAGGTGCGCACACACACACACACACACACACACACACACACAAACTACTGTACACACCACCAGACTCAATGATGACTTTGCCTAAGGCAGTATAAGAATCAAACACACATTAACCGATACCTCTTTTTTGCATGACCACATTCACTCATTAGTGGGTTTTTCACTCTTAAGCATGAAGATGATGATGTCCAGTTAAACTGATCTGGGACTGCTGCAGGCCTACTGTTGTCAACAGCCACAGAGGGAAATGACTTGATAAATATGGCTGTTGATAGCCTTGAAATGTGATTATAATTTTTTTTTTTTTGTATTTTTACCTATGTAGGATTCGAAATAACGAAGGTTATGCCAAACCCCACATAGGTTACGCTAAAACCACCACCGCAAAGCGTCCTACCTGTAGTTGGCCAGTCGGCAGGAAAGTATCGCGGGACTTCACGAGACTTGGTGACCGAGATCACGTTTGAGGTAATTTGATCCCTGTGAGAGTCCAGGAAATGGCCTGGGGCGAAATATCACTCTGGTGGATGTTGAGGGATCACATTATTACGATATGTTGCGAAAACGGGAATAAAAATAGCTATTTAGATGCAGGAAAGACAGGCTCACACTTGGCCCCAAATCAGCTCCATTTTACAACTGACTTGGACGCTATTGATCTCAAAACAACGCTAGGACGGCCAGAAACGCCGCGGACATCGCTGGGTGAGTGGCCAAATCATAATGATTGCCAGGAGATGGGTCCAGGTAAAAAAAAAACGAAATTCTCCTTTAAGATGAAGTCCACTTGAGATTTTAAAAGAGAGACCTGGTCAAGGAGGCAGCAGGGAACATGAAGTTAGAGAAACAAACCACCTCTCATAAAACATCAAAACACATTTTCACTCCAGCAGTAAAAAGCCTTTATGAAACAGGGCACATAAGGGAATGCAGGCAGATGAGAGCCCAGGGAAAGAAAGATAACGAGGACACAGAGCCATAGATGCCAAGCACCCAACACAGCTCAGCAGTATTTCAGCTCAGACAGTTGTGTTTTTACATCCTGTGTGCCATGTCTCCTAACGACCACTAAGGGCAGATAGGCCAATTTATGGATCCAAGAGGTGCTTTGCATTTAAAAACAGTGAGATTACATTGTCTAACCCTATTTTACCTTGTCCTTGCCTTGCACAACCACTTCTAAAAGGTGATGATATCAACTAGCCAGAGATTAAAAAACAACAACAACAACAACAACAACAACAACAACAACAACAACAACAACAACAACAACAACAACTGTGTTCACTTGTTCATAGCCTATTCTAATCACATGACCTCTTGGGGCTGGAAGAATCTTAATTCTGTCTATAATTAAGAATAAAACTGGAGGTAAAATATGTTATTTGACATTGGCAAGCATTTTTTGCCAAGTAACATTTTGTGAAAGTAACACTCCTCATCTTTTACAGGGATTGATCCTAACCGTAGGGCCAAAAGCTGCCCATCCTAGTACTGTAATTGGAGAGCTGTATGTATGCATGTATGTCCAGAGTTGCAAGGGACACACACCGTTGCTCCGATTGCCTCCAAACTTTGCATGCGCATAGTCATAGCGCCACCTAATGGCAACACAAAAAGCCGTTTCAAAGTTGGTGGGACGCGACGGAGTACGGTGCCCAATTTCGGACACGCACATAAGTCATAGCGCCATCTACTGGCAACACAAAAAGCGGTGGATCTCGAGAACCGTTCATCCGATCGACTTCAACCTTGGGGAGTGCGCTGCCAGGGACTCTATGGAGTGGGGTGCGCAATTTCGGACAAGCGCATAGTCACAGTGCCACCTACTGGCAATGCAAAAAGCAGTTTATTTCGAGAACTGATCAACTTCAAACTTGTGGAGTGCGCTGGTGGGGATCTGACAGAGTGCAGTGCCAATTTCTGTGCAATTGGGACACATGCATAGTCATAGTGCCACCCACTGGCAAGACAAAAATGGTTTATCTCAAGAACCGTTCATCCGATCAACTTCAAACTTCGGGGGTGGACTGCTGGGGACCAAAGAAGTGACATGGCTCAGAACATGGCTTTCACATATCTCAAGAACCATTCGTATGATCCACTTCAAACTTGGGGGTGTGCTGCTGGGGACTCGACAGAGTGCAGTGCCGAAATTTTTGGCATGAGTTTGGTCACACCCAAAAAAAAGTCTCCACCCTTCGCGTGCTCATTTCTAGTCTCCAATATTCAACACTGACTGATACATTTTCTCCTAAATACTTGTGTAAATACAATACAGTTGTTTTTTAGAACTTGAAAGATAGTTTTAAGTCATAAGAAGGTATATGGGCATCCATTAGTAAGTCTGTGGTCTCTTTAATCCATAGGTGGGGTGGGGTGATTTGATACAGCATGTACATAGCAGCTCCAGTCATTAAGGACATGTGGGCATGGTTAAAGCCGGCCCAGAGCAGGTTCCTCTTCTGCCTATGAATCCATCTGAAACTGGAGCTCCACTTCAGATGGCCAGTCTGACATTCCAAGGCAGACTGATCCATCACAGGGAAAGTCAACCTGGAAGCATTCAGACCCCCAAGCACACTATTTCCTGCAGTCGTCCCTCCACCCATCGGCCAGACCAGACATTTATTTATTTAGCATTGCTGTCCCGCGCAATTTGGACCGTTGCAAAAACTAATTTGGGAATTTATAGAGAGAGCGGTTTCAAAAGAGGGGTGAACAGTAATGTGTTTGATACGTTCCTTGCGGGTTTCGCAACAGGAAGTAAAGATTTACAAACGGAATGACCTTCTCTTTAAGACATGCCAGTGTTAGGCGGGTTTGTTGTTATTCCAGAGTCAGAAAATTCCACCTACACCCCAGAAACACATCTCTTTTAAGGCCACACCCACAGCCCAACATCAGAGGAGGAGCTATGCCTCTGAGGGTTAATAACCTTCTAACTGAAGCGTCTAACCTTCTAACTGAAACAATCTTACAACTGCTGGGGAGGGGGGTAGATGGTGAAAGCAGTAAAGCTTCAAATAGACATAACAGAAGTATGACAGGAAAACAAATCTATTGTACCTGTACCTTATAGAATATGAACAAGTACATTTTAAAAAGTTAATGGGAAGTCAGTTGCGATCAAACGACCTCTGTGATCATTGTCACCATTGAGCGGCACTTTGTTAGCTGTCAGAGGTGATGTTCTCTGACTGGGTTATGGACTCGTCCATGGCTATCTATCTGCTCCTGTGCACTTCTTCTGAAGAGCAGATCCTCGTGGAGGATGGAGCATGCATCACCATTTATTTTACACTACAGACAGCAGAGCTTTATCGGCTGGTCAGCAGCTGCTCACACCTTCCTTTCATTACTGACACGCACTGGACCTTTGTCAAAGGAGGCTGAGACGCTAAGAGCAAGCCCAACTAAAGGGGCCTTTTCTCTCTCTCTCTCTCTCTCTCTCTCTCCCTACCTTGATACCTTGATGCTTTTTATGTCTCTCTCACCCCCACCGCCCACTCACTCTCTACCGCCCTCTCTCTCTCGCTCTCACACACACACACACACACACACGCACACACACGCACAAAGTGCGGGGGACTTGAAAGGCCTGTTCCAGGTGTTTGAACTCATCATTACCCGCTCCAGCCTGGGGATCTGCTCTACCTGACAGCCTTGTTGATAGATTGTAATTGTACACTGGCAATTGATTGACTGCGCCTCACTCAATGTAATATGCATTTGTTGGAGGTTACAGGTAAAAAGGGGAAAGGCAGTAATGACTTCCCTTCCTGTCCTTTGGCGAATGACCCCGGCCGGCGCACAGACTCTCACGGACACGTTGTTACCATATTGAAGAAGGGGGGAAAGGAGACTTTTGCATTTCACTGTGGATATTCTGCTTAGCAGTGCAAAAGAAGGTTCTGGTTTCCCTTTTAATCAAATTTCAATTACTCCGACGGCAGAGAGGAAACACACTGGTTTTGTGGCGGGCTCTCTCTCTGTGTTCTTTAAAACCACTATTTTCCTCCAGCAGCTCCAGGTAATTAATCATCCATACATGTTTTAAAACATCAGCGACTCTCCTCCTCTCCTCCGCTCGCTCAGTCACTACTTTGCCTCTGTTGTCCCAACGTGTGAGTGATTACCACCAAACTAAATATATTACATATTCCAAAGTGTGGAAAATACACATATGGCGTTGGGCTTTGAAACAGCGTTTTATTTGAAGCATAAGCGGAAAGGAGAAAAAGGCGAATTGAATGGAGTGTGACTTCCAATGTACAGGTGCAGCTAACGAAGTTGTAGAAAAGGGAGAAGGGGGGGAAATGTACAGTAGCAGGTCAACATTTTGTACTTTTTTAACAAGCCGAGGCGGAGAGTGAAAAAAAAAAACTTTCTTTCTTGCCAAAGCTTTGCGTATTAGCCTATCAAAATGCTGGCTGGGCAATCCCTCGCTCTATTCAACCAATTGTTTATTCCTTCCTTCTAAACTTCAAAGGAAGGTAAGTCTGAAAGTATCATTCTTCCTTTCACATACTGTACGATATTCACTGTGCATGTTTATCTCAGAGAAGAATTAAGTGATTAAATGCCAGCAATTAGTCAGGGGACAGAAAGAACATTAAGTTACATTATTTTTTTCATGGTGTAATAGAACTTCCATATGTTCAGAGTTTTGTATTTTGTAAAGTGTGTTGCGCATTACACCAAATTATTTCCAGGATGTGGATCTCATATACTGTAGCATGTTGGGTGGATTAACAGCTGTCAAAGAGGCCATTTACACCTGGCATTAACATGTGTTTTCTGTCATCAGATTGCAATCAGATTGTGCTTGACCACTTCAAAGTACAGGCGTAAACGCCCCCAAGACACAATGAAGACTGATTGCAATCTGATCGGCAAAAAGTAACTCCGGAGGACGTGGTCGGGGATGCATTGTGTACGCATTGAACACAAGTGTAAATGCAATGTGTCCTCTCAATCTGGATACAGCAACTGTATGCGGATTGAGAGGACAACATTTCTGCCATCAGATTGCAATCTGATGGTGGAAAACGCATGTTAACGCCAGGTGTAAATGGCCTCATAGTGACAGGGCCATGGAAAACCACAGAAGGTCATACAATACACAAACCTCTCCTCGAACGGTGCCGCTATACATGATCACATGGAATATGTAAATTTTGCAGGTGAGAATTGATTGGCTGACGTAAATGCATATGACCTAAACAATTAATCCTTACATCAGACTGAATGATGGTGTCAACTATTACCTTTACTTCTATAGGTTTTTATCAGATTGATTCATGTTATAACATGGGTTTATTCTCATCATCACCTGGTGAGTGTTTATGTTTGGTTCCCAGAGGAGATACAGTACACGTCGCTGTCAGTGACTGTATCACCATATATAGGGTCAGCAATTCGAAAGGGCACCAGCCCATATTAAACACACACACACACACACACACACAAGGCAAGCATTGTTCACCTTCTGTGGGCATTGCATGAAGGTGGTCACAGGACAGTAACGGTCATGCGGTGAGGTGACACCAGAGGTTACAGTAAACCTCTTGAGGGCTCGCCAAAGCTATGTTCCTTTCATAGGATAGAAACAGCTCAAAACAGCAGATTGTATGACACACACTCACACACACACACACACACACACACACACACACACACACACACACACTCACATGCAGAGACACTCACACACACACACACACACGCAGACACATGGCTCCCTCGCAATGATATCCACATACAGTGCACATGAGTTCCTGTGTCTGACAATACCGCCATGATTCTTTTGTTTCATAGAGCAAGCAGGTGAAGGAGAGCGGATGTGAACGCAGCTTCTAAAAGCATGCGTATGAGTCTGAGATGTTTCCTGGCTTATCTGACAAAGACAGCGGGGGGACATCATGAGAGAGACACAGATCGGTTTCACCTCCATCTCGCTCTCTTCCTCCTCCGCCGCCTCCTTCCCTCCTCGCTAAAGTCTTCCCGTCTCTCGGCTCTGCCGCGGTGAGATACAGGACCTGCTATACCCGGTACCCGGGCCCCATCTGAGTGCACAACCGGATCATACCGGGCCACTCTTCCCCCTCCAGAAATAGAGGAGGGCCGGAAAAAGACTCGCGTTTGCTGACGTCACCTCATCGAGAGCAGGAGGACACAGGGGAGAGGTAGCGAGTAGATTACCGCTCTCTAAAAATAAATATGAAATATGGCTTGTGTTCTGCAACCTCCCCTTTTCTGTCTCCGTGCATGTGCGTGTCTCTCTGGCTCGCTCTGCATGGTTTTTGTTGACTCTCCATATAGGACCATACGTGTATATATATATATATATATATGTATATATATATGTATATATATGTGTGTTGATTTGATGTTGACGTCCAGCAGTGTTGACCGTGATTCGTGTTTAATGAAATACTAACATACACACACATTATGTAGGTGTGGTCTGGTTGCACATGATTGTTTTAAGCCTTGGCCTCTTGCTCCGTTTTACTGGTCTCAGAGGACAGCGGGCAGCGACTCCTAATTGGTTCCAGAGCGAGCCATAACACAGACTCCACCGACGACTGTCCGCCTTCATCGCCACACGACCGTAACGAGTGTTTTGCAAACAACACAGAGGGGCTGATAAGAGGCCAGGTGGGTAATTGATGTGGTTACTAAGTGGCTCATTTGCATCCTTTACGCATATCAAACTAAGCAGGGGGAGGGAGATAGGGCTAAATTGGATGGGGATGGGGGGGGGGGGGGGATTAGAGTCTTAAACGGCAACATGGACTCCAAATTTAGTCTGAAGTGGCCAGAAAGCTGGGAGGAGACTCAAGTCAGTAATGAAGCTCTTAAGGAACCATGGGGTTCCTCTCCTTTTTTTATTTCTCTATTCCTTCCCCCTCTTTCCTTTCATCCATTTTTTTCTTTCTTTCTGTCTCTTGGGAGAGGGAATAAAAAGATAAGCAGACCGTAACACAGGTATTCAGGGATATTAAACATGCTAACAGCCATAGCCGTGGCTGGTTTGTTAACCATCAGCTTAACCTACTGTCAAAGTTTTTTAAAGTCTTCCTCTGGGTATTGAGCAAAGCAGGTGGGGCACAGTTATACTGTAGTATCCTTAACTCTATTATCACATATTAAGAGATAACGATCAACCGATAGAGACACAGATGTTCCAAGTAAGATATGAGAGCCAGGTCCATGTCCTGAGGTGCTTAAAGTCACCACTTTCATAACACAAACAAGGAGGATTTTGCATCTTTCCCTGCCTATAGGTTCATTTCATTGCGTTATCTCTATGATAGTGCAGCCCAAAAGCTCTCAGCTGTTCACAATCAGAATCAGAGTCACTTTATTGATCCCCGAGGGGAAGCCATGCTACAGTTGCTCACACTGGTGGGAAAATATAAACATCGAAACATTATAAGAGCCATAGGAATATACCATAAAACAATAAAATGGAAGTTACTTAGCTGTATACAATAAAGTGTCACAATGTATGTGCCTTCTCCTACAATCCTCATCAATAGCATTTAGCAAAAGTGAGATATGTGAAGTACGTACTACCTTCCCTGCCTCAAGCAGGTTGAAGCCAATAGCTGCTGGCAGAGTCTAACCCTAATGTTACGCAGCCATTCCAAGAGGAAACATCAAAACATTCCACGCGTGAACAGACTCTATTCTTTACTTTACTCTCAAAAGACATGAGGTGAGATTTCCATCAAAATAAATAGGAGCCGTGCAGAGACATGGGTAATCGTGTGTCGTGTGGGGAGACGCAGCAGCTGCGACGCAATCTCTCCACTCCTGTCTGTCGCTGGGAGGGAACGCTTAACTGTTCCACGGTGACAACGGTTAGAGAAGGAATAATGACTGCTGACACGTGGCTGAGACATGGGCTAGGTTGACATGATCAAGGAGGCATCATTGAGAGACCGCTTCTTTGTGCCGTTGTTGTTGAGCGTTGTCTATGTGCTAATTGGCAAAAACATACAGTATATGCTATGCCGGGTGCTGTGGGAGTGTCCTATAAACCCAATTCACGGATGCTATTACTAATATCGCACACAGCTCCGTGTGTGAATTGTGAGCAAGAACAATTCTCTCAGGGATCCTGACGCTTCTCCACTGACAGGGAATGCGAGGCCAATTTAATGGACACACTGTAACAATAGCAGGCACATTAAATTGAACAAGCTAAGATCACAGAGTGTGTGTGAATTCTGTTTTAGGTTCTAGGTAATCAGTCCTGCCCAGTGTTGGGGGTAACTCGTTACAAAAGTAACATTATTACTTATGTAATATATTAGTTTTAGCAGTAACTCAGTAATATAACTTATTACCAATAGGATTTCAGTAATATTATTATACCAGTTACTTTGTCAAGTAACACAAGTTAGGAATTGAGTTCAAACATTTTTTAATCAAAGCACATATTTAAATAAAGATACAATCATTCCCTAATCAAATTGTGTGTTTTTATGCAAATAACCACTATAGATGACAATAACAAAGGAAGAGGAGATTTAGAATTTTGGATTGTTTACACTGACTTCAAGACGGTTTAAATAATTTTTTGGGATGGCTCCGATGTCATTCTGCTACTGCTGTTATTTTGGTGAAAGTAATGCAAAAGTAGTGTAATAAGTAACGAGTTATTCTACACAGACAGTAATATTGTAAAGTAACTTATTATTTTTTAAATGAAAGTAACTAGTAAAGTAAAAGGTTTTATATGAGTAATTGGCCACACCAAAGACAGCTCAACAGTGCACTGGCATCCTTATCTATCCCACTCCCTCCTTCACTCTGGACAGGAGGGGTTCGTCTATTTACCCACTGCACCATATGCAGAGGCACGCTGCTGAGACCTAAGCCAGTCCATCTCTGTCTGGAGGAGAATTCTCCTCGACTTGAACCCTGGCATGACCTGGACACCCTGGCATTGCTGTACCCTGGCATGACCTGCATCCTGGCATAGCTGTACCCTGGCATGGCTGTACCCTGGCATGGCTGTACCCTGGCATGGCTGTACCCTGGCATGACCTGCATCCTGGCATAGCTGTACCCTGGCATGGCCCCTGCACCGTGGCATGACCTGTACCCTGGCATGGCTGCACCCTGGCATGGCTGTAACCTGGCATGACCTGTACCCTGGCATGACCAATACCCTGGCATGACCTGTACCCTGGCATGGCTGCACCCTGGCATGGCTGTAACCTGGCATGACCTATACCCTGGCATGACCTATATACCCTGGCATGACCTATACCCTGGCATGACCTGTACCCTGGCATGACCTATATACCCTGGCATGACCTATACCCTGGCATGACCTGTACCCTGGCATGACCTGTACCCTGGCATGACCTGTACCCTGGCATGACCTGTACCCTGGCATGACCTATACCCTGGCATGACCTGTACCCTGGCATGACCTGCACCCTGGCATGGCTGTACCCTGGCATGACCTGTACCCTAACATGACCTGTACCCTAACATGACCTGTACCCTGGCATGACCTGTACCCTGACATGACCTGTACACCCTGGCATGACCTGCACCCTGGCATGACCTGTACACCCTGGCATGACCTGTACCCTAACATGACCTGCACCCTGGCATGACCTGTACCCTAACATGACCTGCACCCTGGCATGACCTGTACCCTAACATGACCTGTACCCTAACATGACCTGTACCCTGGCATGACCTGTACCCTGACATGACCTGTACACCCTGGCATGACCTGCACCCTGGCATGACCTGTACACCCTGGCATGACCTGTACCCTAACATGACCTGCACCCTGGCATGACCTGTACCCTAACATGACCTGCACCCTGGCATGACCTGTACACCCTGGCATGACCTGTACCCTGGCATGACCTGTACACCCTGGCATGGCTGTACCCTGGCATGACCTGCACCCTGGCATGACCTGTACCCTGGCATGACCTGCACCCTAACATGACCTGCACCCTGGCATGACCTGCACCCTGGCATGGCTGTACCCTGGCATGACCTGTACCCTGGCATGGCTGTACCCTGGCTCGACCTGTACCCTGGCATGACCTGTACCCTGGCATGACCTGGCATTGCTGCACCCTGGCATGACGTGCACACTGGCATGACCTGTACCCTGGCATGACCTGCACCCTGGCATGACCTGCACCCTGGCATGGCTGTGGGCCTGCCTTGCTAATGCATGCTCTCCTCTCCCCCAGGAGCACATCTGCTGCTTTGGTTTATGGAGGACTCGGCGTCGGGCCGTAAGAGCTGCACCTGCAGGACCGTCCAAACAAGAGGAACAGCACTCGTATTGTAAAAGGCCCTCGTAACATAAATATTTCTCCTCTCTTAACTCTAAACTCACATAATGAGGCTGGCAAATCTCAACCACATGTGTCTGCGAAGTGCTGTGTATGGGGAGAGAGATAGAGAGCGCGCGATCGAGAGACAGCTAGGGCGTAGGAAAAAGGCAGTGCGAATGAGAAGATGAGAAATATGAGAGGAAACAGAGCAAAGAGAGATGGAGGGAGAGAACGTGTGTGAGAGAGAGAGAGAGAGGGGAAAAGGAGAGTGGGGACAACAGCACAGCAGTCTCTTGCTGTCAATTCCCCTTCCAGTATGAGAAATCACTGGGGCCACCTGTGCCAGATGCTGGCTGGGATCATTAGGCGCGTGGCTAAAGGAGCGCTGTGTGCCGAGCCCACCTGCCCAGGGATAAGAATCTCCCTGGGACTCTTAAGATGAAAGGAACAGAGTGCGGAGCCTCTCTTAAACAGATGAAGCTAAATAAAACCAGAGCTATTCATCAGTATAGCAGCAACTCGGCTTGTCACTCTTCAGCCTGCCTCCTCTCCGTTCTAACCCATTCATTCATTCAGTCTTCGCAGCAGCAGCGGCGCTATCGGCCCACCACACAAAGGAAATCAGATGCATGAATCAGAGACGAGCGCTGTGGCTGAAGTAAGCCAAAAAAATTACGTCTCCAGCTGGCCCGAGAGGACAAATTAATATATAGGGTTGGGCACCACTTTAGAGTGGCCATTTGACTTTCATTGTACTTTGGGTTATGTTGAACCACTCACACTTTATAGCGATGCCTACTGCTGTGTGTGAAGGGCCTTCCTGCTGTGGGGTACATTACTGGCACTGGACGCCTTACCAACCACTTTACACTGACCTCATGATGACCACACGTGACCCTTCCATCCTGAGGAAAGTCCCTGGGTTTTTACCCAACATCAAATGGACCATCAAAAATCACAAAACCAACGTGAAACCACTTTGGTGTTTGGTAAACAGGAACCACTGGTGGTTCCCCTGTCCCCGCCATGTCTGTCTGTGCCTCCCTCTCTCTCTCTCTCGCGAGTGTGCTGATTTCCACGCTCCATCTGTCACGCGAGGAGCGAACAGCTAAATCCCTGTCAGAGCAGAAAGAGTGATTCCTGCTGCTCCTCTCCATCACCAAAGCTGCTCCCCTGTGGCACATCTCCCAACACACACACACACCAACTGGGAGACAGATTATTTTCACCACACTTGGCCTCTCCAGGGGGCAATCTGTCTGTGTTACAACGCCGTTAGTCACAGGGAGAGGTACTGTGCACAAATCAAGTATTTTTTGCGCTTCTCTCTCTCTCTCTCTTTCTCCTTCCTAAAGTTGTTTTTTAAGTATGCATATTGCGTGTGCGCTTGATTTCTAGGTTGGAGACTGGAGGAGGCGGTAATGCAACATAAAGGATGCCAACTGCCATAAAACAGCACAGAGGAAGAAGTTGATGTCACTGATGATGTCACAATGACAATGTTAGTGGGAAGCAGGGAAGGGATGGTGAATGATGATGCCACAATGGCTCTGAGTGTGAACGCCTAAAAACGTGAAATATTGCTGTAGTGCCTCAGCTCTCCAGAGGGGTGATTTTCTTTTACCGATTCATTCCAGACGCCTGAAAAATGTTTTGGCAAACTTTGGAGGCGATCTGAGCACTGGTGCACTTTGCAACTCCAGACAAACAGACGGACAGACAGATAGACTTATAGTAGATAATGTAAAAGTGATTGATCATGACTCATACTGGTAAATGCCTCTCTTTTACATTACCACTGTATCCTAATGAAAAGGGAACATGAGGGAAAGTTAGAAACTAGCATAATGGGACATTTCAAAATGGACAAAACGTCTCATAATGACGCATTTATAAGCACTACTTGGACTCACCCACACATGTACTGTTTAATCAGCATCGTTATTGTTACGACTCTTCCTCCTCCTCCTCCTCCGCTAAAGTGCTGAAGCAGGTGAATCGCACAGCAGAACCTCACAATACTCAAGCGCATCTGTCCATTCTGCTAGTATAGGGCAACCCCTCAGTACCCTTTAACGACCCTCTCAACTACAATGGCTGCCTTAAAAATAGATGTACCTTGCAATGCTACGAGCCCTAGTAGTTGTTTGTTTTTTGAGGCGTCGTATAATGAGCTCTAATCCCGGGCAATTGATATGTCTCCATGCTTTTCTACAGCCCTAATAAGAAGTGGTTTCAGTGCTATGGGCACACCATTCAGAGCCAGCGCCATGTCTAATGAGACTATAATGCAGGCTTGAATGGCTCTATCTGCTGGGGGGAGGAGACAGCCCTCTCAGCAGCAGCCCCCCCACGGCCCCCAGCCAATCGCCTCAGCTCCATTTCTGAGTCAATTGTCAAGTGTTTAATAATTTCCACTTATAAATGCCATGTTTTGATCACTGAGCATAATGTGACTTTTTAGCACTCGGCTGTTTGACAAAGCAGATCAGTTCTGTTCATCTTTTAATTATGTTTATAATGGTGGGGGTGTGGGGGGTTGTCTGGTTATTTATGGGAGCTATCTCTAACTTCACTCTTAACTACTACAATAGCAAACGTGATGGGGATCGTGTAAACGGGCAAGATCATGGCAAGAGGCAGCAAAACTCCCTGTTGCGAGGCCCTGTTGAATCTACAGTGCACTTGAAAACCCAAACAGGCTTAGATAAACATGGGAAATGGCTCCTTTATTTCATCTTATTTGATTCCTTTATTCCTGCGCGCAGGTCTCTGAGGAGTGCTGGCATCGATTGCTGATTTAATGAAAGCGTCTGTTCCTCCTGGCTCTCGCTCGCTCCCCCATTCCTCACTCCTCCTTCAGGTCACTCTGCTTAAAATGCCTCCGTTAATCAGATTTCTGTTAAAAGCCGTAAATAGAATCAGAGCTCTGGTGCCAAGCCACACTCCCCTTTACTCTGGTGTTCAGTCTCTCTCTCTCTCTCTCTCTGTGTCTCTCTGTCTCTCTCTCCATCTATGCTTTTGCTACCAATGTGGTGTAATTGGTAGGCCTAGCTTCCAGTCCCTGTGCTGTGGTAGCCCAGATGTAGGTAACAGACCGACAAATGGGCTGCAGGCCTACGCTTCTGGGTGTCTGATGATTAGTGGCTGGAGACTTTGCCAGGTATAGATGGCTGAAGTCTGGATTGCTGCTGATCCTATTTTAGAAATGTGATCAAGGCAGAATCACATATATATATATATATATATATATATATATATATATATATATATATATATATATATATATATATATATATATACTGTATACACACACACACACACACACACACACACACACACATTCAGGAGTGCATGGTAACAAGCTCAAGAGACTAGTACTTGGGGATGAGCTGCATTAAAAGTACAGTACTAGTAGAACAACATAAATATAGGCCTATAAGAAAAGACGTCCTTTTGGAGTCATTAACACTGTGACCACAGCTAGGTAAACAGGATACATCTTAGGGGAGGATTTGAGAGTTTTTATGTGGTACAAATCCATTTGTTACAGCCTGTTCCAGTTGTTCGTTATACTTTACATATGGAAGTCATCACAAGAGCAAATCAGAGGTCTGCCTTTACTCCAAAATAAAAAAGATGGGCTGTGCACAGCCCCATATGGAACAAGTGAAAGTCTACCGCACAATTTGTGTTGGGCCTATTTTAACTGGAGGTACTACCATGAAATGAAAACACAAAGTGAGAAAATAGAAAACAACCTGCTATATTGTCCCAACTAATATCACTGCAAGTTCCTGAACGTCACTGTTGATTCTTTCAATATTTACCCATGAAAGGCAATATGAACGGGGATCAGAGTCCTGCACGGCTAAGTGATTCAGGGTGGTGGAGTCCCGTGGCCTCCTTCCCAGACCTGCCATGCAGGTTGGTTTATATTTAACACCACTATACCAGGAGAATCTTTGACAAGCCAAGACTAATTTGTGCATATAGTGTATAAGGGCACATAAATTATTTAATACAATACAACTTAATTGAATTTAATACAACTTCCCTTCTGAAAAAATGATGTACAACATGTTTAGCCAGCTTCTTTCAGAGCTGAATCCACTTTATTGGGACAATAATTAACCTAAATAACGAACGATTTATTTGCCTACCTAGGACTAATCAATTGCGTAATATAAAACAAGCGCAAATTTGCAATAGCTGTGACCACAAATACAAATTTCCAAAATGCAGGATGGCAGGGCCAGCCCACCCTACTCTGCCTCTGCCACCCTGCATTTTGAAATTTTATTTATTTTTCTGCGCATCTCGAGCCCAACCCGATCCGACCAGTTAGCATAAATTGTCACTGTCCCGTCAGGCTCGGGCTGAAACTGAGAAGTCTATCCCCGGGTATTTGAAAATAGCAACGTGTCCTTTTCATTACCATCAGTACCACATCTGTTGTGCAATCATTGCACTGTGCAATGTGCATAGAAAGGATCGCGCGAAGCACGCAATATTTCTATTATATAATAGACACCTTAAGAGTGTTTGTCCAGCACCACTGTCTGTGTGGTTGAAGAAGCTTCGTGAGATGGTATCTAGCCTCTCGGCTGGGCGGTGCTTGGACCTCCCAGCCAGTCACAGTGCTTAAATACGGCAAACTACTCCACTGAACCGGGACGTGCCAGGCGGCTAACAAACACTCATCCACACAAGCCAGCCTGTTGTCACTCCCACTGCGTCAAAGTGTGTCACTTTGTCACGCGCCTTGTAGTCTTAACACCAGACCCATGAGAGTTCTTAGGACACTGCTTGCTCCAAACTGAAGTCGGAATCCTGGCCAGTGATTGGGGGTTCGGAAACCTGAATCCACCAATCAGTAACAGCTTTAGCGATCAGGCGCACCCACACAACCTGACTCTGTTGACTTTTGAAAATGAACCGCTCTCTCATTGGTGCTACGACCTGTCAGTCATTCAATTGTTCCCCCCTCAAAACAGCAGCGAGGGCTGCGAAGTGGCACAGATTAATTTATGTACCGTAATTTCCGCACTATAAGCCGCACCGGAGTATAAGCCGCAGCAGCAAAATTGCCTGTTTGTTACATATATAAGCCGCACCGGACTATAAGCCGCAGGTGTTTTAATGTTTTTTTTTTTTTTTTTTTTTTTTTTTTAATTGTGTTTTAATGTTTAATTACCATATGTAAGGGTTCATGCACAGAGGGGATTGTCGGGAAAGAGATGGCTGTTTGAGGAAGCTCCCATTTATTAACATTTCAACAAAACAACATAACACAACACCACCTGTGTTTTTTTTTACAGTGCACACAGTGTCCGCGGTGTGGTGAAAAGAGGGCAAGAGAGGAAATTAAAACAGAAGTGGATTTATAGTTAGAAAGAGTGCTAAAGAAGAGAGATTTTTTTTTTTTTTGGAAAAAATCCATAGATAAGCCGCACCGTTATATAAGCCGCAGGGCCAAAAAACGGGGAAAAAGCCGCGGCTTATAGTCCGAAATTTACGGTAGTATGCGGAGCACAGCGAGTCAACGTAATATTTGAGTCTGGAGAGAGACTACGCGCCTTGTTGATCGGATGTTGACGCGCCTTTCAGAACCCCCAACCTGTTTGTTCTATAAAGTAGGCTAAGTAGCCTAGGCTAAACTAGGCTGCTTTGTTTCTGCTTCTCCACCATTGACGTGCCAAAACAGCCCATTAACTTTACTGCTTTAGCATTAGTTGGCTGCCTCTGTGCTCTAGTATTCAAGCCCACTGGTGTTTTGGCCTCTCATGCAGAGCTGTAGAGTTCTGTTGTAAATATGTAATGTTTGCTCTTCCGTTTCGGATGTTGTTCAGAGAATAAAACAGGAACATGTACTGTATCCCATTTTTCCATGTGAAATGCAGCAGTGCAGCCACCTTGCGGCAGGAAACTGTATAGCAGCAACTACAAAATGGAATTGGCGGCCCCCTCCAAGCTACTTTTGCCCCCAGTGTCTAAAAAACTTTATAGACACGTTTACACAAATTGGGGGCACTTTTAAAAATTGTAATTAATGCATACGTTATGGTTTTTCATTGTCTTCTTCTTATTTTTTATTTTGACTGGCAGTTGGCAACAACCAGCTTGCAGGTGCTGAGTGTGTGTTAGAGATGAAAATTAAATTGAGTGAAAATAAAATCATCAAATTCTTGGGGTCAATTTTTTGCCCCTGCAAATTTCTGACCCTGATCTTCATGATGGAAGAAAGCGTGACACAGACACAAACAGAAGGGGGGGGGGGGGGGGACAGTTATTGAGCCAATGAATATCTTCTCTTTTATAATGTCTGTGTAAGCGGTAACACCGGTGTTGTCAAGTTTATTCACCTTTTTCCTGCACTTAGGTCTCCCATGATTCTCAGCGGTAGCCGGTTTTCGACTTCCTGTTTACATTTTTTCACTAGCAAGGAGGTGCGAGTGGGAACGTATGGCTTATTTTATCCGAAATGGCTAAAAATAGTAACGTTGTGTGGTTGCATAGCAGCGATATTTTACAAAAACGAGGTGAATGTCAATTCACTGGTACTGTATGGGCTTATTTTAGCCGAAATTGCTAAAAATAGTATGTGGTTGCATAGCAGCCGCTTTTAATTTGAAGGCTAAACGTCCAAACCGGAACTCTTATATTTGGTCATTGAACGGAGCTTTAGCGGTCTCTCTCTTTCAAGATTCAAGATATTGTCACTCCGTTGTACAATTATGCACATGTGAAATTATTATGCTGCGGGGCTCCATTACAAGACATACAGTACAAAGTCACAACAATTATTATGATTCTTTTCAGTCTCTTTCGCTATGAACGGTCCTGGGCGGAAACAGGCAACTGGCAGCTGGAAAGTGGAAACAGGGAGGGAGGGTGTAATGGAAGGGCCCACTGTCTCACCATGAAACTCGTGAATTACACCGTGGCAAGCCTACCCGAGGATCGAGTTTGCCTGGTGGTAAACAGATACACCTCCGCTCACCCAAACAGAGTCCAAATGTGACTCATTACGTCAGGATGCAGTCTCCACTCATCTGACAGGGGGAACCTCCTCTTGGCTAGGGGTGGGAATCGTGGAGTAACTCACGATACGATACGGTCACGATACTTGGCCCTCGATAACGATATTATCACGATACAGCGATTCTGCGATAATCGATATATTGGAAGAAATTTAACCTACGATACATCACGATATCTGTGTAACTGAAGAGGAAAAAATACCCCTAAAAGGCAAGAAGCAGGTATTATGTATTTATTAGCAGAATTGACATGAACTCTCTCAGAGTTCACTCACTCACTCATACCATTTTCGATACCACGGAGGAAAAGTTACACATTAAGTCTTTTTATTATTATTATTAAAACAAGAAAACAGTGGCATATATTCACAATATATTTTTAAGTTGTCTTAAGTAGTTAACTCATTGAGTGCCAGCCACTTTTGGAGAACGGATGCTCCCAGTGCCAGAGTTTCAGAGCGTTTTCAGTGATTTCTCGAGGCCCACAGAATATTGTGTGATATTACTATGTAAACACTGAACACGCACAAAGAACGATGAGACTCTATTCTATCATCTGCAAAAAAAAGTTTATTGATCCCATTTTCCGTTCTTTAGTTATGAGCCGGAGAAGATAGGCTGTTTTGAGCAAAAAGACACTTTTCAAATTAGAAGCTGAGTTATTCCGCCTTTTGTGAAATGCAGCATTTCAAGCACATTCACTGAGTCATCTGGTGGGCATCGGATATTCTGGCTTGCGTTTGTCAATCCTGTCCTGCTGCCTGGGTCTGTCTGGGTGTTGTGTGTGTGCTGCTCTGCGTGCCCCCTCCCCCCCCCCCCCCCCCCGCCCCGCCCCGCCCCGCCTCGCCTCAACTGCACACTCCTCCTCCTGTCTGTGGTGGCTCTCTGCTGAGTTTGCTGTGCGCACAGTGAAGGGTGCTAGACATCCTGCTTTTTTACAGCGTTCCGCGTGTGTTTGTCACCGGCAACGATGCTTCCAGTTGGGAATAATAACAACTCCACGGTGTGGATGTGCAGATTTGCTGTCGCAACCGACACGGAGCGGCTCAATTGTGGGAGCAGATTGGCTGCTGCAGGCACAGCTGCAGTAACGTGCTTCAGCATATCGATGCATACGGATGCGATGCGATTTCCGTTTCCATAACGACTTCTTCTTTGTTTTTTCCTTGCCTTTCTGTTATGTGGAGAGCACTGTCGCCACCTAAGGGTTCTGTAAAATAGGTTAGACACATCCAATAGCTATAATATTTGTACATCAGAGGCAGAAGGCTTTGATCGACGCCCCACCGTCAAAAAACGCAATTGACGAACATGTCCGTCCTTGGCACTCTACGTTACTAATTGAAATGACGAACATGTCCGTCCTTGGCACTCAATGAGTTAATGGGGGGTGGGGATTAGAGCTGGGTATTGGTTCAAATTTCAAGAATCGATTCGATTCCGATTCACAAGGTTGCGAATCGATTAATTTCGATTCGATCCGATTCGATCAATTTCAATATTGATTTGGTTAGTGATACCAAAACGTGTTTTTTGAGCTGTAACCTGAATTACATGACTGTCCAGTTATGTAACACAGGGGTTCCCAACCAGCCAAGTAGATACATGGGGAAAAAAAGTTGCAGACCTGTTGTCAATTTTAATGGTTTTAGTTACACATATATTTACTCACCAGGTGGTGACAAAGGGTAAATAACAGCCTTTTCATCTGTCAATAAAGACACTTTCACAATTATGCACAATGATTTGATTTCAGCCTACCTATATAATTTCTAAAAGTAGATATTAATGATCAAACATTTCCATTCATGTAGCCTACAGTATTTATGTTTTTGTTTCAACTACAAATATAAATAAACGTCAACTTGAAACTATGTTTCAACTACCACACACAGCATAATATTTTAGCCTGTTTATTAAAAAAAGAAAAAAAAGAAAAGAATGTTTTTTTTAAATAAACATATCGATACTTGGTGCCAGTGTATCGATAACATATCGCAAGTGGAAATATCGCGATACCGTGAGTATCGATATTTTGTCCCACCCCTACTCTTGGCATGAGATCGCCTCCTGTGTTTTCAAAGTCTTGAGAGAGTGTCTCCATGGCCCAAAGCCACTGCAGCTCCTCTGCAGCCTTCAACAGAGGTGTGGCGATATTGCAAAAGATATATCACAATTTATTTTTTAAGGCAGGATCCCGATCCACGATCTTATCGTGATTCGTTTTCATGTCGGTTAACGACTATTTTGCAATTTAATGAACACTACAACTACGACTGGACGATATGGACCAAAAATCATATCTCTGTATTTTTAGGCTGAATGGCGGTATCTTGGTTTTGTATGAAGTGGCCATCATCATCTATTCTAGACCATCATCCTTTTTTCTTTTTTATGTAACAGGAGCCAGATCCAAACTCACAATGTTGCAAATACATGATATGTCCCTTAGGCCTCTGATGTATTTGGACAATCCTGAAGGATGAATGCTCGATTTGACAAATAAAGTCCTGGGGCCGGTTGCACCCACTGGTCTTAACTATGCCTGGTCGTAACTCCTCCTCCTCCTCTTAGTTAAGACCAGTCTTTAGAGTGGACTTACGCCTGTTGCACCAACAGGGCTTACGTCTGGTTTTAACTACGCCGGTCGTAGCGATGCGCGTCCATGTGAAAGCATGGGAATGCCCACTGGAATGCGGCACGCGACCTGTTTAGAAGAGTGTGCTGACGTCAAAAAACGCTCCGCTGATGGGTAATCGGCTGTAATAGTCGTTACTTTACATGGCAGTAAAACACCACTGAATGACCAAATTGATTTAACTTTTAACCATTTCGATTTCCACTTTCCATACGGACCCCCAGCGTTGGTTAGTTGTTTATAACGTGACGATATTTATAACGTTTATAACGTGCTCCAGTTTCCGGTTTATATTATCAATGGTCTGAATACAGCCAGGGGTTGTAGCTATTGCGCAACACACAGGTGAAAACCGTCTATACTGCACCTTACGCCTGCTCTGTCTGGACAAGGCGTAATATTTACGCCCGGTCTTAGTGAGAAGAAGGCTTAAGCCCTGTTCGTGCAACCGGCGTAGCTGTTAGGTCGTAAAGTTACGACCGACTTAGCTTAAGACCAGTCGTAAGACCAGTTGGTGCAACCGGCCCCTGGTGTTTAGAAGTGCATCACATGATCAATTAATTTAGTGTGTTTTCATCACCATCGTGATATGATTTGATTATGCAATTTTTTAAAAACTGCTCCTTGGGTCTTACAAAGATTTGTTACTGTATACACTATAGGATTCTTTAAGATGAGAGACATTACTTTTCTTGCCAGCAGATAAGCAGCACTCGAGACTGCCACAAGGGCTAATCATCACATTGTTCCTGATGAATAGCCAGCCAAAATGATTATGCACTCTACAAAAACTCTTAATTAGCAAAATCCCTTCCTCAATCAAGTATCTAAATTACATTTGTACAGTCCAGTGATTACTGACCAAAAGGAGGATTCTTGAGCTTCAAAGAATACGTTAGGCCATAAATGGTCCCATCGAATGGGTGACCACTCAGTGAATGAATCATGTCCTAATAATTAAATTGTATGGCATATCAGGAGTGTTAACTTCAGTGGATGCACATTGAGCGGATCGCATTTTTTCAATAGGCTTTTAAAGAAATTAAGTGATGGACTTGGACAATAATTCCTCTTTTCTTGGTCATTGATTGTTCTCTCTCTCTCTCTCTTTTTGGCTCCTCCAGAGCCATTTCGTTCCTGTACGGAAGATTTGCATTCAATGACTCCTTCCTTAGCCCTATAACTTCAGACATGTCAAGGCAGTAAAGAGATGACTCTTTCCTTGGCCCTATAACTTCAGACATGTCAAGGCAGTAAAGAGATGACTCTTTCCTTGGCCCTATAACTTCAGACATGTCAAGGCAGTAAAGAGATGACTCTTTCCTTGGCCCTATAACTTCAGACATGTCAAGGCAGTAAAGAGATTACTTTTTCCTTGGCCCTATAACTTCAGACATGTCAAGGCAGAAAAAGAGATGACTCTTTCCTTGGCCCTATAACTTCAGACATGTCAAGGCAGTAAAGAGATGACTCTTTCCTTGGCCCTATAACTTCAGACATGTCAAGGCAGTAAAGAGATGACTCTTTCCTTGGCCCTATAACTTCAGACATGTCAAGGCAGTAAAGAGATGACTCTTTCCTTGGCCCTATAACTTCAGACATGTCAAGGCAGTAAAGAGATGACTCTTTCCTTGGCCCTATAACTTCAGACATGTCAAGGCAGTAAAGAGATGACTCTTTCCTTGGCCCTATAACTTCAGACATGTCAAGGCAGTAAAGAGATTACTTTTTCCTTGGCCCTATAACTTCAGACATGTCAAGGCAGTAAAGAGATGACTCTTTCCTTGGCCCTATAACTTCAGACATGTCAAGGCAGTAAAGAGATAACTCTTTCCTTGGCCCTATAACTTCAGACATGTCAAGGCAGTAAAGAGATGACTCTTTCCTTGGCCCTATAACTTCAGACATGTCAAGGCAGTAAAGAGATGACTCTTTCCTTGGCCCTATAACTTCAGACATGTCAAGGCAGTAAAGAGATGACTCTTTCCTTGGCCCTATAACTTCAGACATGTCAAGGCAGTAAAGAGATAACTCTTTCCTTGGCCCTATAACTTCAGACATGTCAAGGCAGTAAAGAGATGACTCTTTCCTTGGCCCTATAACTTCAGACATGTCAAGGCAGTAAAGAGATTACTTTTTCCTTGGCCCTATAACTTCAGTTCAGACATGTCAAGGCAGTAAAGAGATTACTTTTTCCTTGGCCCTATAACTTCAGACATGTCAAGGCAGTAAAGAGATAACTCTTTCCTTGGCCCTATAACTTCAGACATGTCAAGGCAGTAAAGAGATGACTCTTTCCTTTGCCCTATAGCCGGGGCGGCTTTAGCTCAGGAGGTAGAGCGGGTCGGCCAATGACGCAAGGGTTGGCGGCTCGATCCCCGCTCCCTCCCAGCTGCCATCGTTGTGTCCTTGGGCAAGACACTTAACCCTCCTTGCTCCCGATGGTGTGCAGGCACCCTGCGTGGCAGCCTGCCGCCATCGGTGTATGAATGGGTGAATGTAGACTACCTACTGATTGTAAAGCGCTTTGGATAAAAGCGCTATATAAATGCAGGCCCTTTACCATTTAGGCCATTTACCTATAACTTCAGTTCAGACATGTCAAGGCAGTAAAGAGATGCGAGAGACTGCACAGAAACAATTATATATGCCATAATTTTACTTGAACCTTTACCTAATATCTTTGCAATTATTGTTGCATATTGACTGAACCTCAATAATTCCTCGTGCAATTTGTTTGTCTAAGAAATTAAGTAAGAATAACATGAAGTATCAGAAAACAAAGAAAATATTTAATCTCTAAGGTTATTCTTCCATATTGTACTATTGTCAAGTGCAATAGACAGCCACTAAACAAACTGCAGAAGGAGGGAGAATACCACCATCTAGAGCACAAATTAGAGATGTCCTCATTCTGTCCACTTAACTATATACTGTATACAGAGATATTAATTAGTTCAGATCAGACAGATCTTTGTCAAATCATGTCGGCTCAAGTATTTTATCAGAATGCATTGTCATTTTCAGGTTTTAATATCAAATTACATTTCCTTCAACACTAGCATGTCTCTCGTCCATACCTAAATTTATGCAGATTAATTGTATGTAGGCTATACCCATCCATACAATTCAGCAGTGGTAATGTTTCACTTTTTTCCACCTTATATAGCAAATGAGTGACCTTTTACATTACATTGAATAATAGGACTTTGCCAAGAAAATAACTAGTATCCCACTGGTGCCTGTGTTTACTTTTACCTTTAAAGTGATGAACTATTCCTAGATGTGCACTTCACATTACAGAGTTTACATGGCTATAATTGCCACCAAAATGCATGAAAGTCTTGATAATGCCTCCTGAACAGACGCAGAAACAAGTGGTTATCATGATATCTGAAATGATTTATGCCCGTCAACTTTAGTCCCCATAAACCTGCAGCAACAAGAACATTTGTTTAACACACGGAGGCTGTCAAAGCAGGGAAATTAGTCACATCAGGAACAGCTTTTTATTTTTAATGTGTTCTTTTCTTTTCTTTTTTCTTTTCTTTTTACCAACAATTTGCTGTAATCTGTTAGCATCCAGCTATTAATCAAGTGGGGGAGCCGGGCGGCCTGCAGGGTAGTTGTGATTTAAGGGCTATAACAGCGTCTTCCCTCTCTGCTCAAGCACCTGCATTTCATTTGTTTCTCTTTCTCTAAGCCGTAAATCTCAGCAACCTGTCAGTGTGCCATAATATTAGGCCAATAATCAAAGTCAATTATCGTCCTCTCTCCTTCCCCTCCCTTTCCCACCCACTCCCTCCACCACCACCCATGCCTTCGCAACCTGAAAACCACACTTTTGCAATTGCATGGCAACCATTTTTCTTTTTTTCCCAGCTATCCCAAAGGTTTTTTTTTTTTTTTTCCGGATATCAAGCTTCTTCTAGATCAATACATAGAACTCCAGGCTCTTACCATTTGTCACCAACCAAAATAGCCTACCTGCCTCTGCTGATGAGTGATAGATCTCCTATGCCTTCTGCATTCTTGAATTACTCATAAAGACCGATTAGGGCAGAATCAGAAGCTTTCGCCTCTCAGTCCCGTACATATCGTCAAAAAAAGAGGGCTTCCTGGAGTCAAGCAGCCGTATGATAGACGAGCAGTTTCTAGCACGAGGCCAGGGTATTGTGCGTGCCATGAAGCCTGTTTTATAGGGTCCATGATAGATGTTGTTTAGAGCGATTTAAGCGGCCCTTATGCTGGTGTCAGCATCTGACCCCTCCGCAGTGATAAAGCTATCAGAGAGAGAGAGTAGGAGCAGACGTGAAATATGGAGGGAGGGACATGAGTGCCAGATAAACTCCTGCATGCTTGGCACCCTCCCAGCCGTGGGAGGGGAAAGCCTTCAGTCTTATCTGCCTAAAGCTTGGGGGGCAACTGCGTCTGTGAGAAGAGCAGTTTCAGTGATATTGCCTTTGAAATCCACAAACGGGCAAACTTGCAAAACTTGAATTGAAATCAGGAGTCTATTTCCAGGGGTGAAAAGAGGGAATTGCCTCCTCGTTGCATCAATCAGGCATAAATTTAAGAAATAATGTATTTAAGCGACGTCACAATGATGAAAGTCATTGAACTAAATTGGTGTAGACTACAAAGTGCACAGTGCAATTGTGGAGTATGTGTACCAACAAAAGACGTGATCAGCGCAGGTGCTTTTGCTTCGATAAGCCTTTTTCTACGGTATGAAGAAAACATCACTCTCTGGATCAGAGCAAGAAAAATCCCCTCCAAGCCACGTCGAAGCCACCATGAGGTGTTATTATGAAACGGCAATAGTGAGGGAAAATTAAAAAGTTCAGTACAGAACAAAATAAAAACCTATAAATAAAAATTTGAAATCAATTCTGAATTTGAGTAATGTGGTCCCATCTTAGTCCTAGTTAAAGGCTTGCCACCACATTTTGCACAAAGTGGAGCTGTGCCACAGTTGGTTGGTTAAGGCAAGTGAATTAGGTGTTGCAATAGTCAAGACGAGAAGATATACCTATACAGTATGCATGAAATAATGATATGTCACTCTCGTGCTGAGGGTTCTGTAGTGCGGGCCACTCTCCCTGGCGCCGAGTGACACGCTTCACCAGCCAATGGAATTGGGCATATTGAGATATGGTTTCTGTCAGGGATCACATGAGATCAGATGAGATTATGAAATAGAACCATAAGTTCTTATATAGAGAAATAAGTGTTAGGTGACTAAGCTAAGCAAGTACAAAAGAGCTTGTGTGTGTGTGTGTGTGTGTGTGTGTGTGTGTGTGTGTGTGTGTGTGTGTGTGTGTGTGTGTGTGTGTGTGTGTGTGTGTGTGTGTGTGTGTGTGTGTGTGTTGGGGGGTTGTACATGAGAACACCCTCTCATGTACTGTTACAGCTGGGGTCTTTGTGTGTAAATCATCTGTAATCATAATATTCCGGTCTATATATATTTTTTCGTTTTTATCTTAACCTTGAACTATCTTTAACACTCAACGACCTTCACCATAAACTAATAAGAAGCATGTTTGTTTGGTTGGACTGTTGTGTTAACGTTATCAGCATAGCCATGACTTTAGCAATGAGGGCAAGCTCTCACCATTCAGTAGCTGGCTCCGGCCCACACCGCTCTCTGAGTTGACTCAGCATCTTCTGGCTCTTCACCCACGCTGTCAAGCCACGCCCGGTCCGGGCCCTCTCTCTCTGGTGCAGCACCCGACCACCTGGACACACGGACAGCTCCATCATTTCTCTCTGCTGAACGAGACTCCCACGTGCAGGGGAAGACCGTTGCAGCAGCCCATAAAAGAACTGCTACATCCATAAACTGATGGGACATTCACTAAAGTCTCTCATACAAACAATTCTCTACACTTCCTGCTTCCGTCAGGGGAAATGATGTCACAGGCCTCTCAAGGTTAGCCAGTTACAACAATCCAACTCATAACGCACAAATATTCTTCATTCACTCAGGCAGAAATGGTAGAAGAACTCATCTTCAGGAGATAATATAGTCATGACCGGCAAACACGGTTATGTTCCTGTTATCTACCATGGACATAATTTTTGCCAAATAGACAAGAACACAAAGGAGGCAAGGCAGCAAATGGAACATAACTTTACACACTTAAGCTACACACCGACCTATTAAAGTTTTTCGCTGGCATCGAGTTTACATACAAAGTCAATGCAAACGAGCGATTGAGCGTATATTCGCCCGGGAGAAAAATCACTGGGCGTCCGAGCGACAGAGACAGAGCGATAGGGAGAAAATACGCTCGTCGCCCGAGATGAAATATCCCAACTCGAGCGAAATTATGCTGGCATCAGTCGCTCGCTGTTCAACGCTGATTGGCTGCCGTGTGAGAGTGAGTCAAGGATCACACTGGCTTGGACAAACCGCTGGTTTATTGTGTGGCAACAAATCGCATTGACAGCTCATTGACAGCCTGACAGCTGACATGAAGTGAAGTCTGTCCTACCGGTATAGAGCTCACGTTAGGAGCACGCTGATAGGCTTAGCTTGTAAACAACTACAGTGGCTCTTAGTGGACAAATATCATGACATTGCGTAACGTTATAGCCCCCAGATGTCCGTCAATTATTGTGCCTGTTAAGCGATTTAAACAGAGCGACAGAGCGATTCCAAAGGGTTGAATCGAGCGACAGAGAGAAAAATAAATATCTCGGTGTGAACACAGCTTAGCTTAGCTTTAGCAAACCTCAACCTGTTCTCAAGCCCTGATTGTACTTAGAATAAACTGTGATCACAAAGTGACGACACTTACCGATTCCACGTTTGCTGTTGGGTCACATGTCCGGTTAGGATAGACCCATCTTTCACGTGCAGTTGATCGCTTCGAAGTACACTCTGCCATCTCGCCTTCCAAATGGCGCTGTGTAGGAGTAGCAAGGAATCTATAACGAAGGAAGAGAGAAATGCATGTTCTGTGAACTGTGAAAGCAGTTCAGTCCATCTTTGCCAATGCCTTCTCAGTTTAACAGAGGATTGCTCTGGTCGGTTGGTTGGTTTCTCTGCTTACGAGTTGACTATTCAGTCTGATATCAGCTAATGTTAACCTGCATGTCCATACACTATTTCATCGATCTTGCTATAGCTGGTCTTACCCAATTACTTAAAACGCAAAGCTAATGGTATGAAAGCAAAGCTAAACATTAACACAACTTAAGGTTATGTATATAACCCCGGTTTAATGAATAATATGAGGGAGATAACTCAGCTGGAAGCAGACCTCATCTGCGACCTACAGAAACATGTCCGTCGCTAGGGGCGCTAGCATCGTCCCTTATATATCGGAGCGGCAGGGCGTGGGTCCGTTTTTGGGTGAGAGCTCTGAGCTGTCTGCCATATGGGCGCTCCCACATACAAGTCTCTACACGAGTCGACAAGACAGAACAGGAGGGCTGCCGGTAAGAGAAAGTACTGGTGAAACAGGATTGTTGCTAATCTATAGAGATGACTCTTTTAGAATGGTATTCTAAACCCAAGGGGGCCTTGAACCCCACTACACCTCGCCCTCCCACTCACCCTCTATAATACGCACACGCTGCCCCAAATGAGTAGTTGGTGTTGTCATGTGAAATTGAGACCTATTGGTTGTAATCAGAAAATACTACAGGCCTGTCTCCTCAGAAAGCAGGTCACCTCTACTCCACACTCACCCCGGCCACCAACTCCCCACTCACCCCCGCCACCGCCTCCCATGTTTTATTCCCATTTCTGTCCACTCACACTTGGCCGTGTGGTTTCTCACCCCGCTGTCTGATTGCTGGTTACACTATCCAACCAATCTCCACTTACAGCACCTTGTCTTCTCCGGCTTTATGACATTATTACATGTCTTTATCACCACCATCAATACTCCAGGCCCCAGTGAGGTGCTGCGCCACGCGGCCCAGACTGGGCCCAAACACTGTAAGTGTAGCCCACAAATCTTCAACACACTTCATTACGCCATATTGTATAGTGTTGCACAGAGTAGGGTTGTCCAAAGTATCGATATAGTATCGAAAAGTATAAAAACTGAACATTTAATGCCATACTCATTTGCAACAGGTATCGATAGTATCGAAAGTATCTATACCAAAAATTTGAAATGGATACAATACTCATTTGCAACAGTTTTGATACCATCAGTGCTTTCTTTTAATGGAAAATCACTGATTTTTCCCTCCTTATCATTGGTGGGTATCTGTTGCTACAACAAGCTAAATGTGTTCTGATGGCTAGAGCAGGCCTAGATTATGGAGAAGTGTGCCTAAGTGTCTAACTTTATTTGTATGCCTCTTGATGTGTTGTCATCCCCCTTCCCGTGTTATCGAAAATGGTAGAGTATCGATATTTTCCTGGGTATCTGTATCGAAGTAGAAATTCTAGTATCGTGACATCCCTAGTACAGAGACAACATGGGACAATATTTACTATTATATGTAGAGAGGTGCAGCAGCGTTATCAATTCCACATTATCAACACTATCAACACACATTTAATACAGCAGTGACAACACTTCGTGACCCACTTGGCTGGATCTGAGATTTGATTTCCAGGTATATAAATACAGGCTGACTGCTCAGCCTTGACCTTGATACCAGAAGTTCAATATTGTGACTAACCAAGCATGGGCATAGTTTGTGATGAGCCTTATAATCTAATCATTCAAAAAGACATTCAGATAGAAATCATTGGAAATCTACAGTAGCAGTATTTCCTATATCACCAATTCCAATGGATTAAGCATGCACGAATAATGAGAATCACCCAGAGGGCCAAATGACAATAAAAGTACAAATACTGTAATGGTACAGCATGAGTGTACTTGCATATTGTAAAAGGACATATTTTTCCTAAAACTGAACCTTTTTATGAATCCCCACTAGCCATTCAGAAACAACAATCATTACCAGCAAGTTTTTACAGAATCTAGACAGTTGAACTCAAACAATATTGAATTCACACATCAGGATTTTGGTGATGAATGTGTCCAAGTGCTGCTGGCCAAAGGGGAGTGGGCCGGGGGGTGTTGATGGAAGCGGCTGCTCTCCCAGCCAAAACTTGTACATTTATCCTGAATAAATGTAACCTTTCCAACACCTTGCAATAACAAAGGTGGAAAGAAAGCAAACCATCACTCTCATAACTAGCATTCACTTTATTCCCAAATTATCCAGTCTGCCTCAATACTTTGTCTATTTACAGTATATGACAAATATACTGCATGTTGTAACGCCAAGGTCAGTCTGTATCTAGAGTTCATTTTCAATGTGTACCCAGAGCTGAGGTGCATATTTGAAGACATTAAAATGTGACATTTGTTATAGAGGTTTTGAGTAGGGGTGGGTATAAATGTAGAGGGCACTGTAGTATATCTGCAGTTTACTTACAGTTTGTTTTGCTTGCAAAATGATCAAACATACAGAAGAGGTGATGGGAAACATTTTTTATGAAGTGTGATGATTGAAAAACATAGCATTAAAAAAACTGATGATTTGCAACAGTGTATGCCATTGCCATCTCATGCTTTTAATGAAAGTCAGATTTGTCACATAATAAAGTATTGCTTGTACTGAAACATTGTAGTACTGTATAAATGATGGCTTGCTTTTAATCTTAATTTTAACTGATGGGCACTGACATGACAGTTTCAACACAAAACATTCTTATACAATTCCAAGAAGAGTCAGAAGATGAGTGAATTTTAGGTTGTCAGTTGTTTTCTTTTGCTAAACTGTGGAGGCTAAAGCAATCTTGATTAATTAAAGAAATCTTTAATATCGATTATGTCAACCAATAACAAAATCATATCGTATCGTATCATGCCTGTTGATTTTTTATGTATTTATTTAGATGTGATCCTGCATCCATAGGCTCTGTACCCTCTATGCTGTCTGTTGAGGCATCAAACCAGAGGGGATGGGACACAGTTAAACAAAGGAGAACACAAGAGATTAAAAAGGTTTTCTGTGAAACGGGTTTGTCACATATTCTGTGTACAGTGGCGAAACCTAATTATCACAATTCAGGATGTTATATCGTGTTCAATTTCCCAACTCCAGAAAGAGACTTGTTAAAAACCTGATGACTGTTTCCCACCATAGAGAAGTCTGCAATAAGACGTCAGCAATCTCCTCATTTAATGGAAAGGTCTCTGAAAATTACTGCAGTTAGCATGCAGTTTAGTTTACTTTAGTTTAGTTCATTTGGGTTGGGAATTTTGGGTTTTTTGTCACGGGCATCTATGGGTTTGCTCTAAACATATTTTCATTGTACTTGTACAGTGACAAAGTTACTTGTGTGTGTGTGTGTGTGTGTGTGTGTGTGTGTGTGTGTGTGTGTGTGTGTGTGTGTGTGTGTGTGTGTGTGTGCGTGAGTGCGTGTGTGTGGGTGTCCGTGCGTGCATGCACGTGCGCGCGCGCGTGTGTGTGTGTGTGTCCGTGCGTGCGTGTGTGTGTGTGTGGGTGGGTGTCCGTGCGACGCACGCACGCGTGTGTGTGTGTGTGTGTGGGTGGGTGGGTGTATGGGTGGTATGGGCGCTTGATTGAAATGGGGAATATTAACATGAGTGAGGTGTAATCTCAGTCTCACAATAGGCCATTTCAATGTCAGAGGAGCACTGCACTGGTGGCAATTACTATTGACATCATGCTAATTGTAAGTGAATAATGAATACTTACTGTTCTGGCGTACAGAGACCTGAAAAGGTGAGTTGGATGTGGCAGGATCTGTTCTGGCGTACAGAGACCTGAAAAGGTGAGTTGGATGTGGCAGGATCTGAACTCTTGCACATTAGAATGTTGCTAATTGGAAGAATTAGGATAATTTTGTTTATTGGACAATTATACAATTACCTGGTCCAGTTCGGGTGGAGTTCATGGAGACGGTAGCGATAATTAGAATCAGCAGACCACAGCATACTGATTATTAACGATTACAGTGTGAATTTAAATATGCACGATCCAACACTCCTGAAGCTTAATGTACAAACACAATTACTGGACATGCAAAGCTGACTTCAACTCATGAAACCAGTGTATGTGCTGTGTATTGGCACAGGTGGATGAGCAAAGTGAACTGATGCTTGTAAAGGACTTGCCTGCCCTCTGTAGGACTGCAAGTTTAAATTTACACTGCTATGTTTGTACAGCAGTGGAGAAGAATGATGTGTTTTTTTTATCATATTATTTCAATATAATGAGCAATGTGTAAATATGGGCAGTCATTAAAGAGGACCTGTCCTGCTCACAGTAGTTCCAAATTTCAAGAAAATGTCTATTAAGGTTAAAATAAATATATTCTTTAAATCACTTTAAATGTTTCATGCAATAAGAGAACTCCCCTCTGAATGTATATTAGAAATTGTATATTGAAAACTGAGAGCTTAAATATGACTTGGAACTTTTATTCATTCTTTTCATTCATTTTCTCTACCCACTTGATCCTTTCTAGGGTCCTGGGGAGCTGAAGCCTATCCCAGCATGCACTGGACCGAAGGCAAGGAGAGACACAATTGTCAGTCCATCAAAGTTCTATGGGTTGGGAAGAACTGAAACATTTAATAAGATGTAAAACTAATTATTTGTTTTGGTATAAAAAAGAACAACTGAATGTTCGCTGAAATCACTCAGTATCTTCCAAATTATTACAAAATGTAATATCCATCTTCTATTAGATGGGCATTCTAAGTACCGTAACTAGGAATCTCGTGCGCTTGATTCCTAGTCGCAGCCTCGCCCGCCCTGCAGCTCGCCCACTGCTCATCGCATACGCAGCACGACATCACTGATGACATCATCACGGATGGCATCATCACTGATGACATCATCATGAACTTAAAGAGCCTCAGCCAGGAAGGATGACATCACTGGATGGGACGGAGGGATCCGAGAGTAGAGGGACAGAATGTAGTGAAGCAGTGGATGGATAAATCCAGGAGGAGGCGGTAAAGCAACATAAATGATGCCAATGCCATAAAACACCACAGAAGAAGAAGAAGGATGACATTACTGATGACATCATCACTGATGACATCATATCATCATTAGGTAATTAGGGCAATTACCTAATTAAAAAATCCGGCTCCATCACGTCACCCGCACGGGTGTTCTTTACACTTCCTGAAAGTTTCAGCCTGATCGCAGGTAAAACGGCGTAGCTGTGGCTGGCCAAAATTCAACAAATTCAACAAACATTGCCCACTTGCTCCCTTTTAATATAAGATTTCAATATTTGAGTGCTCACATTAAATTATTATATAGTACGCGAATACTGGCCCAAAAAAAGTCAGACATAAAAATATGGTGACGGTCCAAAATTAACACCCAAGCTAAAGATGTGGGTATAGGGGTCTGTGTCCGAATGTCTCCCTGTAACATTAGATCCTGCAAGGATGCGTGCGCAGATCTATCTTTTTTGCTAGCAGTCCGGTCCAAAAAAATGAAACGTTTCAAATAGAACAGGGTCAATATATAAGTTTATTTAAAAGCTGACTCTATACACTGAACCGTCTCGAGTACTCATGCTCATCCCTACTGTCTGTCTGTCTGTCTGTCTGTCTCTGAAGGATGAGGGATACAGATAACTGACTTAAAGAACCAAGTTATCACAAGACACATGAAGGCAAACATGTTATTTCAAGCGAGATGACACCTTGATCATTTACTAGGATATAGCCTAGTGGAACAGTGTGACAAGATGAGGTGCTCCATCGTGCTCAAACTGATATCTGTTAATCTACTGTTATGATCCTCCATTATCATCTTATACAAATCCAACACGGTGTAGTTATTGAGGTTGAGGTTTCCTTATCAGTGGGATGTTGGCCCATCAGGGCAACATCTGAGAGAAACCGTCTCCATACAAATGTCATGTACACGTCCATTTTCTCTGTCACATGGAAGAAAAAAAGAGCTGGATTTGAAAATGTGAAATCAATATTGGAATGGAGAGAGTCATGGGTCGGACAGCTAAGCAGAAGAGCTGACTGTACAGTTAGGCAATATCGCCATCTAGTGAGCAACAAGCTCACTCACTAGCTGGCTCATGGTTTACAATTGTTTTCTGGCGGTTGGTTATAGTGCTTTGCTTTGGTTTGCTTTTGGTTTGAATACCAAAAAGACCTATTCTCTGTACCAAGGATGTGAAATTAACTTGAAGACTTGAAGACTGAAACAGTGTACCTCCATGAGGTGCCATGCTATTTGGCTCATATTGTTTTCTGTGTTCCATAACATTGCTACTTCTCTCCAGCATGATGAACCTGCTTCCTGACAATAGCACTTTAAAAAGAGAAAATGAGCATTACCACGAATAATCCTTCCTGCCACCTGTGACCAAATGGCTTTTTAAATGTGATTTTGTTTTACTAACCTTTTATACTATTCATTTTTTGTACTATTAATTTTTTTTCTTTTCAAGATTACATCAACCTGCCATGGGACTACAGGTGGAAACTAGCCCTTGGGCTAAAACCTGGCATATTTACTGTACGGCTGTACTGTCCATTAATGTGCAATGTCCCATCTTCTAAATAAATGAATCTGAATCTGAATCTGAATTTTATAAAAAATATATATATATTAGATCAATAAGCAATAATCTGAGCATTAATGTGTTTCCTTGTTAATGACACTACAGCTTGTTTGTTTGATTACAACTGATTAAGTCGTGTGTAATATATATGTGCATTTCAGTGTGTAGGCTCTGCCGTATTATGTGCAGTGGAGTGGCAACTCAAAATGTACTCCTTCACTAACAGAAATTAATTCTCCTCTTCCCCATTTGTGTGCGTTTCTGCTCTATCTGTAGGGGATGTGTTGATGAGGGCTATTTTTGCTCTTCATCAACACAGGAGATGAATGAGATATGGACCTGCAAGACGAACATCCACACAAGATTAAAAACAATATTATATTTCTCTTATTCCTCTTAAATTAACTACACACTTAAGACTTTTCGCTGACCTGCAGCTTTGCCAGACACCCACAGACACTTGCATACAAAATGCTGTCCTTGCCTGGTTAAGTAGGTGATTAAAGTTGTATTGCTAATGTGGCTCTGACAGCCATTTAATCCATTTGTTTCCCTTTCATGAAGAAGCCTATTTGAGTGGCTTATCCAAAATTCCATTAGCCTCTACACCTCTCTTTTATTCCCAAAACATATTGAAAGTTCCTATAAGAGACCGAAGTTCTCTGTTAGAAAAGTGAATACTGTAATAGTGTGGTTTTAACTAATTCTGTATATAAAAGTAGAGATGCACAACAATATATATCGACTATCAAATTGCATATATATAACATTTTGTGGGCGTTCCCACAGAGACAGACTGTATCTATAGACAGACAGGCAGACACTTTGCAGCGTGCAACAGGCAGGGAATGACAGGCGGTCCAGTAGGCTAAAGGTGGCTATTTTATGGAAATAGGTGCGGGTTATTATGGTGTAGTAGTATCTAGAATTGAACAGTCTCTCCTAATGATTCGTAATTAGCACTTAATTGTTCTATAGTAGGGACACTCATGTGTTACGCCAGCAAGGGGGGCAGCACGGGGACCCGGAAGCGGGGGGAACTCCCATCACAAGTCAGCATTTCCGGATTTTGCCGTAAGAATTGCTACAGTAAAATCTGATTGGCTGGGCTGGCATCACACAAACAAGGAGGTTCGTGGCTGGTCAATTCATGTGTTTGTCACACATTTTGTTTTGGTTTCAGGGGGCGGTCCTTAAACACTTGTCAAGAGTTGTGCCCCAAACGTAGATATATATATATACACAACGAACATACAGTAGGTCCCCCCTAGCCGGGGTAAACCCAGCCTCCACATGACCTGCTCTCAGACAGCAGGTCACGTGGAGGCTGGGTTTACCCAAGCTAGGTCCCCCCCACCCCCATATGTGAAGCACTTTGAGTATCTAGAAAGCAATGCAACCATTTATTGTGTATTATTATTATTATTACTCGTTTTTAGATACCGGTATATTAATTATATAATATAATGCTAAATGGACATAACGTTTAATCATGTCCAAATAGTCAGAACAAAGGGCTCAGAAACAGATAATGGAACTGACGCCATGCACAGACGTGACAGTTGGGGGACGTGAGTGACGTACTTCCTCCTTCTTTGGGGCTATTCAAGAGGTTAATTGTCAGCTGCCAAGTTGCTTTTATTTGCAGATATCTGACAGTCAGATAGTGTAAAGTTTCATATTAATATGTGCATGATAAAAGGTTACCCTGCTAGCCGGGCGCTAAACAGCACATTATCATTTGTAGCAGCAGTTGAAACATAATGTCATAGAATATTGGCAAAAAGGTGTCCATGCATGGCGTCGGTGACACAAGCTGCATGAACAAAATCAATAGGCCTACTCTGTCTACCACATTGCGCGCGCATGTAAAATATGCCACACTATCACACTTTTGCACGATTCAATGTCGTTTGACAACTAGCGTTACTAGCTACTACCAAACATGAGTTGAGTTATTACAAAATTCAACCATAACATTACTATCAGCATATCAGTTAAAGTTTGAACCAACAAATCAGCAGTACTAGGTATATTTTAACTCACGCGCCGTCGTTCACTGCTTCAAATCCAAAACAAAGAGTGTGGAGTTTCCTTTTCATTCCCAGTTGCTAGCTGCTTGAAAAACTTGAGAATGTTGGAGAATATCAAGATTTTCGGGTGATGGACGTCCTTTTAAAACTGGCTTTTCACTAAAGGTTCACCTGCAAAAAGGCGACGATACCCGCCGCAAGATGTCAGACTTCGTTCGCTAAACAAACCACGCGCTGAGACACTGCACCTGTGGTGACGCAATTTCCGTGAGGAAATCTGAAAGAATACGCCCAGAGGCTACAAAGCTAAATTTGATTGGTTGATCAAATTGTCCCTTAAACAGACAGGAGTAGAACATTAGTTGTAAAAATAAAATAAAAAGAATAATAATAAGGTGAGACACTAACAAGTGAATAGATATCACCATGGAATCTCCCCCAGTTACATTGACAATATTTTTTTGTATTACAAGTTTTCTGAAATTGTACAGTATGTTTAAAAATGCAAATGAGCCAGTATCTACTTAAATATGTGGTAATTTGCATACTGTAACGTGTTCGGGTAATCCAGGTATTACCCGTAATGTGATGTGCAACATAAGTGTCTCAACGGTAGCTAGGAACTAAGGTATGTGGGTGTGTTCCTAGGGGAAACGGGGTATATAGGACCAGCGGCCGGAGTGCCGGGGGGAGTCAAGCTATAGAGTGAGCGAGACCGGTTGTTATGTGTAGAGCTAGCGGTGTGAAGCTAGCTGCTAGGAGCTAAAGAAGCCTGTGAATAAAGACCCTGTACCAACTACAACTCTCCGTTCCTTGGCGTATGAGCGATACGCTACATTGGTGTCAGCAAGTGAAGCGGTAGCGCCTCTGTTTCGGTCGAGAGGGGAGAGAGTGAGGAGGAACGGCGGAGAAAAGTTGGAGATCAAAGGCTCGAGCGACCTAGCTGTAGCGAGCTAGCTGGGAGAGCTAGCTGCTACGAGCGCCACGTGTGATGGCGCGTCTAGAAGAAAGCCTGTCGGCGAACGGGAGAGAAGAGGGGCTGACGACAGAGATCAGCTCGATGCTGGCGGGCATGGAAGCCAGTGTGTTGAAAGAAGTCAGACGGCTGTTGGAGACGATACCAGCCTGGGCAGAGGGGCTTATGGAGCTGCTACGAGAGGTCGCGCAGCACGGAGAGAAGCGGACGGAGGAGCCACAAAATAGACTGTGTTGGAGCTGTGGAGAACCGGGCCACGTGGCGAGGTGGTGCCGAGGCGAGCCCGGGAGACGGACCGGGTATGCGGGACAACGACCTGGACAGCAGGGAGCCTGCTGGGCATGCGGCGCGATCGGACATTTAGCCAGAGAATGTCAAGAGGCTGTCGGGGATTGGAGGACAGCGGGAGAGGAGAGACAGGTGAGGCTTTGTTGGGCTTGCCAGTCGCCTGAACATTTAGCTAGAGACTGCACTAAGAGTGTGAACGCTGGAAGAGACACACAGCCGGGGGAGCAGCCCGAGCAACAAGCAGTGGAGCAGCCTGAGCAACAAGCGGCGGAGCAGCGGAGCAGTATAGAGCCGATTGTTCTGGGCAGGAGAGTGACTGTTGAGCCGGCCCAGGCTAGCTGCTCTGCATGCCAGCCAGTGGTGGGGGAGATCGCCATCAGCGACGAGACCATCAGGATAATGGGAATCGTTTTGAACAGCCAGAGGGAGGTGAGCGACATCATCTGCAGAGCTGTTACAGTCGGGGGAGCGGCGCTCGTGTCCCCGGGGGAGCGAGAGGGGTCAACGCTGGAGGAGTCGGCCCAGCCAAGCCGCTGCACAGCCCCCACGGCTGCGCTGCAGAAAGTCGAGGTGGAGATCGACGCCGATGGTGTCCGCCCTGCTGTCCTCAACACGCCGCACCCTGGGGGAGCGGGACGGGAGGACAAGCGAGTGCAAGCGGTGGAGCCGACAGACGAGGAGAGGCACATCACGCATGTCAACGGGGGTGAGTGGAGACGCAGACAGATGGAGGATGCGGATATCGGTCCGGTGTATGCGTGGGTGGCGGCCGGATGCCGGCCCCCTGTGGAGGAGATTCACACATGTTCCGGGGCCACGAGGGGACTGTGGAACATGTTTTCGGACCTGCATCTGGGTGGAGATGGGGTTTTAGAGAGAAAGGGGCACGGGAAAAGCGGGACCCAGTGGGTTGTACCCGGTTGCCTGCGAGAATTGGCACTGAAGGGGGCGCACGATGGCCCATACGGTGATCGTGGGCCCGAAGAGACACTCAGCCTCCTCCGTAGACATTTCTACTGGGGCAAACAAAAGGAGGACGTGCGGAGATACTGCAGTGCATGTGTGGACTGTGGAACACGGGGGGAAGACCGAGGAGAGTCACCCTGCGGAGGGCTAACCCCACTGGGGTTTGAGCAGGACTAATGTGCTTCAGATGGGACAGAAGCTGTAAAAGGGGGGATGGAAATAGTGGTTGAAGTGAAGTGGGATAATGTGAATAAGAAAAAAAAGGTTTAAATGAAGGTAATGGAAAAAGAATGATGTAAATGTTGGGGTTGTTGTCGAACTGAAATTATATGTGGGTTGAATTGAAGATGAGTGCAAAGAGAAAAGAGGGAATTTAAATGTTGGGGAAAAGGGTGCTAATGGGAAGTAACTAAATGATGATGGGAATGTGAATTGAAATGTGGGTTGAATTTAAGGAATGGGAAAAGAGGGAAGGAATGAAAAGAAATGCAAATGGTGGTGGTGGAACGGAAATTGAAAAGTGTGCTGAAATAAGAAGAGACAAATTGGGGGAATACAAAAGTTGTGGGGTGGTGTGTTTTGGTACAGGGGGATATGTGTGGGTTGTGGGTGTCGACGTGGGCGTCGAGCTAATGTTGGGTGAGGAGTATGTAACGTGTTCGGGTAATCCAGGTATTACCCGTAATGTGATGTGCAACATAAGTGTCTCAACGGTAGCTAGGAACTAAGGTATGTGGGTGTGTTCCTAGGGGAAACGGGGTATATAGGACCAGCGGCCGGAGTGCCGGGGGGAGTCAAGCTATAGAGTGAGCGAGACCGGTTGTTATGTGTAGAGCTAGCGGTGTGAAGCTAGCTGCTAGGAGCTAAAGAAGCCTGTGAATAAAGACCCTGTACCAACTACAACTCTCCGTTCCTTGGCGTATGAGCGATACGCTACAATACATTTCCAGAACAGAAATCTGAACATTGGATCAAACAGGTTAAAAAAGTTTGTTTCATTTTGTTGACATCATAAGAGCCAAAGGTAGAGGGAATTTTGGACACCTATTTTTATCACTCCATAAATCAGAAAATACTGTCAACAACAGTCATTAAAAAATCAATTTTCGCCATGTTTTTAGGAATACAATTGTATATACCTAATCAGGCTATGAATTATATGTAAACAAACCCCTCTGTGAAAACCTTCAGAATATAGATAGGAATGAAACTGGAAAGTTTGCTATGTAAATTGCTACTGAAGTGGAGATTTCTGGCTCACTCAGAGCATAAGAAAAAACTAATTTTGAAACAGGTCAATAGGCCTAAATAATTGAAAAAGCACATAACACGTGATAATACCTGTTTTGCAGTGATTATTAACATGTCTTTCAGTTTCAAACAAAATGTTCAACACCTTCCCACTGCGTCAATTTCTGCCGCTATGGTACTCTTCTGCGCCATATTTGGATGCACACGGTTGGGGTGAGGCACTGGGGTTGGGGTTAGGCAAAGGTCACCTTGGGGTTGGCACTTGTAGCCACTTGGTTGGGGTTAGAGTTTAGATATGGGTCAAGGTGAGGGATGGAAGATCCACAAGCTCCATGTCCAGCAGAGCGGCATATTCCTCCTCTGGGGAAGAAAGGCAGGGGGTGAAGGCCTTTTCAGCCCGGGGCTTCTGAAGCTTTCGGTAGCAGGCTGCCTGGTGCCTCGGTCCCAGTGCGTCATCTCCGGTGCAGGTGCAGCCGTGTGTGTCCAAAGCCAATAGCTCAGGGTACTGTGGAGTGGATGCAAGCATGAGGTACAAGGGTCAACATCCATCACCAAAGGTACTGTATGTGACAAAGCGGCGCAAACAATGGCCATATCAGAAAATTGAATAACTTTGGAATAACTTCCAAACAGATTCGCATAACACCACAAAACCATGTAGACAGGTTAGTCATGGACCAACTGGCCAAAAGGGGGCATGGTAACGGGACGGGTGTGGCCAATCACAAAAAGGCGCCGAACTTCCAAATGGATTCACGCAACACCACAACACTTTGTCGAAAGGTTGGCAGAGGTGTGCAGTCTGTAACGTTACATTTGCTAACCAGCGTCAGCATGGACATGCTGCTAACACATCCAGCCAAGAAGAAACAACAACAACATACAGTACAGTAGCGTAATCAAGATTAATCTTAAATGTTTGTAACAAAGAAAGCAATGAGCGGTGTACCCTGCCATTTTAAGAGACTGTTGCTAGCTAACATTTTTGCCACAGGGTGTCACAAATGAGCTGTTGTTAAATTGACTGGACTACTTTGTGTGGATTGATCTGACTAGATGTGGCCTCCGTGCATGGCAACGGTCTGCCGTGATTGACCAATCAGAATCGAGTATTCAACAAGGCTGATAATAATAATGTAATTTAATGAGGGAAATGATCAAATGTTGATGAGTCCAACTTAACCTCAAAGTGTTTCAGGTCAGTTGCTCAGCTCAAATAGTTGCAGACTGGTTGTAGGGGTGGCTCCAGCTGTGTAGTTAAATGCTGCAACACATTGTTGCAGAGGAGCAGCTTGACTCAGGCCCCACCAAAGGAAAACACTCGGCGCCATGGCACACAGACACATTTCTCACACACAAAGCAATGTTTGTTCCCAGAAAAGTAAATTGGAAGCAGTTATGTGATGATGACAATAACATAAAGAAAAAACTATTTAAAAAAGAAGAAGAAAATGTCAGTTTAATTAACTGCCTATAGGCTGAGAGGACATTCTGGGCACCACCGGAAGAGGAGCTTCAGAATGGATTCTGCTGTTGATGAAATGTGGAAAGGTTGCAGCAGAAATGGCCTTCTGCTGCAGATATCTCCTGTTAAAGACATCAAAGCTTTATCTCTACAGGCTATAGGCTTCAACACAATTATCCATCAATCAGAATCAGAATCAGAATGACTTTATTGATCCCCGAGGGCAAATTGGGACATGCTACAGTTGCTCGTACTCAGGCATGGAAAAATATCATCAAACATTATAAGAAGTTTGTAACGGTAAAAGTTACAAACTTTTGCAGATCAGAAGATGTTTTTTTGTTTGTTTTTTACTATTAAGTGGATCATCCAAAGTAACATTGAAGGTCTTTTTTGGCTCAGCATAGTCTTGCCACTGACATAGCCTACTACTCATAATTTCTTTGCACCATATGGCACCATAGTGGGGCCATGCCCCATCCGCCCAGTTGTACAAAATAGCTTACTTTAATTGGCCAGACTCCGGTGAAGGTCTTATTTTGGTGAGGGTTTTTACATCCGTTGTGATTGACCCTGCAACTGAGTATCCCTGTTGCCATGAATAAACCAATTAATAAAGTATTCCTGTCCTTCTGTGGTGTCCCACACACAGAAAGAACAGTCCACCAGTAGAAAAGTTGAGACCACCAGCTATACTACCAGGAGCATGGTGTCGCAGTGGTAGCGCTGTCGCCTCACAGCAAGAAGGTCCTGGGTTCAATTCCTCCCCCCCATGCCTTATTGTGCCCAGGTGGGCTATCTCGTGAAAAGGGCCTTTCTCTGTGGAGTTTGCATGTGCTGCCCATTCTCCCCTGGGTTGCACTTTACTCCACACAACATCAGTATGGACCCCCACTAAGCAGAAGATCGTCACCTGACCAGCGACGACTACTACTACTAGTAGTACTAGTTGGTCCCCGGGCTCTGTACACTAAAGATAGCTGCTCCTGGCCTGCCCCCGGTGGAAGGACATGCCTCGATGGGATAAATGCAGAGACTGTATTTCACCGGCACCCTCAGCATGAGTGTGTGTGTGTGTGTGTGTGTGTGTGTGTGTGTGTGTGTGTGTGTGTGTGTGTGCGCCCGCGCGCGCGCGCGTGTGTGTGTGTGTGTGTGTGTGCGTGTGTGTGTGTGTGTGTGTGTGTGTGTCTGTGGCTGGCCACATGCATGTGTTGTATATGTGTTGTTGTGTGATAAATACATACAGGCTACATACTGTAGGTGTGTAGCCTAAAGACAGGTTTGTCCGTCTGGTTAATCTTCATATTCTTTTTTTGACTGAGGAGTAGGTTACTTCTAATACAGAAGAAACAGAAATCCCAATATCAATAGTAATAATAAGTACTTTCATGTTTTTTGTTGTTGTTGACATCAATGCATCAATGCAATGTGTCTCTACTCTCATCAGTAATACTCAACCCGAGGCTCTAGAACAGCTCCTTTATGGTAGTTGTGCCTCTTTTACGTCCTATGTAAATAAATAAATACATATTTGGGGGGGGGGGGGACATTGTTAGCAGAATCCATCAACATTTGATTGTCATTCTCAAGTCACATCAATCTATTACGCCAGTCTGAAAAACCAATGACAATTTATGTCAGGTCTCGCGCTCTGTTCGCATGGTGCACGAGACAAGTGCAAACTCTGTCACACTGAGAAAACTATATGAACATAAAATGGCTAAAGAATGAAATGCAATTATGAAGAGGATTGAGGAATATCAAACATTTAAAGAGGACTAGGAACTTGGGTTTTCCTCTATGTCCATGGGTTCCTCTGTGTCCATGGGTTCGGGAAAATGCATTTGTCTGCTTTGTGATAATGTAATTTCACAATTCAAAAGGTCCAATTTGCAGCACGATCACGAAACAAAGCACCCAAAGCTCATACCGACTTTCTGAAAGGTGGAGAGCAGCTAAGGGGCTGAAGTGCTGGATAAACTCAAATAGAACCAAACTGGTTTCTGGGAAAGGGACAGTTTTGGATGGTGGCTCTTGGGAAAAATATATACATATGCGATTTAAAAAAAACACGATTTCAGACGGAAGCCCGTCTTTATTGTCACACGAACAGATTACAACACATGCATGCGGCCACAACACACACTCATGCTGACGGTGGCCGGTGAAATATGTCCTCTGCATTTGACCCATCCAGGCTTGTCCTTTCCTCCGGGGGGCAGGCCAGGAGCAGTGGTCGCTTTTTATGGAAGTTTTCTGGAAGTTGGTCCATCATTGGACCAACTTCAGATGTTGTCGTCACTGGTCGATCTTCTGCATGTTTTTAGTGGGGGGTTATGTACGGAGGAACCCCCTCCCCCCCGGGGAGAACATGCAAACTCCACACAGAAAGGCCCTTTCGACGAGATAGCCCACCTGGGCAGTAGGCACTGAAGATATGGGGGGGTCACAACTACAGCGCCCACAGCGTCCCAGGCGAGAATCGAACTCAAGACCTTCTAGCTGTGAGGCGACAGCACTACCGACTGCGCCACCGTACCCGCGCACCATGCCTATGTATATATATATACATTATATATATATATATATATATATATATATATATATATATATATATATATATATATATATATAGATAGTGTATATATATATATAGTGTTTAGACGGTTTTAACTTGACAACAAAAACATTCTAAATTGAACCCCCGCTCACTTCTTGTTGCAGTGTTTGCTATGGACATAAAAGAAAAAAAAACATTCAAGTGCAGGACTGACCATTCCGTGAAAACCGTCTATACAGCTGAGCAGCGAAAACAAAAGTAACGATGTCGAGTGAATATTTCTGCAGTTTGCCGAATGCTGAGAAAAAGGAAGTGCTGTGGGGTTGCGCTCAGGTGAAAACCGTCTATAGTTGTTTTTGTCTTACTTTTCATCTCTTCTCGTGCCATTCACCTTGTGGCATCATTACCCATAGACATATATAAAGGCTAGATGGCTTACCCGCGCTGCCGGTCAATGGAGAGCGACGTCGTCGCATGGTGGCCATCTTGCTACGGCACCACAGCTTTATATATATCTATGGGTTAAAAAAACGCTAACATTTTATTATTATTTTCGGCTCCAAATTACACCAAACTTAAACTGAAGCATCATCATCATGAGATGAATTCACGCACCTAGTTTCATGCAGTTTCATCCATTTTGCTAGGAGCTATGAGCATCTGTTGTTGGGTTAGTATTATCACATCAGATGATCATAACTCCTAGGGAAATGGATGAAACTGCATGAAACTTTGTGCCTGAATCCCTCTCATGGCATAGATGCTTCGGTTTAATTTTGGTGTAATTTGGAGCCCATCAAAAAAATAGTGTTTTTAGTGTGTGTTTTTTTGTTGTTGCCATATCTCGGGAACGGAATATGCTTGTAATAAACCAAACCGTTTGTAAATCCGTCAAGATTTCAGCGAGTTATGAGTATTTTTGTCTGTGCACCCTCCAACAGCTACCATAGAACGTACCAGAAAGCCTGCCGTAGCAAGATGGCGGCGCTTCAACGACGCTGGTGACTCCGCCTTAAGCCATCTAGCCTTTATATATGTCTATGTCATTACCAGCCCAGTCACCAGAATAAAAATGGCGGCATTGTAAGTTTCTGGAATCCATGGAAATGTAATACAGTATGAACATTTCTGAACGGAAAATATGTTGTATATCACGTACTGTACAATGCCAGGTTTTAGAAAGGTATTTTGCTGACGTTTCGATTCATGTAAAAAGTTTTATTATGACGACTGGGTTGTTACTACCCAAAGAACCATAACCTTACCCTCAAAATCAAGAATAAGCATGTTAAGTTGGTTTTCGGATGAGGAAACTATAGTCATCAGAGCCTGTGTGTTTATAACGCCTATTCCCTCCCTAAATGTCTTTGTTCCATAATGACCATGTCAACAAACCCAGGTAAACACCTGCTCATTTTATGCTTATGGGTCCTATTGCTGGCCATGAGAGTGTCATGAATAAATTGTATATTCCATCTTTTAGAGAATAAGACTATACGCCATTTTCCCATGGTAGCCTACTTTCTGCATTCATCAATAGACTGGCTAGCTACCATGACAGAAGTGGTTGTTAACCTGATCCCTATCAGGAAACCGAACTTTTTGGGCCAGCTTCTCATTCCTTGTGTCACTCTCAGATAGGATGACAATGACCTGATAGAGTAGATAATCAGTGCCATGCAATGCGGCTAGCAATGACTAGACAGGCACATGGGCGGTTTCAGAGACGCATGTAGATAAGAAAGTTCAATGGCATGTCTTTTGTGTTTATCTTGCCTCCTTGTGCTTTTGAAATGAGCAAAAATATTTCTTATTTAGCACCAAACATACATACATTGTATATACATAGATAAATAATTGGGGGGTGGGAGGGTGCAGATAATTTCAATCTCATTCAATCATATTTGGTTTCCAAATATATTCTAATAAAGGTCCAGGGTCCATCGTCTCCATGGTCATATTCAACAAGGGCTGAGGCTGCTCCTTCCACTGACAATAACTCCAGGAAGACTTTTAACCCATTTTTAATACCAAAACCATTTGGTTTATGCAATTTCCAATCCATCATTATAATATGTTTGACTGACCAAAAAGCTATTGCAATGATGCGGTATGTGTAAGCGTTGACTGTCTTATTGTCAAATTAGAAAGAAGATTATTATTCTAGATTAATTACTAATAATATAATAATATTAATGAATGGTCCATAATTACAGTATAAATTGGTGATAATGCGACAGTACCTTTAAGTGGTATTTATTTGTTAACTATGTGCAAGTATTGCAATAGTTGAATTATATAGAATTGGTTAAATTGTGACCAGGCCACTTTGAAAGGTAAAACCTTACTTTCTTATGTTAAAAACATAAAATAAAGATAATTTCATAATTGACATGAGAAAACTTGTATGTGTTGTTTATGGTGGTGGGAACACTGGGATGGACAAGGCAAGTGGTGTCTGAGTTGCAAGAATGATATGAGATTTATGTTTTTATTTTACCAGTTTGGGGAGTCAGTTTTCCATCTGTTGGGGTGGACCACAACAAATAAGATAATATGAGAAACACTTATTACTCCTGTAAATGCAGAATTATTATAGGTGTTAGTTTGGGTTATAAAAAAAAAAGACCTATGATCTCAGGCAACTCAACACCTTATCCGGTGTTTGGTGGCACAAGTGACAGGTGCTACTGTCTGACATCAGAATCATAAACAGTACAATAAATACAGTCATATTATCTGTTCTAATAGAATTGGCGGTTGTGAATGATGTTCCTAAGGCTCATTCCTGTTGACTCTATCTTTGGTATACATTCTCTTTCCTATTGTCCGTTATTATTAACTCTGACTGAGCCTAGTTTTCCAGAAATACCGGTCAGTGTCTAAGATGGCTTAAAAAGAATCCACCACACCCACGCCTTCATACCAGTCTTGTTTAAAAGTATAATCTTGGATGTCAGTGGAATAGTTGATTGTGGTTAAGGTATGTGTCTATACGTGCTTGTATGCTATGCAAGGGGAAGAGGTCTCCAATGTGATAAACTGTATCTCTCATTAAAAATATGTTAAGATTGTATCGTCCATTTATACAGAGTGAGTGAGTGCAACAATAAATATTTCACCCCACCCTCCAAATGCTCTTTGAGATAACTGTATCTGGGAAAATCACTGCTGATCCCTCCCATGTCCTGTATTCAGAATACGAACTGCTACCATCAGGGAGATGCTACAGAGTTCCAAAAAGAAGAAAAGATACCTCAACAGATACAAAAACGCTTTTATCCTCTTATCAGTTTCCTAACTCAGGTTATAAGCAATGTTGAATGTAGTACTTGAATGAATGAATAAACTTTGAACTGTATGTTTGTTAGAGCTGCAACGATTAATCGATTAATCGATTAGTCGATCATCAGAAAATTTATCGACAACTATTTTGATAATCGATTAATCGTTTTGAGTACAATTTTAAGAGAAAAGGTCTAAATTCTCTGATTCCAGCTTCTTAAATGTGAATCTTTACTCCTGTATGACACTAAACCGATAATATCTCTGAGTTGTGGACAAAACAAGACATTTGAGGGCGTCATCTTGGGCTTTGGGAAACACTGATTCGTCATTTGCTCCCATTTTCGGACATTTTATAGACCACACAACTAAACGATTAATCGGGAAAATAATCGACAGATTAATCGATTATGAAAATAATCGTTAGTTGCAGCCCTAATGTTTATAAGTTTGCACTTTTGTGCTATGCAGTTGCTTTTCTCTTGTTATTGCACTAACTGCTGTACAGTATGTAATATGTGGCAGCCTGTATGTCCAGGACAAATTTGCCTCGGGACAAATAAAATAATGGTGGATCATCTTCAAGCAACTAGTAAGGAGTGCAAGAGTCAAAACCACAGCACCCAAAAACAAACATGTAATAATGTCCCTCCCTGTGTCACTTGGATCTTTGGAAGTGCTTTGTAAAGGAAATAGGAGCCAGCAGACAAAATAACGTGCTTTTGAAAAGACAGGGGGCAACATAAGGTGCATGTATAGGAGGAAGGTAGGGGCAGAATAAGCAAAGTTTTCCTTCAGGAGATAAGCTCTCCTGGGTTAGGGTACTCCTGTCCTGTGTGGCTGTGGGCAGAACACAGCACTAACGGAGGCTACTCCTGTGTGGCTCAGTGGGCAGAACGTGGCACTAACGCATGCCAGGTTTAGGGGTTCGTTTCCCACTCAGGCCACTCGCGCTAAAAATATATGCACTCGTAATACTCGTATAGTCAGGAGGGAGAACAGTCAAGGCCAGTTGGAGTTCTGTACATTGCAGGGAAAGAAGGGTAGCCTATGCCTGCTTAAGTCTTAAAGTCACAATGTAATGAAAAACTACTATTCCACTGTTTAAGCTCATTCTAATTATCATACCATATAAGCTTCTGCACACCTAAAAATGGCAGGTGCGTCGGAGGAGGGGAAACCCGACTGAATCAAAAGAAAATAACTCCTGCACACACTAGGCTACTGTCTCCAAATGCAAAAAGTTTTATTTAAAAGAAAGTCGGTCCTGAGACCTCCATCAGATCTATTTCTGATGGTAAGATAAGTGTAAAAAGCAAAACATAGAACTCAGAAAATTTTAAAGAGAAAAAATGGAATTTGGGAAAAAAATCAAATGGAATTTGGAAAAATCAATAAAAAGGATTTCATATGGCTCTAATGAAGTGGCAAATTGGACAGAACACACTTAGAATGCCTGAATGGGAGATTCACAACACTCATACTGTGTGATGGGTGGATGCATGGATGCATGGATGCATGGATGCATGGATTGGTCACCAAAGCTGATAGACACTGAACACTGCCAGAGTATTCCCAATGGAAGCAGGTATGCGCTTACCTATTTTGTGCTAAGAATATATTCTAAAAGACAAGCTTGGTATCTTTTCAACACTGTCTGCACCCTCAGCCTCTGGGGCTGTAGGTTGTGTATGAAATGATGGATGACGGACGAGCCACGATCGCACCTGTCACAACAGACGCTAGCAGCGGCTCAACACTAATGACAAAGGGAATAGCATCTCTGTGATAAAAGGACAGAAATCTATCCTCCCTTTTCACCAATATCCATCATTTGAAACGGGGGACAGTAGCTTTGCTGCCACCAACTGTATTCACCTTATGTAGCCCCGCCCACTTGACCCATCGTGTCACGACCTCCTGTTCAAAACAACAGCGACTGTTTTACCTGCTCAAACTATTCTGACTCACCTGGTCAAATCTAGTTTGACTCACATATGGGTCAGACTAGGTTTATGAGTCACAGGAAGTGTAAACACAAACAGAACTTCCAATTGTGTTTACACTTCCTGACCGTTAGTCTCTCAAACCAGACTGTCTCTTCTGCATAAGGTGAATAGGTGTCACGACTCAGAAAGCTGAAGTCGGGGAAAAACGCTGTATCTTCACTATATGGTGAAATGTGACGTTCCTATGGAAAACTTGTCAATACATTCCTCTGCACTGTTGGGGTCTTTGCTGGAAAGGCTACCCCCCCCCCCCCCCCATGGAGTAAACCAACTATCTCCCAGTCTCCAGCAAACTGAAATCTACTCAGACAACACTTCCTGTTTTGCCATTTCCTCATCCTTCCTTCATATCTGTAGGTGGCCTAAGTAAGCTGTCACAACACAGAGCAAGAGTGGAAATATCCTATAATTGAACATGGAAGTATGATATAGAATGAAATCGTTTTGAGAACTTGTTTGGTTTTGCATGATCTCTCCTTATTTAATGATATTAAATATCATTTTGGATCCTGTCAGTGTGACGACATAAAAGAAGTTCATTTTTCCTCCCATTCAGAACATTTCCCTCTACTTAATAAAACAAGCAGGAAAGCCGAGCAGACCCTTCAAAGAAAGACTCATGGGAGCGCCGCACGAAGTGCAGAGTAACAGATGCAGACCCTGGCTACAATAAATAGCATCAGAAAGACCTAATTTCACACACACATGCACACACACGCACACACACACACGCACACACACACGCACGCACGCACACGCACGCATGAACGTACGCACGCACGCACGCACGCAAGGACGCACGCACGCACGCATGCACAGACACACACACACACACACACACACACACACACATACACATACACACACACACACACACACACACACACACACACACACACACACACACACACACACACACACACACACACACACACACACACAAACTTGTTTGTGGGACAAATAGAATCCCCAGTCTGAGGACTGAACTCACATGGTTTATTCAGTGACATCGACCAGGGTTTGAATGAGCTGTTTTGCAATATTATATCAGACCCTTCAGGTATACACTCAGTGATGTGATGAAATTATAAAACATTATTATTATTTTTTAACCACCTGCAAGCATTAATTGGTAATTCATGTTCCATCATGATTTAGAAAGTTATTTGTGCACTGCAGTCACTCATTCTTGTTGGTCATGGTGATATATGCTATCTTCTCTGTTTATACATTAAGCAGCTTGCTAGCACTCAACAAACTCATTATGGCCTATAAAATGCCCTTGAACTTGTCATCAGCTATATGTAATCCTGTGAAGTATGGTGGTCAAATGTCAAAGTTCAAGGTCACTGTGACCTCACAACCGCCATTTTCATGCTCGTTAGCGCGATATCTCAGGAACACCTTGACAGAATTTCTTCCAATTTGGCTCAACCATGCACTTGGACTCAATATGAACTGCTTAGATTTTGGTGGACAAAGGTCAAAGTTCAAGGTCACTGTGGCCGCATGTCTGTCCATTCCATCAAGGAGGGGGGGCCCGGGGCTAAGTAAAGGGGGCCATAGCTAGGGATAGGAAGGTCGTAGAGAGTCGGGATTTGAGGGGTGGGTAGGGGTTGTGGGTGGTGGGGCGTTGGAGGGAGCGTGGTGAGGAAAATGGGCGGAGCTATAGAAAATGGGCCATAGCTAGGCATAGGAAGGTCGTAGAGAGTCGGGGTTCGTGGGGTGGCTAGAGAGAGTTGCTAGGGGGATGTGGGTGGTGGGAGGGTTTTGTGTGGGGGTCAAGGAAGGGGGCGGGGCTAGGGAAAATGGGTTAGGGATAGGAAGGTTGTAGAGAGTCCAGGTTTGAGGGCTGGGTAGAGGGAGTGCATAGGGGACTCTGTGTGGTGGGAAGGGCCGTGGTGAGGGAGGGGGTCGGGCTAGGGGAAAGGGGCCATAGCTAGGGATAGGAAGGTCATAGAGTCGAGGTTCGAGGGGTGGGTAGGGGGAGTGGTTGGGGGGATGTGGGTAGTTTAGCGGTAGGGTTAGCACCATTTTCCACATTGAGAACGATTAGCCGTGCTGTTGCCAAAGTGCCATTAGGCTGAATGGCCACATCATTGCGCTGTGGGCTTCAAGGTATTTGTGCTTGTATGAGTCTGGATCAGTGGCCATATATTGGGCTGATTTTATGAAGCTAACCTGGAAATTGTATTCTGTCGAATGGCTGGAGGGGGGTTTGGGGGGGGGGGGGGTGGCAACACGTGCCGATTCAAGAAGAGAATATAATGCATTGGACTCAATGGGAGAATGACCCGATTTCTCTCTCGGTCTATGTCTGAAATAAACACTTTCCAAATGAGTTTATGATCTGAATTAACAATTTCAAGTTGCTTTTTCATGCTCTCATGGTCTCAGTTTTCTAAATTATGGCCCCATTTTGAGGGAGACGATAAATACATAGGAAACACACACACACACACACACACACACACACACACACACACACACACGCAAACACTTCTTATTATAGGATATACTAGCAGAATACCCGTCCCTGCGTGACTGCCCATTTAGTGAAACCTCGGCTCGCTCACAGAGTTGGCATGCAGCATCTCCTCTCTCTCTCCCCAGAGGGTTTTGATAGCCCTCTTCACTGGCTGATTACAACTCCGCTCACCTGTGGGCTCCTCCGCTCTTGGGCACCTGTGGACTCCTCCACTCTGGAGCTCTCCATGGTGCTGAACCTGTCTCGAGTCATTTTGATCCGGTAAAACTGCCGGATCAGAATCTCGCCCATGTTAATAGATGGGCAATACATGCGGTACGGAAAAATGACGCACCTATTCTATTTTTGTCGGATCCCGCATGTGTCTGAGAGATTACATGTGTGGGTCTGTTCACAGCCATACCGGAGCCGTACCACATCTGTTCCGGAACTGGTGGACATTAGCCTTATTATGAAATAAGGTTTGTGTCTGTGGTTAACAAAAGTTTATGTGAGTGGAAATTTGTGTTCAGCAGGATAATATTCACAAACGAGGACCACTCACAGAGCCATTGTGACATCATCACCATCCCTTCCCTGACATTGTAACATAATCAGTGACATCATCAGTGGTCACAATGTCTACACAGTATGATGTGATAGGAAAGGTAGGAATCCGCCCTATTATGTAAGATTTATGACTGATAATGTGACTGATGATGTCACAATGTCTATGACATCACTGATGATGAGGAAAGTGAGCCAGCACTTATTGAAGGTGATGAGGAGGGAATCGTCTATAAGGAGCTGCTGTAATCCTGTACTCATACAAACATTTCCATAACATGTTGCGCCCATGGCGCATCATCTCTAGAGTCCATTGAGCGAGCACAGCGGGCAAGATTTCTAGTGATGATGATGATAATAATAATAATATAATAATATATAGCCTAATAATAATAACTAATGTCCCTCTTAGATGCAACAATTTGTTTGGTGCAACTGCCTGGATGAGATTTGAGTTTTTGTTTGTTTTGTTAGTTATTTCTTTTTAATACCATATGGCACTCGTGGATCATTTCATTTACTTCTTACTAAAGTAGGCTACTTTTGTTATGATGCAAACACATCATAAGGCAGGAGGGATTCTGGGTGTAATTAAGATGAACATCAATAAACTGTTGTATTATCACTATCAGTGGCTCACCATGCATCATTATAGGCTAATTCAAAATAATTTGTTTTGCTGTTTTGTTTTGTTCTGTTCTGTTCACTTACAGTAAGCTGGACAGGTACAGTACTAGAGAAAATATTCCGTCCCAGTTGGTGTCCCTGCCTGGGCGGAAGACATGAGCCTATCATCTCTCTTTGAGTAGCCTAGTTGGCTCGCAACAGAGCTGAGAGGAGCCGGGCGCATGCAGACCACGCTGTGCATTCATAGCCGGGGACTAATTTCAGTCGTCCACTTGGGTCTGTCTGGATAAACAGCACCGCCCCAATGGCTGTTTGTTTTAAGTGTGGAACGATCCATCGCAGAGCGCCGGGCTCGATTGACACTGTCTGCTGATCTGCTACTGCGGATTGCTCAGAATAACAAGGCTGCTCGCTAATTCCCGTCTATCGGGGCTTTCGTCGGAACACGAGAGAGTCGGGTCCAAAAAAAGAGCCAACAAGGCAGGCAAGACCGCCGCGCCGCCGGAGTCCGCACCCCACAATGGCTTCAGGAGACCTTTACGAGGTAGGCTACAACCACATCCAGGGGAAATACTCTGTCATATTGACGAATAATGGAATTAAGGAAGTAAAAGGGCAGGTCGTCGCGTATAGAAAAAGCGATGTCCTAAGCCCTTTAACAGGCGAAACTAACCAAGCCTTCCCAAGCTTGCGAAGACGAGGTTGGTTAATTTATGCGTGCACTTTACGTCGCTTCAAATATACTTTGCCGTAATTGTTGACGACAGCGATATGACACAGTATAGGGCTAAACTCCTAGTTGAAAGTGGTGGTAAAGTGACAGCAGTGAGCGGACGGACATGGTGACTATATAATAGCCACAGACGAAGTGATGATTCTCAAGGTGCGCATATACGCCGAAAGATATTATGTTGGCATCATAGCCTTTTCCAGCGGTGTGTGACTTTTACAGGAGACAACAGTTTATTTTTTATCGAGTGGCGTAAAACGTGTGCGAGTTTATTTGATCCCGATGTAGGGAGGAATTGGAAAATGATGGTTCGGGTGATGTGGGGCGTAAAAGTCGCCCAAACGGGTGTCTGAAGAAGGGTCACACTGGCCTCATGCGCAACATCACTTTTTTGTTGGAGTGTTGGAGGTTGCTAGAACAGGAGGTTGCTAGAACAGACTACATGTGCGTGGGTTAGCCTCCTACTTTCTGTGCCCTGTGTTGTTGTCAGTGTTGAGTCAGCTCATTGCAGCCTAGCTTTGTCATGTTGACATGGTGTCAAATGTGTCATCTTCTGGATGACAGGTGTGTGTGTGTGTGTGTGTGTGTGTGTGTGTGTGTGTGTGTGTGTGTGTGTGTGTGTGGGGGTGGGTGGGTGGGTGGGTGGGTGGGGGGGGGGGGGTATTTGTGTGAATCACCATGATTTTACACCACTACCATTAAAGTGAAGTAGAAAGTTCCACAGCCCCTGAAACTGTGTGTGTGTGTGTGTGTGTGTGTGTGTGTGTGTGTGTGTGTGTGTGTGTGTGTGTGTGTGTGTGTGTGTGTGTGTGTGTGTGTGTGGGGTGTGTCTCAGAGTTAGCTTTAGTGCTAGTTAGATGCCACCTGTAGGGCTTATGGACAATGATGTGTTACAGTCACAGGTGTGTCAATTTCACGCACTTGATTCAGTAAATTTTAAATAGATTAAATGAGTCAGAGGCAGCTGGTAATTGTCTTTTCACAAATTGCTTCTTGACATTTTCCTTGGGCTGCTTTTTTTTTTTTTTTTTTTTTAGCACTGATTATAGTTGGCTAGCTATAGCATATTTCTTTTGGAATTGTATAACCCAAGGGTTAGGGGTGGGAATTGTAGAGTAACTCACGATACGATACTATCACAACATGGCCCTCGATAACGATGGTATCACGATATAGCGATTCTGCGATAATCGACACATTGCAAGAAATTTAATCTACGATATATCACGCTATCTGTAACTAAAGCTGCGTTCACACCGACCTATTAAAGTTTTTCGCTGGCATCGAGTTTACATACAAAGTCAATGCAAACGAGCGATTGAGCGTATATTCGCCCGGGAGAAAAATCGCTTGGTGTCCGAGCGACAGAGACAGAGCGATAGGGAGAAAATACGCTCGTCGCCCGAGATGAAATATCCCAACTCGAGAGAAAATACGCTGGCATCAGTCGCTCGTTGTTCAACGCTGATTGGCTGCCGTGTGAGAGCGAGTCAAGGATCACACTGGTTTGGAACAAACCGCTGGTTTATTGTGTGGCAACAAACCGCATTGACAGGCTGACAGCTGACATGAAGTGAAGTCTGTACTACCCGTATGGAGCTCGCGTTAGGAGCACGCTGATAGGTTTAGCTACGGTGGCTCGTAGTGGACAAACATCATGACATTGCGTAACGTTATAGCCCCCACATGTCCGTCAATTCGTGTGCCTGTTGATGAGCGATTTAAACACAGCGACGGAGCGATTCCAAAGGGTTGAATCAAGCGACAGAGCGAAAAATAAATATCTTGGTGTGAACACAGCTTAAGGGGAAAAAATACCCCTAAAAAGGCAAAAAGCAGGAATTCTGTATTTATTCACAGAATTGACGTGAAACAATGCACAACAAAGTCAAAGTGCATAACTGCCTGTTTAACACACACTGACTGCAACTTGTCCATGACTCTGAAGTGAAACTGTTTAAAGTTAGTTAAAATGTTTAAAGGAAGGATATAAAATGATGCGTCACAAAATCAATCTGTGTAAATTAAGTTTACAGAGAAAAAAGAATGCAAAAAACACAAATTTCAGGATAAATGTCATGATATGGTATCACAATATGGTGCCAGTGTATCGATAATGTCTGGCAAGAGGAGGTATCACAATATTTCAATATTTCGTCCCACCCCTACCAAGGATGCCAACACTTTGTGAAGGGCCAAGACTAATTGGCCCTTAACAAAGTAAACTTGTTGGCCCGGCCAAAAGTTCCACTATCACAATGTATTCAGGGCAATTAACTTGTGCAATTTAATCATGTCTGACAACTGCCTATCATTATCCCTTGGCCCTCCATGTGGCCTTAGTGCTCAAGCAAATTGTGTTTTCACAGCAGGCTTTTGCAGGAAGTTACAATATTAATTTAACTGCATATATCAGGCACATGATTAGAACAGGAAAAAACTAGGGATGCACTGATTGCAAAAGTCTGGGCCGATACCGATGTTTAAAATAACAATTTGGCCGATACCGATATGGTTTTCTTACGCTCTTTTTTGAGAGGGAAACAGATAAAGTC
>NC_139633.1:16703494-16718494 GCF_964638095.1 Poromitra crassiceps
GTATTCACCTTATGCAGCCCCGCCCACTTCACCCAATGTGTCACGACTTCCTGTTCAAAACGCCAACTGTTTTACCTGTTCAAACTAGTCTCAGACTAGGTTTATGAGTCATAGGAAGTGTAAATACAATCAGAACTTCCGATTTGTATTTACACGGCTGGCAACTGCGCATGTGTCAGAGGAAGCATGGTGCTAGTCTACGGCTCTCCCCAGATTGGCAGAGGGTGGAGCAGCGACCCGGGGCAGCAGGGAGAAAAATTGGCCAAGTACAATTGGGGAGAAAATGGGGAAAAATCTGAAAAGAAAAGAAAAAACGGTACGACCCAACTTCCTCTGCAAGTGCTTGGGCCTCCACTTTGGCCACAGGGTCGTTGATCCGGATGTCTGGCTTCCAGTAATGCCTCAGAAGCTCCCATCTTATATCACTCCATGACAGTTACGTTCACAGGTCTCTTTAAAACACTCTTTGTGGGCCAGTTGAAAAGGAGGCGAAGAGCTTTTGCACATGTCCGAAAAAACCCAAGTGAATCTTTTGAAGATGTGCAGCCTCTGCAGGTTTAGAGTACCTGTATGTGCTCCACACGGGCTCGGAATCTTCTTGAGTCTGGCGCTTGTACTCCGTGGTTCTTTCTTGCCATTCATGTTGGCCCCATTATCATAAGCGTGCCCTCTGCAATCTTCAAATGGAATCTTCAGCTCTTTCAGCTTATCTCAGATGACAGTGGTGCCATTCAAGCCTGTTGTAACCTCTGAATTCACAAAGCTGACGAAGTCCTCCTTGATCTCTGGCTTTCTCTTTAAAGCCATGCTTCTCAGAATAATGGACATTTTGCTCCCGGTGATGAATGTCAGGTGTAACCGTCCAAGAGAAGTACTTTGAGTCTCTTGAGTCACAATTGCGATCAGAATCCGGACTCATAATCTGTATCAGCTCGTTGTGTGTGCACTTCCCAAGGTAATGTGTGTCTCCTCCATCTTGACTTTTGACTGAGATCATTTTCCATAACGGGCTCAAATGTTGCCAGTAATTCAACCTCTTTTAAGAAGTTTCCATGATGTGGCTGGAAGAGTTTGTCAGATGAACCCCTGAAATTCTCGCCCAGCACGACTGCTGCGCTGAGATTAGTCAAATATGGGCCAATGTTCCCAAATGGGAAACCCAAAATGGCTCCCTCTCAAGTGCCCTGTCTAAATCACCCCCTTGTTTTGACAATGTCACTTTTTTCAATTCTAATATATATGTATTTCCAAGATTAAATAATAGGGTGATTCTTCTCAGTAAAATGTGCTGCTGTAACTGTCCTTTTTATATCTGATTGTCTGTTATTCTATGTTTAATCTCCCTTGATGTTTTTTCCCTCACGTGAACGTTAACATGTAGATTACTCCCTTTTGTATAATAAGACCTTTGATTTGTATTCTGTTTCCTGTGTATGGATGGTTGAACCAGTTTGTTTTGTTGTACTGTTACACTTTGCACATTCCCCACACAATTAAGGCCACATGAAGACAATCTAAGGGTGCTTTCACACTGGCGCCCCGGTACCGTTCCCGAGCGCACTTGTCCCCAAGTTTCGGAACGTTTGATGAGTGTGAACGTTCCGTTCCATTCCGTTCCGTGCCCGGGCGCGCAACGGAGGTCTGGGGAGCGCTTTGGCGTGCCCGGGCACGGAACACTTGCGAGTATGAAAGCCACCCGTTCTGAACCACATAGATAACAAACGGGCGAGGATAAACTCCAGGCATAGTTGATGATGCAAGTGCCCTCTGTTCCGTTTCCGAGCGCGGAAGAAATGTTGTAATGTGAAAGCTGACCAGCGGGGGAGAGGGGAGGGGGGGGCAATCGTTCCCAGGTGACGAACAGAACGGAATGGAACGAAAGCAATCATTCTCAGTGAGAAAGCAGCCTAAATTGCTCAAAAGATTTGGCCTATTTGTTGCCAAACATGTTATCTAGAATACTCATCTCAATCCAGATTACTGTGCACACAGGTTGAACACAGCCCAGGGTGCTGGCAGGACACAATGTAACAATACTTAATAGGGATGCACAATATATCGGGAAATCATATCTGTATCGGCAGATGTTAGTCATTTTTTAACATATCGGCATTCGCCATCAGTCCGATGTTGCAATGTTAATATCGGTTATCGGTATCAGCCAAAATTTTCACATTGAGAGGAAACATTGCGATAAATCTATGATTTCTGGGCTTTTCCCAATGTTTTGGAAATAAAGAAAGACATTAATTTTTCAAATTCACAGTGTTTACATGTTTTTCACTATGTACACAATTTTATTATCACAGAAATGTGTTTTTATACAGATCATATTGACATCGTTAAATATCGGTAATCGGCCATACCAGCAATGTTAATATCGGTTATCGGTATCGGCCAAAATTTTCACATCGGGGCATCCACCGCACTCAAGGAGAAGACAAGCCAATCCTATTAATACCATGACTTTATTAGGCAGATTAAGATGGAGCGATCAATGCATTTCATCAAAGCTTCATCAGGTTCACAACTTGCCAACCTGATGAAGCTTTGATGAATCGTCTTCTCTTAATCTGCCTAATATTGGCATTAATCATAGTTGGTGGACCATTTTTTCATGAATGTTTCAACCAATCTAAGGTATGAAGAGTATAAAATACTAGAACATTATTGTTAGGGAAATATCAACATCATATCTCTCCAAAGTCTATTCCACACTACCTAAGTGTACCAAAATTGTTGCATGCAATATTACCCCTAGACATTATCAGCACTAATTTCAGTATTCCACATTATTACACTCTTATTCATGACTATAACACACACATTGAATCCCGGCATCAACCATCCCTGGCAGGCCGCTCGCTGTGTGTTCTCCCCATCTTCTGGGATGGAGGACGCTGAGGAGGAATTTGGCAGCCGAGGGTGGACATCCCCACCTCCACACTCGCTAAACCTCTCCAGTCTGTGTATACGAGTTACATCTGTCGCTCTACCTCTCTGTCTCTCTCACTCTCCCTCTCCCTCTCTCTCTCCCTCTCCCTCTCCCTCTCTCTCTCACTCTCCCTCTCTCTCTCTCTCTCTCCCTCTCTAGTATGCACTGACTAAGTGTGACAGTGTGTGGGACTGGAAGCATAATAATTGTCTCTTCATTGCAATGACACCAGTGCAGCTCAGCCATCTAATAGGCTTTGCTCCCCTTAATGTGCTCGGCACATCTGAAAGCATGAGCATCGGTCACACAGGCTGCACCTCAGCCTCAGTTGAACCTCCCAACCGTTCTCCATTAGTCCTCTGCCCCAGAACAGAAGCACACTACTCTTAATACCCATATCAATATAGTTTGGTACATTTTGAATAGACTACTTTCAGCCTTCCCAGCATTCATTATCTTGTCTCTGAAAAGGCCCGTCTTGTTTTTAGCCCTCTGAAAGAAAGAGGCTCATTTAGCATCTCTGTCTGCAAAGTCACTGTAGGAAAGCGGTGTCAATCAGAAAAGATTTAAGATTTAAGATCACACAGATCACATTGGTTTTTAAGTCACGGCTTGAGTGATCCCATTGCAAGATGGTCTCTTTTGATCAGTTTTCTTCTTTATATGTAGGGCTAGGTTTGTGATTCACTGCACAGCTTAGGGAACATTTATTTTTATATCATGATAGGAGTGAATTGCAGGTAGCCATATCATAATACTGTATCATTATATGGCATAAGTGTTCTAGCTGTTCTAACTGTTCTATTATATGCCTTTACCCACTTAGTCATTATAGCCACTTTATTGATGACTAGAAATTGAGCGCGCTTCTAGCCTACCGTGTGTCGTCGTCGTCTTCCTCCTTCCCCTCCTCATCCTCCTCGCTCATTTCTGCCATCCGCCATCATACGCAGCTTGGCGCCTGTGCCGCCTCGCCCACAGGAGGCAGCACATAGACAGCAGCGCTGTTCTCTCTGTGTGTGTGTGTGTGTGTGTGTGTGTGTGTGTGTGTGTTACCTCTTTGTTGAACTCGTTGGACCCTTCCAGAGCGGAAGTAGTGGCAACATTCACCGCCATTACAGTTGCGGGTGCCTCCGGTCCAACGTTGTCTAGTTCATTGTGTGTCTGTCATAAAATGCGTATTGTTGTCTTGGACCCCAGTAGGCTGTACCACAAATGTTGTATAAGAAGATCCAGGATCTGTCCCTTGATCTGGTTTGGCTAAACCAGATAATTGCCATCTAGCTGGATTTTAGTTAACTCGTACTACAAAGGTAGATCGCCACTCGTTAAGTGGAACCAGGTTTTTCTAATCAAGCTGAGAGCTCGTGCACATGAAAATGCTACTTGAGAGCACAAAAATTAATATATAAAAACAAACATATTCCAAAGTGGTAAGTAGGGCTTAATTTAAATGTAGCCTGCAACAAGTGCAAGGCTAATCAGTCCTCGATTACCGTAATTCAACAGGCGCCTTTTTTTTTCTTTTTTCTTTTTCTTTTGTTTTGAATGCAATGTATTTTTCATATGGGGACCATATGAATGGCGACTCGCTGTTTCCAGAGAGCTGATTGGTAAGCAGGTGGGTCTTTCATGGGTTTTGATCTTATCCTCTGAACTTAACCTGCTACAGAGCAGGTTAGCCGTAGAGCATAAGTTGCTATGGTGATCTATCTCAGTAAGAAGTTAACTAGCGTCGTGGTACGGCAAACATAGGGTTAAACCTGAAGTTACCTCGCTCAGCCACTAATATTGCTTCGTGGTACACCCTACTGGAAGACTAGCTGTCATCTAGGCATCAGCTAATAAACAAACAAATAATAATAATATAATAAACATAAATAACATAAATAGAATCAACAAATAAACTGGCCTGCGCAAAGTTGTACAGTTTGCCGTTGTGGGTCGGAGCCTCCTTTCTGATTATAGGCTGGTGTGATTATTGATAGAAAATCTCGTTATGTAAATATTCTGTGATTGCACCAATAGTCATCCCTAAAATATTGTCGCAATATCGATACCGAGCTATTCGGTCAAGTAGCCTACAGTCTTGTTTTAATGAAAGTGTTTGTGACATCTCACATGTGGCTTTGACTTGAACATTTATCCCACTTCATAGAAAATACGTATATATGTACGATATACGTATATTGTGTGTGTATTGCCAATCAGCCTAAAGATACAGAGATAGGATTTTGTTGTCCATATTGCCCAGCCCAGCCCTAACTTCAGGGGAGGCAGGCAACAACTCATCCACTAGAGAAGCAAAACAATAAGCTTGTTATACAGTACAGTCAACAGATTTGCATGTACTCCAGGCTATCTACTGTAGCCATGAAGATTGGACTCAAAATGTGACACCTCCCACCTGCTACACCCCTGTGTTCCTCTGTGCTGTGTCATCCACCTGCTACACCGCTGTGTTCATCTGTGCCGTGTCATTCTCAATCATCTCCCCCAGTGAGCCTTGGTTAGTCTGACCCAGTTACATTAATCAGGTTCCATCGAATAACATTCCAGGTTGAAACCGTTTAAGATTGTGCTGTGAAGCCTCAATGTCCACTTACTTTTGTGTTTAAAAACATAAAAAAACTAATTTCAAATGATAAAGTGCACAAAAATCAAATTGTTACATTCTGAGAATTTCCAGTGCTAAAGACTCAGTCAGCACAACGTAACCATTATTGAAATAAGGCTAGGGTTATGTATTAACGCTCTATTAGATAAAGCAAGCATGCTTGAAATTAGTCTGGAGCTGGCAAATTGTATTACTGGGTGCATACAGAACAGAAGTATAGCGGAACCTTTTGCTATTGATCTGAATACATCCCTCAACAAAATCTCTATGCCTGCAGGCAAATTAATAGGGAACGCGTGCAAACTTTACTGTTGAATGGACCCCCGGCCTTTGTCTTACAGTACCAGCACCAGGCAGCAGTATGAGTCCAGACAAGGCATGGGTAGCCGAGGACAGAGAGTATGAACATGTTTTCATTCCTGCCAAACACTATACCAGGGCTCTCATTTAGAACTGTTGCATACACACGACAACACGGGGCCTCCCCACGCGGAAGTTGTGAGCTATAAAAACAAACTTGTGGGGAGAATGTGCGCACCTGTACGTAAACTCCGTCCCCTGCGTGCGAACATTTTGGAGCAAGTGGAAAACGCCGGCTGAGATGGCAAAGCAGTAAAAAAAAATATATATATAATAATAAGCCTTTACACTCAGTTACAGTCAACTTAGAAACCCCTCGAATAATAAATGTCCTTGTTGTCAGTAGAGCGTCTAGGCTACAACTAAATGGTGTCTTTGTTGCTTTAGTCCCAAAGCCAATCAACAGTCAATAGATTCATTGTGTGTAATTTATGTAAGCACTAAAGTGGCAAACACTAATGAGGCTGCATCTTCATAACCTGCAGAATGCCTAAGTTCGTTAGCTAAACCTAGTTGAGCTCATAATCAACGTTTTAGTTTAGAAAATACACATTTCATTGATCTATATATTTCCATGTCATGTTTGCACATTTTGTTGAATTAACTATAACACTGTATAAAGTGTTATATAGCCTACCTACACCACGTAATAGAGTATTACACATAACTACCGGTAAGTGATTTTTGTTTTGTTTTGTATTATACAGTTTAGGGAAAATTAATTCGGTAACTATGGTGACAGGAATGGCACGTTCGCTCCATAATCCTGTTCCACTAATATTTACAGCTTTTATATTGGCTAAATATTTGTGAAGTTGCTCTCTTAAATACCCATCTGTGCAACTGGTTTAGTCTACTACGTAATAAAGTGCTTGTGTGGAGTCGTTAACGGCCACGTCTTGAATGTGCTGCTTGGTGCTTTGTGGTCTCAGTCGGCCCACAGTAGGTGTCCAGTGTCAGGCTGTGCAACGTGCTGCTGTGACCTTGAGAAGCCACAGTGCTGTTGAAGGTCTCTCCGTGATAGCAGCTCATCCCAGCTCAACTATGGTCTCTTATCTTCCTTCTGCAGTCAATTAGCTCCTATCTTACACTTGCAACTTGTTACCAAACGTACCTTTAGGATTTGACACTCCCTGGGAATGTCTCTACAAGCTGCTATTTAGAAGTGCTGCTTTTCACAATTTTCTTTGGAAGATGCATCAAGGTTTTCTAATCATGAAGAGGACTACTTCTCTCCGGAGATCCCACTACCCAGGCTGAACAACTCAATCGAGGATGGGCATACCTTTTCAAATGACCGTACAATGGTCTCGGTTATTGGACAATTTTGCATTTACTAACGCACAGGTTCATGTTGCAATGCGTTTTGTGTGTTTTTTTTTTAGCTTCTGTCAAGTTATTATGTGAATAATAATACCTGACCTCATGTTGCTCTAAATTGCAAAGATAGTTTATTTCTCCCCTGATTTGCCTTCACATGAATTGTTTTGGTCTAACACACAGACCACACACAACTGACAAAAATGACACCTCTGTTTACCTGTTGTAACGGTTACAGAGTTGGTAGCCACATGTTGCAGTTCCGTATACTTTACTATCTATTTGCTTCTTTTCCAATTCAATGCATGTTTTCTAGTAAATTAAACCTGTTCATATGTAGGTACATCTTTTATGAATATACTATTTCCATTTGATCAGTTAGCACATATAATTTGAAGTCGAAATTCCGCGCTCTTCGCACGCAATTTCTGGGGTGGAGACTCTGGAGACGATGAACCAAGCGCTTTGCTTGCTCAGTTCTGTGACATCACTGATGATGTCACAATGTCTATGTGAGTGCTGCTAAGGCGTAAAATACATAAAATATTTTGTGCCCTTCGATTCTATACTGTCAGTGTTTATATCAGAGCGTGTTGTCTGCCTTTGATGTGTCACTGGGACTAAAGCAGTTCCGTGTAGACAATGTTGTCAGTCTGTGAGACCATCCTTGTTGACGTCCCCCCACAAACTAGTGTTAGTTCAAGTCCAGTCAAGACCACAACTGCAGTACATTATTACCCGTCTGTGTATTGTCTGATTTATTGATTTATTTGTATCTTCTTTTTACTGTGATTGTGTGTAAAAAAATCCTCCCTTCAATTGCAACCAATAACTTTGCAGTTTGAAAGTTTGACCAGTGAAACCACTCCCCTCACGCGCCAAGGAAGACGACACAAGGAAGACAGACAAGGCATGGCAGAGCAGAGCAGAGCAGTGGCTGCAGAGATGTCGTCCAAATCATCAGTCATGCGATTTGCTTATACAAACCACAAAGACTTTCTTTGTTTGGTGGAGTCATAATTTAGCAGCAGTCAGGTGTTTTTACACTTCATTCTGTGCACTGGGTGTTCCAGCGACCCAGTGGTAATTAAGAGGAAAAAAGGGTAGATTTTGAGTGCTAGGAACTAGCAAAGATTTGCACCTGGATGTAATATGGCCCAGTGTTTTGTGACTTTATTGCTACTCACCTTGCATTTCCCTACGGCCCCCTTCCCCTCCCCCATGCGCGTGCGTGCGCACAGACACACACACGCACACTCTCTCACACACACACACACACACACACACACACACACACACACACGCGGGTCTCACAAACACCGGCTTGGCCCCGTTTACATTCAGGAGAGACAACTGTTGTATTATAACATTATTATACTGTAGTAAGTTAGGATAGGATATATTTAGGATACTAAATTCTAATTTACGTTGATCCTGGTTTTCAGATGTGTGAATTCTGGCGATTGGATTGCTTTATAATCGGGACATGTTCATCCCATGCAAGAGGGTTTTCACTGGGTTCGTTGTCCAGAAAGAATTTGTTTTACCAGACAAGTGTGTTGGTCATGTTTCAGTAACCGTTAAAAATTAATTGCACGGAGCATCCCAGGGCTGGCTGGCCAGCTCACGCTCCCGCGTCTGGAGTGTCCCCAGCCATGGAAGCAGACGGCCATATCTCCTATGTTAGAATCGTCGCAAATAACCAACCAAAACTTACAGAAATGTGTGAATATCTTCCTTTAATGTTGATACAAAGAACCGCTGGATCGGATTCTTGAAACACGCATTTTAAAACTCGCCATTTGCACACACAAAAAAAAGTCTCTCTGGGTCTCTCCCATCCTCCAGACTGTCCCTGCTCGCTGCACTGGGCGTAGCCGCATTCAGACAGCCTGTCAGCCAGGCTGACAGGCCTGGGCGCTGGAAGCTGGGGAGATCTTCTAGATGACCCCAGCGCGAATAGCGATGCACTTTTTCCCTCTGTGATGCTATCACAAGCAAATTCCACACATCATCCACAGTCCTTTGTATCTCACTAGTATAATAAGGCGTGTCTGTGCGTGTGTGTGTGTGTGTGTGTGTGTGTGTGTGTGTGTGTGTGTGTGTGTGTGTGTGTGTGTGTGTGTGTGTGTGTGTGTGTGTGCGTGCGTGCGTGCGTGCGTGCGTGCGTGCTTGTTTCACCAGCTGCTCTGCTCTTTCTCCTTGTCCCCCATGTCAATGTGGAGCGTGGCGTCGGGGGAGGAGCTTAGGTTACACTGTAACTGAAGCCTGTACCCGTTACAGGAGTCGGGGGAGGAGCTTAGGTTACACTGTAACTGAAGCCTGTACCCGTTACAGGCTTCAGACTCGATCTCGGCTTCTGAGCGTGCGTAGTAGAGCGATTGTGCGCCGCGCGGAACCCCTCACTTTATTTTAGTAGTGAGATGTTGTAATGAACCATTCATTCTATCCAGGACCGCTGGCATGTTCTTCAATCATTACTGCCTTGTAACAGATCACGGTACAAGACAGAACCAGTTGGATGGACACGGAGGTCCATACATTTTGCTCAGACTTGGGGTCAGACAGAGGCCTCTATCAGAATATTCATTCATAAAACTTGTGCCACCCCCTCAGCCTGTGCAGGAGCCGCTGTTGAAATGCGTCTATTTTTATATTCCTGTTCAGACTCTAGGGTGAAGCAGAAAGAGGTTTGTGGAGAGTGGAGAAAGTGTCTTCATTATTTTGATGATATCGGGTTCATCCTTATGCTTACATTTTATTTCTTTAACTCCTACATCTCAGTCGTGTTTTGATCAGCCTATTTCAGCACTTCCTATCCAGGTTCTATAATCATCTCTCCCTCCCTCTCTCTCTCTCTCTCTCTCTCATTTCTTCAAAACAACATAGCCTTTGGAGGGATAAGACTACTGCACTAAGACTGTTTTATAGAGAGGCAAAGTGACCGCCTACTTCCTGCTTCAGCACTGTACCAGAGATTTTCATCCGCCATTTATTTTCCCATAGACATTTCGTAAAATGCGTATAAAAATAGTTTTACTTCTTCAAACCAAACGGTTCAGCTATATTTAGAAACAGGAGAGACACAGGAGAGATCTCTGGTACAGTGCTGGAGCAGGAAGTAGACAGTCACTTTGCCTCTCTCACTGTCCCTCTGTGTGCTGCCCCCTTCAGGTGGAGCGGATTGTGGACAAGCGGCGGAACAGGAAGGGCAAGTGGGAGTACCTGATCAGGTGGAAGGGCTATGGAAGTAAGGAGGACACCTGGGAGCCGGAGCACCACCTGCTGCACTGCGAGGAGTTCATCGACCAGTTCAACAGCCTCTGCCTGCACACGCACAAGCGGCCCAAGCCTCCGAAGATACCCGGAGGTATGGCCGGCCCGCGGCCCTCCCTCATCCCCAGCCGCCTGTCGGCTACGGAGCCCCCCAGAGCTCGCACAGAGGCCCGCAGGAAGAAAAGGACTTGTGGCCCGGGGGAGGGGCTTAGAGTAGGAGGTGGGCTGGGGAGCGGGGAATCCGGCGCCACTCACAAGAGGAAGGTGAGTGGAGGAGGAGGAGGAGGAGGAGGAGGAGGAGGAGGAGGAGGAGGAAAGCATGCAGCGGGACACAGGATGGGCAGAGCCATGACCTACAAGGCTCCCCCACCCGCGGGGCTTCAGTTTGTGCCCCCGGTGGCGGTGAGGGCTCATCACACTGTCCCCCCGGTGGCGGTCAGGGCTCCTCACACTGGACTCCACAATGGAGCGGTGGAGCCGGTCATCTACAGGGCAGCAGCCAGGTCACACAGGAGGGATGGGGAGCTGGAAGACGTGGATGCTGCTGCCGGGCAACAGCTCACCAGTGAATTAGGTAAGGTCATAGATCTTCTCTTACTATCTAGATGGGTCACCGCAGGCTCCACCAATTCTAACAACTGGTAGCAGCAAGTCTCCCATATGGTCACGTGCTCACCTGACCTCTCCCCTGAAGTGTTGTGAGAGGACTGTGCCTGGTGACGCAGGGTTAGTGCTGACCTAGCAAGCTAACTTGAAATAGATTGTGAGTTCCCAAACTCCACACAAACCACACATATAAACATAAAGCTGCCCGTTGTTAGCTCAATACAGTTGAAACTAGATAGATACTAGATAGAAACTAGAAGATATTCCATTAAAAAAAAATCTAGCCACAGATTTAGCTAGTACATTAACGAACTTCAGCTTTAGCTTTAGCTAATCGCTCCCTGCTAACATGAGTTCCTGTTGCCAAATGTCGCGAGTGTGTGTTGCTGAGATAGAGACAGGTCTTGAACAAGTTTAATTTTCTCCTGATCTGTCTGTCTGTCTGTCTGAAAAATGCCATTTTAGTGTCAGAATATTCTGAAGATATGTGGCTTCGGAGAACGGGCCGAATATTTACTTTAATGAATATGGGGGGCGAAAGAATCTGTCATAATCTGAGATCACGTTGACTTTTCCCATTGACTCCAAAAGACTCAGACCCGCTGAAAACCTCCTAAGTGGGCGTGTCTGTGGAAAGCCATCATGGGCAAAACGCGCGTGAGTTTGCCAGGAACTCAGTTGAAGTTGGGCCGTCTTGCTTGAAATCCCATCGTCTTTGGTAAGGTCACGAGAACGGGAATGACGGCTTTCTGAATGCTTAGAAATAATCATTTCAGACATCAACATGTTGCCATGATACCAGGCAGTTGTATTAGTAGTAGTGGCATTCAATTTACATTGCGCCCCATTACCTTCCTGTTGTGTTCTTTATTATATTCCCATGAATAGAAATAGAAACACATTTAATGGTTGTGGTCTGTTGCCCACATAGACACTCATTGCTTCTATACACAATCATATTTTAGCAGGCATACCGTACTAATCTAAGCCATAGAGAGCAGTGTTCAAGCACAGCTGCTGTGGTTCTCCACTACATACCGTAAGCAACTGATAACAACTTTTGATTTCCCTCCTAGGTCACAGTCCAGGGCCTGCCCCACCATAGTTAATCATTATATCGTTTTTCAAAATGGTGTCTCGGCATGTTCAACACAATGGATGAGTTTATCATATTTAATGGAAATACACTGGGATGTGTATCCGATGTAGAGTTAAGGAGGTTTCCCATGCTAACTGTATGTTACACCTGGAGCGTTGCGAGTGTTGGGCATCGATCTTACCCCGAACTCTCCAATTCTGAGGATGGTTTGTATCATGTGACACCGATGTGAATACCGGATTTACTCGCCCTAGCGGATGTGCTCGGCTCGGGGTCCGCGACTACAAATGAAGTTAAACGCCGCTGGCTTGTCCGAAGAGTTTCCTCTATCTCAGGCTGCTTTCTCACTGGGAACGATTGCTTTCGTTCCATTCCGTTCTGCACCCGGGAGCGATTGCCCCCCCCCCCTCTCCCCTGCTGGTCAGCTTTCACATTACAGCATTTATTCCGCGCTCGGAAACGGAACAGAGTGCACTTGCGTCGTCAACTATGCCTGGAGTTTATCCTCGCCCGTTTGTTGTCTATGAGGTTCGGAACGGTTGGCTTTCACACTCGCAAGTGTTCTGTGCCCGGGCACGCCAAAGCGCTCCCCAGACCACCTTTTCAAGTGGATCCTGTCACGGTTCCCTGTTGCGCGCCCGGGCGTGGAACAGAATGGAACGCAACGTTCACACTCGTCAAATGTTCCGGAACTGGGGTCAATTTGGGGACAAGTGTGCTTGGGAGCGGTACCTGGGCGCCAGTGAGAAAGCAACCGTAGTATCTTTTTCATACTGTAGAGAAAGTGACAAAAAGTGAAAGATGACTATTATTGTTTCTACTCCTGACTAACTCAAAGTTTGACTCCTGACTAACCCAGAGACTAACTCAGAGACTAACTCAGAGTTTGACTGGTATTTTAGAAGACTCATCTGGGTCTGGCCCTTGACTACATCACACACCTTTCACCTTCGCTCATGGCTGCCTCAGAACAGCCTGAGGCCTTCATTCAGTTCAGGGCCTTTCTGGGAACAGTCTAAACTCAAAGCAAAAGGTGAAAGATGTTCTTCTTTGGTCCGGGCCTCCAGGCTTGTCATAATGCACCTTCTTGGCTGAAATGATTCGAAGTAGCGTCACGTACAGCATCTGTCAATGGTGAGGAAGACTGTTAGTGACTCATTTCTCCATTATTGTTTTCTTCGACTTCAGTTGAGCTTCTCAGATAAAGGACTCGCTCATTTACTTTACTTGTGGGTCTCTCTTCTGCCGGTCCATCCAGCTGATGAAAAACAGACAAAACATTTTCATCAATATAGGTGAATCAAGAGAGTTCTCGTTGTATGGGTTCATGTTGGCCCAGCAGCGATAGTGCTTCTTGGGAATTGTTGGGAATTTCAATGTTTAGAAAAGCTGGGAAATTATGGGAAAAGGATGTTGATTATTTCTCAGATGAGAGCATTTCCATGGGACCTCAGCTCTTGGCTCTTTATTCATGAAATATTAATGCAATTAAGAAAAGTTGAAATCTGGTGAATCTCATTGGGATAGCTCAGACAGCATGCTGACAAAACACCTCAGTTTCACACTCACCACAACTGAGTGTGTCGGAAGCTGAAAAAAGATCATTTGGAAAATAAAACCAATCACCAATAGCTCACTAATACAAAAATAATAATGAACATTACTCTTGTCGTACACTTAGCACGACCTCCCATGGGATCAGATAACATCCTCAACATAGGATTAAGCCCACTTGGAACACATAAATCCAACAAACAATATGTGTCCATCTACAGATCCCTTATGTCATTCAAAGGTCAACAAAATAGAAGAATGACAGATAATTTAATTTAGAAAAAAAACAGTGATCTAAACCCTGTGTTTTTATCATGTATAGTTCAAAAGTTATGATTGATTACATCTTAGCATATCAAACTGGTGGCAGTCCATCGTTGCCTACCCGGAGGTATGGTCTTTTCAGTTCATATTTCAATAAGACATGGACAAACTACTCCCTCCTCTGAAAGTCAATGAAAAACATCAGAATTGATACGAAGAAAGCATGTTTCAAGAAATCATACACTGTTTAAGCAAACACAAAGCAAATGTCCTACAGCTGAGACGCATAACTTAATCTGCAATCACACCTCTTCCTAACATCCAGTGAGCGAGCAAATTGGCACATAATTGGCAGATAATGATACGAGTGATGTCCGATACTTCGCAAACCTTCGCAAAAAATCGAGCCAGGGCGAGCGGGTTTTCAAACTAGCGCCAACGCGTCGCTGACGCACAGAGCAATGGGAAAAACCGAAACGCTCGCTCGCTCACATCCAGTTAGGAAGTGAAGAAGTAAGTTAGGCTGGCATTAAAAAGACTGATTTCAACCTCACTAATGAGACTTGTCCACAGCACGACAGAGCCAGTGATGTGGGGGAGGGGCCACAATCAATTGACCTCAGCTGACTGTCAGCCTGACAGGATAACATGACTCTACATGACTGTCAGCCTGACAGGATAACATGACTCTACATGACTGTCAGCCTGACAGGATAACATGACTCTACATGACTGTCAGCCTGACAGGATAACATGACTCTCAACATGGATTTTAGTTAATGCAACACAACACTGACTCTGCAGTGACAACTTTGAGAGGAAATAAAGTCCAGACTACATTTTGCCAAGTGAATGTTCTGATTAAACTTCCATCAGGTCTGTTGCCAGAGACTTCTAAAGGAGCTGCTGGGGAACACTATCTACTGTACCGTCCTATGAATAGACTGTCAGCCTCTCTCATGCAGCACC
>NC_139633.1:16720994-16775994 GCF_964638095.1 Poromitra crassiceps
GCTCCCCTCTGGCCAATGGCAGGCTTCACCTGCACAGCTCAGTGAAGCGGAAGCTGGCCGAGGAGAAAGGCTACGTGTTTGACAAGCGGCTGAGGTACAACGTGCGACAGAGCGAGAGCAACTGTCGATTCCGGGACATCGTGGTCAGGAAGGAGGAGGGCTTCACACATGTCCTGCTGTCCAGTCAGACCACAGACAACAACGCGCTCACACCAGAGGTGAGAGAGAGAGCACACTCACACACACGCACATCGCACGCCCTTTATACTTTACTCACTTTGAGTCGTTACAGGTGACCATTTTCTTGGTGGCAAATGATGAGGATGTGTATATGTAGCAGTGATAAAATCTGCTCTGTTCTTGCGCCAAACCAGAGCATTTAAAATCAAACATGAGTACTTGTCCTTTTGTTACTTGTGTTTCAAGCTCATGTATAAAAACAGGAACTGGAACATTTCCAATGTTGGAGATTGATGCTTCTGAAATGACTCAGCCACACTGAGTAGGTGAGGCAGTTGGTTTAGGGTAGGCCGAGGAATAGTGTCCAGATATCTTTGCTGCATACCTTTGGATATGCACTACATGAACGAATGTGATAAATTCCTAGTAACTGGCCCCTTTACACCTGGCATTAACATGTGTCTTGTATCCAGATTGTGTCTAGATCTGATGTAGCTGGATTACTGTATATTTACGCCCACCAATAGGAAAGTCACAAATCCTGAAAGCATTGAAGGCAGGTGCTGGACCCAGAAGTAATACTGTATCTAGCAAGGCACACTGTAGCTCCTCTTTGTTGCTTTACTGCCACCACAAAGTAGGGCTCTGAATCTTCACTGGCCTCACGATTCGATTCGATTCGATTACGATTCATCTGTCTTCGATTCGATTCCACGATGCATCACGATGCATCACGATACAGCTCAAAGTATCGCAGCTCCAAGTATCAAATCCTCAATTTTCTATATTATTACTGCACATGGCTACTTTTTCATCAATTAATACAAGCAGTCACATACGTAAATATCAAGTCCCTTTTTTACTTAGAAAGTGCTTTAAAATCTGAATGTCAACAGAAATTTTAACATAAACGATTCATCTGTCTTCAATTCGATTCACACGTCCGCATCGCGATGCATCGATTAAACCCCTACCACAAAGTGTCAATCTGCTTTTGTAGCATCAATAAAGCAAAAGAACAAACAGAAAAAACACCTACATTGTGTGGACTTTCCTTGTATATTTACACCTAACATTAAAATGTATCTCCAGTATACAGAAATCTGAAATCTGATTTGTCATTCCTTCATCAGATTGTCATGCACATCACTTCCTCTCACTATATTTAAAATTGTCCTTTAAAATGGAGAATAAATTGCTTGTCTCACTTGTTCCTCATCCACAACTATCACGACAATCCATTTTGGTAGCATGTAATAAAACTCATACTAGTGCAATCATTTATTTATACTCCACTGCAATAATCTATCTATTCCAGTGTAAACATAGCACACTTACCCTGGTACAAACCTGCACTGTATATATTGTATATATTTATTCTATTCTTCTTCTTGTTTATTGAGGGTGCTTTCTCACGGGGAACGATTGCCCCCCCTCCACTCTCCCCCGCTGGTCAGCTTTCACATTAGAGCATTTCTTCCGCGCTCGGAAACGGGAACAGAGTGCACTTGCCTCATCAACTATGCCTGGAGTTTATCCTCGCCCGTGTGTTGTCTTTGTGGTTCGGAAAGGTTGGCTTTCACCCTCGCAAGTGTTCCGTGCCCGGGCACGCCAGAGCGTTCCCCAGACCACCTTTTCAAGTGGATCCTGTCACGGTTCCCCTGAACGGAACGCAACGTTCACACTCGTCAAATGTTCCGAAACTGGGTGTGCTCAGGAACGGTACCTGGGCGCCAGTGAGAAAGCACCCTTACTTATTTTATATTTTTTCACTTTTGTCCGTGATATTGCTGCTATGTTTGAACGTGCCATTTCGTCTCACTGTCTCCTAACTGCTCTGATGAGGTGTAGCACTCTTAATTGAGTTGTATCATGTACAATGACAATGAAAGGATTTCTGATGTTACTGACCGAGGCAAGATCAGATATGAGGACAGATGTGTCCCTGACCCCTGACCCCTGACCCCCCCCAGACGTGCTTTTGGCAAATGGATTAATAATCCAACGGACTCTGCCCCACCTCCCCCCTCTCCCCACCCCCACCCTTGTCATCTTGAATCTTGACTCCATCCTCAGCACGTCTGGGGTGCATTTACACCTGTATTTATATTTGGTTAAGTGCAATTGGATTACAATCCGATCACCCAAGATTGCAAGTGTAAAGGGGATCAATGATACAAAAGTTGCTAAACAACACACCATGTTTTTGTCACAGTGCTCAAGTAAAAGGTGTAGTGGTTCAGTTCAGATAAGGACAAAGATCAGTATGAGAATAGTCGTGCTGTGCAAAGTGCTTAACTTTGAATGAGATTGTCTCATCAAAAAAAATCATTCCTCTCAAGTTCCAACCACTGGGTGCCAGTCTGATTATTCATCATGCACCCCCTTATAAAACAAAAGAAATGGGTGGGTGGGGGGGGGGCTTCAATCTCAGACACACATTTTCATCTGAATAGCAGTGCAGCACTGTGTTGCTATTACATCCCCATTGTGCAGACTGATCTCAACTCGAGTCTAAATCACAGCCAAAATCAATACATTCATGAATGGTCTGTGCCATTTAGTCACGTCCCGCATAATGCTCTAGCAGAGTCCTTTATCCCAGGGTGCTCTAGATTCCACAGCCTCGTGTTAATTAAAGTCCAATTAAAAGATGTCGGTGAAGAATAAGCACGGCCCAAACTCAAGATATGGTTGGAAGGACACATTCTCTTATGAAGGAAATGTTAGGCCTTAAACCCAAGGATGGCTTTATTTATGTAAATAGTATTGAGGCAAATTATGAAATGCCCCCTTTCAGATTACAAAATTTACAAAATTTACAGATTTACAAAATAAAGCAGCTAGGATTGCACTTCATTGTGATAGTAAAACAAATGTGTCAGCCATGCACAGCTCCTTGGCTTGGTCAATTGTAAGAAATAGACTACTCTACTCACTTCTTATGTTTATGTGGAATATTCTTGACACTAAAGACCCCTTATCTCTGTATGAAAATGTATCTCTAAGTCATAACAGGCACACATACTCAACTAGACATGCTACTGCAGGAGGTTTTACACTTCCAGTAGTTAGAACAAATGCGATGAAAAGAATGTATTTTTATACATGATTTCAAGATATGTGATATCTTGAAACTATGAAGTTGTTTGACCCCAGGAAGAATAGCTGCAGCTGTGCTGTAGCTAATGGGGATCTTAAATAAAGACAAAGACAAAGATGAGTTACACACTTAACCGTTTCTCAAAGTCAAGGATCCTTCCTCGGCAGGACTTGTCCTTCCTAGTCACGTCCTACCTCTGTAGGCAAGAGTCCTTCCTCACATTGGAAGAGCAAACATTTGGAACAGGCGAGCGAGTGTGCGATGGCATCATGGTCACAGGCGCTTTTAATAACATCTAGTGACGGGCATTGCAAATTAGCTTAGGCTACAAATGTTGTGATACATGACATCAGACGTTTCTTGGTAAATGTTTTATGTATGTTTATCTGTCTATCCAAATAAATGATATATTTCTTTTTATAATAATCCCACCGTCAGATTTCAGATTTCACAGAAGTTTCTATCTTATTAAGAAACAATTGGGCATTCAAACATTTGCTGGCACACTACAGTGATAACATATTTCACGAATGACAGAAGACACTTGCATTTAAATGTGTAAATTTGCACAGCCGGTGAGGTTTTGCTGATTGCCATTTTTTAAAACCCAGCTGGCAGCAATCATTTCATTTGTGCGCGTAGAGTTGTGGGTACTTCACGTGTAGCCTAGGTAAACCCAGCCACCACGTGACCTGCTCTCTCAGTTCCCAGTCACTATCACATCACATAGTGACTGAGAACAGGTCTGAGAGCAGGTCACGTGGGGGATGGGTTTACCCAGGCTACTTCACGTGCGCTGAGTGCACACATGGGCATCGTCGAAATGTCTCTCTCCTGAGGACGCAGTGCTTTGTAGGATTGGGACATGGGAGCAGTGCTTTGTAGGATTGGGACATGGGAGCAGTACTCCGGCGGGCTCTGATGATGTAACATCCTTGAAATTCAGCCAAATGACGATCGTTCCTTGACTTTGAGAAACGCCCACTGTTGTCACAGACGTCCTTTCTCTACAAGGCTGTGGGTGGAATTATGTCTTCATTTACTTTCCACTAGAAAATGCCCTCCTAGTGTGATTCAAATGAGAGCATATGATTATCAGCAGTGTTACCTGGCGTTATTATGCTATTGCTCCTCTCCCCCTGCTGGTGGCTTCTCTGTGGAGAGAAGCTTATTTAATCCTGTGACCTCAATCCACACTGCTAGGCCCAGCCTCAGACAGTGCAGGCAGGGCAGCAGGAAAAAAATCCAGGTTAACTGCAACACACGCACGCACACACACGCACACGCACAAACACATAAACACACACACACACACACACACACACACACACACAGACACACACACACACACACACACACAGACACACACAGACACACACACACACACACACACACACACACACACACACACACACACACACACACACACACACACACAGAACCATACCATCTGTCAAACAAGAAATAGATGATACAAATCAAGATTACACATATTCTTATAATATAGGAAAGTGTGAACATCTAATCTTTTAACACGTTCACTGCCAATGACGTATTAATCCGTCAAAAAAAATCCAACCGTTCACTGCCAATGACGTATTAATACGTCAAAAAAAAAATCGATTTTTTTTTTTTGACGGTGGGACATTGATCTAACCCTTTTACATCTCTTATATAAGTATTGGACGTGTACAACGTGTACAACCCATTCCACCGACCCACTAAGTGGCGACAGTGCTTTCCTGACTAGAGGAAGGCAAGCAAAAAGCAGTGTGACGAAGCCATTCTCATGAAAATGGATTGGCGAAAACGCTTTCGTTTTCGCGCTGATTGCTGGCGGTGCGGGATTGTACATTTGCATAATAGATTACGGGTGGAACACACTTTGAAACACGCAGCATAAATATGACCAGAATCGCAAAAGCTTCATCAAAGCTCTCAACCAAAACTCCAAGAAGCGAGCGAGTCCATCCAGACTTCCTCAAAGAGAGGCCGCGCAGACAGGCACAGGACAGCAGCAGCAAAGCAGTGAGACTGGTGACAAGCTTGTGACACGGCCGCTGCAGCCAAGAAGAACGCCCACGGAGGGAGGAGTTGGAAGCAGAGGGGGGTTTCCTGCTGTTATGGAGGAAATTACTGTTCAAAACTATTGTTTAGATGTCTGACGTCTTACTGATGCCAAAAATGAATGGTTAAAGTGACTGTTCTATCGAATTTCACAAAAAGCTGTTTATCTCAAAATAATTTTTCTGACGCTGAAACCATGCTGTATTCAACTGCTAATGCTTACATAACTACTAACTCTACAAACTAACTCTTTTAGACAGAGAAAGCACACATTCTATTAGTTATTTTGAGATATTGTGTGTTCACAAAATCTTAGCAGAAAAGAATCCTCGGGTCTTGAAAGATGAGCCAGAATCCTCAAAAAAACCCTCTGGCAGAACCTACCTACAGTAAAAAAAAAAATGGCTGGCAGTGAATGTGTTAATGTAGACTATTATAGAATCGTCAAAATTAGTACTTTTTTTTCTTTCTTGTTTTTTTATACCTCCACCAAGGAAGTTATATTTTCGGTGCCGCTTGTCTGCTTGTCAACAGGATTCCAAAAAACAACAACTACTGGTTTGATTTTCATGAAACTTGGTGGATCCGTATCTGATTCACAAACGAGCAATAATAGCGAATATTGGCTTTTTGCGGAGGCATGCGCTCTCCAAGTGCCCTTCTAGTTTCCGTCCTTTTCTAAGCTGTAGTTTCAGTTATTGCCAAACTGGAGTCATAATTATGCTCAAAGTCGTATTCAGCTGTGTGCTGCAGTTAAATTATTTAAACGCGCTGAAGACAGTGCGCTATCAGGCTGAATCAGTGGAAGTCGCAATGCACTGAGAAGCATGATCGTACCGATTGGAGACCTCATCAGATCTTGAGGACACAGCCAATTCCCCCCCCTAGAGGTGATGATGCAGGTTTCATTTCCAGGGAGCTGATATAGAATGCAGACTCACTTTGTTGTCCTCCAGGGCTCCACTCAGTACTAATGGATGTCAGTTTGACTGCTCTATCTGCTGCACAGTCTGTAACCAGCAGTCTCCTATATCTCTGCCCCTTCTATCTGCTGCACAGTCTGTAACCAGCAATTTCCTATCTCTTTCCCATCTCTATAGATGTTTTTGGTACTGGTATTTTACATTGAAGTCAGTGGCGAGTGGCTTGTGTTTTCCCCCTAAAAGGGGCGCGGCCTTGACATTTTTCGAAGTACCCGGATGTGCTGGTCTGGTCTATGGCTCAACTTCACATGTCATAGACATTGTGACATCATCAGTGACATCACAATTGCTTGAGTGACCATCACTGATGACATCATCCAATGTGGGACAAAAATGCAGGACAAAAATGGCAGAGAAACACACAGACAGACAGAACCCACTTACTCCCTTTTATATGATGATGATGATGATGATATATATATACTAGGCATCTCGCGCACTACGCGCGCTCAATCCTGATTTTAATTGACCTTGCGAGAGTAATGTCTCTCTTACTGAGTCTCTACTTTACAGTGTATCCTCTCTCTCTCTCTCTCTCTCTCTCTCTCTCTCTCTCTCCCTCTCTCTCTCTCTCCCTCTCCCTCCACTTCTAGTTGAAGTTAAGGACAGATTATGTGCCTGCTGAGACATGGAGAATGATGGTGACTTTGAGTCAGATTAGTTTATGGGTGAGGGGTGATAATCTGATTAAATGCAGCAGTAGACAGTGTGCAGGCAGACTGCAGACAGTGATGAGGAGGGATTCGGAGGTCCAGATGAACCTCTAAGGAGGGGGACTGTCTAATGATGTCAGATCACACAGACAAGACAAAGGCCAAACATGTTTCTAGCACCAAGGCTGGACGATGTGCTGCTGTTGTTACCTGGCAGTGTGAAACTTGCTTGGATGTCCTTTGAGGCTCAGGTCTGAAGTTAACGGTACCCAATATATGCTAGATATAGCTTGTGTGCCAATCTAACCTGAGATGATATGCAGATATCATAGATGTGCTGATTATGATATATTCAATCTTCATAAATCAGTGTAAATCAGTGTAAAATAAAATCAGAGTATTTATGGATCGATATCAGCATTCTTACATTCCCATTACCGGTATTTCTTAGGCCTAAAGGTGTGCAAAAAAGAATTCAGTGTAGCGAGGTGACGTCAAACCTTACTGAGTAACGTTTGACGTCAAAGGCTTACTCCAAGGTTGAATATCTGTATTTTATCAGTATACTTTTATGTCTGCATGTGTCATTTGAGTAAGAAATATAACCCAGATCCTGTTAATTGTTATTTATATCTGTTGCCTGTTGCTCTTTGTTTGTTATCTTGTTTTCTGTTGTACGCACACTGTTAGCGTCTTTGGGTCCTTGAAAAGTGCTATATAAAATAAATGAATTATTATTATTATTATGATCATGATTATGATTATGATTATGATTATTATTATTATCTCCTCCTCTTTCTCTTCAGATCATGAAGGAAGTGTGTCGAGCCTTGAGCAATGCAGCTGCTGATGACAGTAAGTTGTTGCTGCTCAGTTCCGTAGGGACGGTGTTCTGCAGCGGCCTGGAGCCGTCCTACCTGATAGGCCGTCTATCCACCGACCGCAGGAAAGAGAGCAGCCGCATCGCAGACGCTGTACGGTAAGAAGACATCTTCTCCACACATGGGGACCCTCGGCTCGTACCACATCTGAGGCTCGACTACATCGTCATCGCCTGTGTTAATCGTTGTGTGACCCCCCTCCTCCAGAGACTTTGTGTTGGCGTTCATCCGCTTCAAGAAGCCCATCGTGGTGGCAATAAACGGGCCTGCGATGGGCCTGGGGGCCTCCATCCTGCCCCTGTGTGACGTGGTGTGGGCCAGTGAGAGGGCCTGGTTCCAAACCCCTTGTGCGGCGCTCCGCCTCACCCCATCTGGCTGCTCCTCTTACACCTTCCCCCAGATCCTGGGTGTTGCTCTGGTGGGTCGCAGCAATATCAAGGCTCTGTGAAAAAATCTCACTCGATCTCATTTGATTTCTCTCATAACAGCTCATCTGATTACCTCACGTGTTTCCCTACATCAGAACCAGGGTTGGGATCAATTCATGAATGAACTCATCAATTCCAATTCAGCAGAGGAATTGGAAATTCAATTGGAATTTGGAAGAGAAAAAAATCAGGAAACAGAATTGGAATGGAATTAGAATATCACTTAATTCAGTGAAAGTCTGTGATATTTCATGTTTCGTTTTTTCCCCCTTACCACATAGTATACCATGTAGTGGTATACTGTATATTATCAATACTGAATATCAACAACAACAAATGGAAAATAAGTTGAGAACTGATCTCACATAACATGAAATTGTAATACAAACATTGTGATTGAATGCATTTGATTTGTTTAATTGTCTTTTATTTAATTCATAATGTTTGATTTATCATGTTTAGCAAGTCAAGACAATCTCTCTTAGAAGTGGACTTTCAATTGTTTCCTCTCATTCCAATTCAATTGCATTTAGAGCTGGGTGCAATTGAAAGGTGAATTCCAATTCCAACCCCAGGAATCAAATTGGAATTTGCATTGCATTCTCTATTCACATCATGAATGGCCCTGACTCCTGATCGGAACATTGCATTGTGAGACATGCTGGAAATACTTAGCAACCCTCCCCCTTTCTCTCCCGGGCGGCAGGCCAATGAGATGCTGTTCTGTGGGAGGAAGCTCACGGCGCAAGAAGCATGCAGTCGAGGTCTGGTGTCACAGGTCTTCTGGCCAACCACATTCAACCAGGAAGTGATGCTGCGTGTAAAGGAAATGGCATCATGCAGTGCAGTGGTAGGTTCTGATCTAGACAACCCTCAGGGCAAAGCTCTCTCTTGAATATGTGCAGAAACGACAACTCTCCATCCCCTCCTCCCTCTTTGTGTTTGAAAGGTTCTGGAAGAATCCAAATGCCTGGTGAGGAGTATGCTCATGTCTGCGCTGGAGGAGGTGAATGAGAAAGAGTGTCAGATGCTGAAACAGCTGTGGTGCTCCACCAAAGGACTGGAGGCCCTCTTCAGCTACCTGCAGAACAAGGCGTACGAGAAGTGACCGTTCACACCGAGCAGAGCAAATCATTGGAGGGTCAGTGTTGGTCGAATGTCGCCCACAGAGAAACAGCCTTGATGATCAGGCTGTGGTCTTCAACTGCTAACAAAAAAGTGCGTCAACAGGTTCTTCTTTTCAGTTTTCGCCAAGCAGCAGAGGGCGATCTCTGGGACCTAGCCCTGTCTGCTCACATCTCGACCAACAACGTGAATTCCTTCACCGTCACTTTTTGAACAGCATCTCTTCCGTTGGATCCATGTCTGCCCACGTGTTCACCCTATCTTTTTAAGGAGTCAAGGACCACATTGCTTCAAACGTGAAACGGCAACACTGAAGGAGGTTCTTCAGGGAGGTACATTGTGTGCGTGTGCAAAGATTGTGTGAGTCTGTGTTCATGAAATCATCAATGGATGGATGGATGCAATGTGTATGTCTGATAGCACATGCTAAAGTAATATATATTAATATATATTTATTTAAAACACGCAAAAAAAAAGTATACTATTTGTGTAAATAATGTACATTTTTTCCTGAATGGGTTATTTTAGTCACCTAACTGTTTTGAGCTAATGTGTTAACCATGGCTTTGAGTGAGTGTAGAGAAAACCAAAGTTTTGCATGAGGACACTGTTTCTCGCCTTACGCACATTCCATCCTCTCTGTATGGACAGAATGAAACCAATGTGAAATAGGGGTTAGCGGGAAAGGTCGTGAAGCACCGTTGATCACTGATAAGAACTGACGCTTTTGATCAAACGATAACAGGCCGTCGTTCATGAACCGAACATCTGCATCGATCATAGTAGTGGTAGGCTGCGATTTATCATGATGCACATAATCACCACCGATTTGACGCTCTCATTTAAATAAAGATGGCTAGACATGTACTGTATTAGGCCGCGGCCACACGGATTCGTCGTGTCCGTCTCCGTTCTGTCCGTCTGTCATGGCAGCGCTGACGACGCATCCGTCCCGCTCGGATTTCCGTCCGTTTTGACGGAGAGAAAGTTCAACCCAGTTGAAGTTTTTCTGGACAGCTGTATTCATCACTGCAAATCAGGCTTCTTTTTTTTTTTTTTGGTAGCGTTGACGTTCCAAAACAGCCCAAAAGACAGAAATCTATCTGTTAGTACAGTAATAATTAATAATAGTAATTCTATCCGTTTTCTGATGGATCAGTGTGGCCGTGGTTTTACAGCCCATGCCCGCTACAAGCGATTCCTTAATAAAGTCGCGGTCGCCCTGCCCTGCCGGTCACTTGGTGCTGCAGCTTGATTAGCTGAATAGGCTGCCCATCCTCTCTTTGCATCGCAAGGTCAGTGTCATCAGGTATCCCAGCATGCTTTGTGGTGCATCCAATACACAATGATTGGGGGGTGCCTTTTCTCAGCAATCAGATGGCGTATAGTGGGCATGCACCTTAGTCAGACCGTCCTGTGTGTAGTACATATGCACATGGAACGTCTCCTTCAAATGATCAATGTCCATCTCTCTCATATTTGACTCTGTACTCAGTGTAATCCAATTTCACTGGCAGAAATGCAGAGATGGCAACAAGTGGTCTCGCTTGCTAGACTATCTCCGTTTTGCGCTGTGCCAGCACGCGCAGGGGAAGGAAAGGCTCCGTTATCTTTACAACCATCCACCGAAAGTACGAAGCAGGCCTGCTTTATTGCACAATCCAAACCTTCGTCAAAACCTGCCATTTTCAGAGTGTAGGCTGCTAGCTTGCTAGCTAGCCGTTGTTGTTTCACAGGGAGCGGACAAGGGATTTCCCTTCCACTCCGACTGAAATGGTCAGCGCCAATGGCAGAGCTTATACGTGCAGCCTGCTCCCATTGAGTCAGACTACAAGAGGTGAAACAGAGGATTTGATTTTTGATTTTTTTGCAGATAAGACAATAAAAAAAAAAAAGTGGAATATTAGAAGGAATGCTGTCCCCCGTAACATCAGTCTTATGTGAATGAAAACGATGAATATACAGACGTGCCCTTCCTCAATGGAACCGCAGTACAGAATACTATTAGATCATTTGTGATACATGTCATATGGAAAGATTAACAATGGATTGTATCCATTTTTGTTAGAGCTACATATAGTATACATTATATACTGTGGTGTATCGTTATGCAAGGCCGTAGCAAATATGGTGGGAATAAGATTCAAGATTCAAGATTCAAGATTCAAGATTTTTATTGTCACTCCATGGTACAAGTATCACGTGTGAAATTCTTGTGCTGTGGACTCCGTTTACAACATAGTGCAAATAGTACAAATATAACAAATATAACAGGGCATATGGGTGCAAAAACACAAGAGACACAACAAGCATAAGGCAGTATAGTGATAAGACAAGTCAGAGACAGTGGCATATTCACTGCACATAGGTGCACGTGTCGGGTGCATACTTTAGACGTGCTTAAACATTTTAAATTCTGCGTATTTGACATACAGGTGCAAATAACATATTCCTTATTAAACATACAATTAAACTCGGCATTTTAAATTCGGCGTATTTGACATACAGGTGCAAATAGCATATTCCTTATTAAACATACAATTAAACGTTAGACATACGTAATGGTAGCAGCTACAGTACGGTACAGTGCGGCTACTACACTATTTGTGTATGTTAAGGAGTCTCGTGGCCTGCGGGAAGAAACTGTTCCTCAAGCGATTTGTGCGTGCTTTCGGAACCCTGTATCTTCTCCCTGAGGGTAGCAGGGAGAACAGGCTGTTGTGGGGATGGTTTGTGTCTTTGATGATCTTCAGGGACCTCCTGAGGCACCGCTGTTTATACAGTTCATGCAGATCTGGCAACTCACATTCTGTTACGTGCTGTGCCGCGCGTCTCACTCTCCGTAGCGCCCTGCGGTCCATGGTGGTACAGTTCCCGTACCAGGTGGTGAAGCCGCCAGTCAGCAGGCTTTCAATGGTGCCTCTGTAGAAGTCCCTGAGGATTTCTTTCCTTAGCCCAAATTTCTTCAGGCGCTTGAGTCCGTGTATTCGCTGTTGGGCCTTTTTGACGACAGTGGCGGTGTGGCCGGCCCATGTCAGGTCCTGGTGGATATTGACTCCCAGGTACTTGAAGCTGTCCACCCTTTCCACCACTGTGCCGTTGATGGTGATTGGGGACAATAACTGGGGACAATAACTCATATGCATAGTGAATAACATTGCCTGGAGTTTATCAGTGCAGTTTGGTGTGTTTGTTGTGTGTGCGTGACGTGTGTATGTGTGTGAGTGTGTGTGTGTGATTGATGTTCGAATAGCCCTGATGATCACGTTGATCTTACCTTGCAGATGTTTCTTAGACGTGCATTTCTTTCTTCCGGTTTTGAAAGAGCACAGAGGAAATGATGCTTGTTTTGTCCTGAAGTCATCCGTTTGGTGACTGCACTAATATTGTCAGTGGTCTATATTGTGGAGATGCAGTAGTCATGCAGCTGAAGCCATTGTCCTAACCTGCATGTGATGATAGTTTCAGGAAATTATATATTTCAATGTCTGTTGTACTTGGGGATCTATTCTGGTTTACCAAAAATGTAGTTATGTGAAAATTGTTTTGTATAACTCAGAAACGTTGGTCCATTTTTGCAGTTCTACACATGCAGTATATCGATTACGTGGACTGTTTTATTGTGTAATTAAATGCATGTAATATAGTGTAGATATAAATGTGTTGCCTGTCAGAATACTTTATATTTCAGGGTATGTTTTGTATTGGCATTGTAAGTATTGTTAGAAATGTTGCACAGTTTATTTTTGTATTTATTTGAGATACCCCTTTGGGTCTGCAGTGCCATGTGGTTTTCTTTCCTCAGTAGGCGTCCTCTCCTTCAGTACCATTTCTCAAACACCCAGGAAGAATATTGATCAATTAAGTCTCATGAATGGGTCAAGACGGCAATTAAATGATGTATTCATAATTTTGAACAGCGTAAACACTATTGCCACAAATCAAATAGTTCCCACTTCAGGTGAGCAAATCAGAAGTCTTCTGCTGTTCATTATCAAAGAATTTTAGATAATTTAATATGTGATATGATGTTTTACTGGAGCTATTGGTGTTATATGATCAATGGGGGGGGGGGGGGTATTTAAGATTTTTTTTCTGTTTATTTTACAATTTCAAGCGAAGAATACTCCGTCAGTACTCCATGAAGGTGTGATTTTCTAGCCATTTATTTAATCTGTAGCATAAGGCAGTAAAAAAACATGGTTAAATTAAGCATCTTTCCATTTTCTTAAATCATTACAGAGTGAAAATAGCCTAACCAAATTAACACAAACAACTGGGGACATTTGAGTTGAGTATTCAGGCTCATCTGAAACAAATAGACTATTGTAAATTCTTTGTTAAAATAGCCTTGTCATATTATATTCACACTGGTCCACCTGGACACAGATCTGTTTAGTTTTTGTTTTTTTATTTATAATTTATGCTAAATTAAAGAAAATGCACTTATTTGCTCTTAATAAGTCACTTAACTATTTGTTGCCCTGTTAGGCACCATCTAAACCCCACCTCTGTGCGTTTGAAGAGTATTTATTTTAAATTATAATTAAGTTTAAATGAATTAGTCATAATGGAAAGGCCTACTCAGATTTGCTCTATTATATGCTATATATGACTGCATTATGTTTCTGTGTTTGCTTTGTCTTTTACCACCACAATTTGATGTCTCTTTCCATGATGTATGTATCAAATCCCATTATTTGGCGTGTGTTTGTCTTCCCTACTACAACCTAAATCACACCTTGGGGTGCCTTAGAATTTGAATATCTGTTAAAGATCAATCCGTACATTGTGATGGGAAAGGATGAGCTGCTTTAAATAAAATAACAAACAGTAATGCCATGCTATCTGTTTTTCATTTTGCATAACATTAGCAAGGTTTGTGTGTTCTTGGACTTGTGCTCGAAATACAAAAGATTTTCCACAGTAGTTACGGATCTTGTTTTTATTTCCAACGTTGCTGAGACAGTGGTTCTAAATCTGAGGGGCAGGACCACCCTGGGGGTTGTGAGGTAATGTTGGGGGTGTCATGGATGATTTATGGGATGGGGGGGGGGGAGGGGGTATTTTGACTATACACATTTATTGTTTATTTTTGTCTCTTTTTTTACACTGAATAGTTTTTAACCTCTTCACCTCCTCTGATAAACAAGATAACCAGTGAAGGAACTTCACTACTGCATAATGCAGCCTGTGATACATGTGTGTGTGTGTGTGTGTGTGTGTGTGTGGGGGGGGGGGGGGGGTGGGGGTCGCAGGTCGCAGGAAGACATCGCTTCGTTTTCTGGGTCATGTGCTCAGAAAATTGAGGACCACTGGCCTGTAATGAAATGACCAGGTTATTCTCCCCCAACACACAATTGACCCTTCAAAGCACATATGATTTGACAAGAATTATGAAGCAAACTTTAGTCACCATCATTTTTCAAAAAATAAATAGAAAATAAAATAAAATTAATAGAAAAAACGTGATGTGTACCACACGATAGTGTAGTCGACAACACTACAGTAGCAAATGTGTTGATTATTGTTAATTATGGGAATGTGAGATTTATTTATAGCAGTAACGAAATGATCAGAAGTGATGTTCTATCCTGCTCTGCCTCTTTATGAGGTTACAGTGTGTTTTCTGTGCCATTTGTCTGTCAGCAGGATTATGGAAAAACTACTGGCCCAATTTTCATGAAGCTTTGTGGAAGGGCGTATAACATGGGCCAAGGTAAGAAGTTGAACCCATTACATTTTGGAGCGGATTCGGATCTGACTCACGAACAAGCAATAACAGCACGAACCTTGGCGAGGGTCTGCGCTCTCCGAGTGCCCTTCTAGTTCCAGTGTTGTTTTAACTCCCTGCTTGCATAGCTGTTGGAGGCCCAGGGACTTGGCCTCTCCTGTTAGTGGTAAGGAGAAGTAGCCTACTGTATGTCCATTTGATTCACTAGGCATCTCGCGCGCTCGATTCCTAGGCTCGCCCGCCCTGCAGCTTGCATACGCAGCTCGGCCGCTGCACGGCCTGGCCCGCCCTGTAGCTTCCACTGTGCGGGCTCACTTGCTCTTATGACATCACTGACGACCACTGTGCGTCGTGGCCTCGCTTGCTCTATGGCATCACTGATGACATCATCACAGATGACATCACTGATGACAATTAGGGCAATCACCTTAATTAAAAAATCAGGCTCCGTCAGGTCACTCGCACAGCCCAGGGGTCATCATTGATGACATCATCACTGAACTATAGCCTCAGCCTTAGGGCAATTAATCTGTCCTAAGTAGGTCACCCGCACGGGTGCTCTTTACACTTCCTGAAAGTTTCAGCCCGATCGCACGTAAAATGGCATAGCTGTGGCCGGCCAAAATTCTTGAAACAGAGTACACATTGCCAAATTTATATAGATATAGATACTGTAGATGGAAGAGACCATCTCCAATCAAGCACTGCTTAGAAAAGCCTCCAGGCTTGGCATAATGCCCTATTCTGGAAAATAGTCCCAGCTGAACAGACTCCAATGTTTACATGTTGTCCTCTAGTGTTCTGCAATGTTTTACAATAATAATGACACATGAAGAAATCAGGGTAGGATTTTTAATTAAGTTCATCTTGACACTTTATTGAAAGGCTCACGAATCAATATGATTCCCAATTCAAATAAACTCAGAACAACAATCTTTTCAAATCACACGTTTACAACCATGCCCGGGCCCGGGAGACCGACTCTGTTGGCATTAATAAAGCCGTTAACAGAAGTCCTGTCCACCTGTGGTGTCTCATCTACAGAAAAAAGTCTGCCAGCAAAAAAAATTAATAAAAAAAGATGAAAAGATTTCGACTGCCAGCTTCACTCTTGACGGAGCACCAGGTTACTTCTAAGAACCTCTGATCTCAATATTAATAGTAAGTACTGCTCATCACGGTTTGTTGACATGAAATGTAGCCATAACACTGAGTCTGAGATTCTGCAGAAGACAAAAGGTCAAAAGAGTTGAATGTTTACATGTCACAGTACCCTGTTGAATATGGCATCCTGACCTGCTTTCTCATAAGTGAGTATGCGCGCTTGATAGGGTTATTCTAACCAAGTTATCTCCTCATTTCATACTGATGTTCATCAACGAACTGGCATCAATCACCTTAAGTTAATTTGTCCCACCACTGTCAACTAAACCCACGTTCCCAATCACTCCTGTGAATACACGGATTAACAGAGGCAGAAGTTACTTTCTTCGGTCTAGATAGATCAGAGGTTTTCAAAGTGGGGCTCCAAGCAGTTTCAGGGGAGGCTCAGTGAATGAAAGTGAAAAAATATCACATTAGTTATCAAAAGGAGATCACATAGAATAGCCTAAATGTGTGTGATTTGGTTAGAGAGAAGTCAGAGATACAGTAGTTTTGGACGATTTGACATTTTTCCTATTTTCGCAGTCAGAACAAATAAATGCCTTCAGACAGACCTTTTTATGTATTTGGTATAATCTGAAGTATGTCAAACAGCAATATTGGCTCAATTGTTGAGTGTCTATGGGATCAAACAACATAATCATGTTCACATAGGCATCCAGGAATTGACTTTTTCCAAGCTTTGTCTGGGTGGAAGCCCACAGTCTCAGACTTTAAAAACCCCTGGTCTAGAGGTATGGGCAGTGGCACGGACACAGTCAGACGCCCCTCAGCCTGGTCTAGATGTACGGGCAGTGGCAGGGACGTAGTCAGACGCCCCTCAGAAGCGCTCCTTGACCCCTTCCTTCACCCTCTTTTGCATCTCTTGTGCATGCTGCTTGCTGCGCTCCCTCCTGGCCAGTCTCTGGTGAACAATCAGGAAACCAGCAAGACATTGAGGAAAAAACACCGGAGGTCAGTTGAAGTGAGAGAGTGCTTGTGTTTATTATTCACACAGCGCAACAAAAATAACCGACAAATCCTCACCTCGTTCTTCAGGCACCCGCGCATAGCCCGGTCCATATCGTTACACGTGCCGAAGAACTTCATGACATTGTGCTGAGGGAAGCAGGAAACAGGATGTATTGTTGACGTTCTCGACATGTGAAGCACACAGCAGACCAGGCTAACGTTCTCGACATGTGAAGCACCCAGCAGACCAGGCTAACTTGTAGTAGAGCGCCTTACCTCTGTGTGGCACTGCCTCAGAAGTGTTATTAGTTCATTACACTCGTCCGTGTGCAGGTGAGGCGACAGGTCAGGGTGCATGCTGAGTTAAGGGCTTACTGTACCACTCCGGCAATACTGAAAAGTCACACACAAGAGGAGCACTGATTTGAACAACAATACATGTTTCTAAGAATAACAGTGTTGGATTTATAGCTTGTTGCGTGGTTGGTTGGTTGGTGGCGGCACATCTTTAAGCAATGTTTGCCACTTGTTAATGATAAAATGATAAACACATTTGTCATTGCTCCTGTACTGCCTCGTTCCATTACACACTATTAGAGTGACAATCAAGTCGGAGGAAGAGCTATTTACTCCAACATGTCACTTTATAAACTTTAGATATGTGTGTGCTGATCTTTTCTTGTATTTCACTATGTCCCAAACTAGGCCAAATGGAACTTAGCAAAGGTTCAACCAGGAAGAAAATATTTTGCATGCTTATGCTGTAGTTTACTTCTCGTGACATCCTGCCACTCACATCTCTCATAACTCATCATTTACTTGCTGTAATTTTACCGAGGCATCAATTCAGATATCAGCTGGTCACATCCAGTGGTGTAGTGGTGCCTGGAGAAGCGGGTATACTGTTAATTTATGACCCAATCTTTTAAGCGGCCTGTCCAGCAATAAACGCCCTGTGTTATAAACAGTGGCATGTATGACATCACCATTGCACGACTGACATCACTGATGACATCACAATTGCTTGAGTGAAATCACTGATGACTTTCCCTTCTAAAGGATACTACTGCCGCCAAATCCCTCTCCTTCCTGAGCGGTCATTGTGATGATCAATGATGGAGATTTGTTTTCCAGTGGATACTTACCTGCACAGAGACGCAGGCAGAGAGAGAGAGAGAGAGAGAGAGAGAGAGAGAGAGAGAGAGAGAGAGAGAGAGAGAGAGAGAGAGAGAGAGAGAGAGAGAGAGAGAGAGAGAGAGAGAGAGAGAGAGAGACACAGTGAGAGGAGACAATGTGGTCATGAGTCTATTGTAATGACCTCCCCTCACCCTGAATCCTCTGGAAATTGCTGTACGGTGTATAATCACATTTTGACATGCAATTCATGCTGAGTTGAATTTTTTTCTTTTGAACAGATGAACACATTAATTGTACACAGCAGTGTTAGGGGATTTGGGAGCTTACCAGAGAAATGATTGTCATTTGAGATAACGTCGATATTCCAGGAGCACTTCAATGAAAATGTAACTAACGTGAACTAGGCCTCAGTTACCCCTTTTCAAAACAAACAAACACAAGCTAGTGTATCCGTGCAGACATCAAAGTTCTTTAGCCCTACTATAACAACGCTAGTTCTTGTATTGCCTTTCCCCTCAACTCTACAGCTACGAAAGTGCTTGCTAGTTAAACGCACTAGCATCAATGTAACGTTAACCTACAAATAAAGCAAGAACCTGCTGGAGGACATGCTACTTTTTAGCATTGATGACAGCGTATACACTGACTGAGCGAATCAGTGCCCGTTTTAGCTTCGACCCACCAATGGCATGGCGTTGTTGACGCTGAAGGCGGTCCGAGGATAGAGGTTTACAGTTGAACAAGACGTTTAACTCCTACCTACTTCCGTCTTCGCTTAACCCTCTAGCTCCGCGAGACCTAGAAATGCATGCAACATTATTTAACAATTGCTTCATCAAGCGCTCGTTTCGAGTATGTGATGGCTGATCTCAGTGTTTCGTGTACACTTTAGCCGCTGCTGTGTACATTGGCTAGCCTAGCTCTTCTTCTTCTTCTTCTTCTTCTTCTTCTTCTTCTTCTTCTTCTTCTTCTTCTTCTTCTTCTTCTTCTTCTTCTTCTTCTTCTTCTCTCGTGTTATGGCGGTTGGCAAACAGCTTATTGGTGCATTACCGCCACCTTTTGAAATAGAGTGTGGCTCGGAATGGGTCTTTGTCTTTAGTCTGTGTTAACGATCTTGACGGTTAGAGTCTTCCCCCCCCAAACCAGAGGACCTAACAGCGTGGAGGGGATAATGTCAAATGTAACATTTTAAATACACCACGAAATAGTTTTAATTTCTATGAGGTATGCTTCCCCGAAAATATATTGGTAGTACTACTCCAACACACGAGAGGGCGCAAAAGGCAGCGAATAAGCTTTTCCGAATGAATATGATTGGTCGATATTCGTGCATTCTGCTACTGTCAGGCGGTTTGTTTGGAATTTCAGAGTAGTGACAGAAAAACCTGGTTCATTGGAATTGGGAACACGTTCTTCTGCATATATACCTGGGAAGTTGTCGATATATCGACTATATGAGGAAGAATGGACGACTCTGCAAAGCGTTTACTACAACGGCTCATAAGACGAACACCCACAACAATGCTGCAAACAAATCTGGGCAAGTGGGGTCGTTTAACGCTAGCACAGCAACACTCGCTGGATATCAAACAAGCAAAATACTTGCTTACGGAAGACCTCCTCACCCTCTGTGAAGTACGCGGTGAAATCCACTCTGCTCTCACCACGTTCAGCTAATGTTAACGTTAGTGTTGAACCAGTAACGTTAGAAATGAACAGTTAAATCTTTTCCCCCATAACCTAACGTATTTTCTTCACAGGAAAACGGTTTGCGCATGAGCCACATCGTAGACCTTGAGATGATATGTGAGTAAAAGTGTTTCGTTATTTTGGGACCCTTTCACAGCAACCGTTTTGAGGTGGTGAAGCAGGGCAAAGTTGCAAACACAGGTAATAATGACGGTTCCATTCGTTTTTGGGTGTTCCAGTCCCACACCCAGGGCCCTCATTAATGTTATTGGCTACACCTGTGTTTACCCTGCTTTTACACTCAAAATGGCTGCTGTGAAAAGGGCCTATAAAGCTAACTGGTTTTTACTTGCCGTGCATCAATTAAAGGTAAAGTGTGTTGTGTCCCACTTGTTTACGGTAATTGTCTTTCAGATCTCCTTGACAATCCAAACCTGTGGCCAGGGATGTGGCATGCATTCAAGCTGCTAGACACCGAAGGTAAGGTTAGGTGTTAAGTGGTTAGACATTTTGGCTGGGCTCGTCCTGGCACTACACAATGCAATGTCCCAATTGGCAGGTAGGTAGGCAGCCCCTTTTTGGGACGTGTCATCTAACTGTAACTGAGTTAACTGATAACTCTGTTACAGTTCGATGACAGTTAGATGCAACTAACTGTCTCCCAGCATCTGACTGCATTATTAGTGTTTATGTCCTTTCTACTCTGTATTTATGTGGACATAAATAAATCATTTAAATGTGTGTACACATTTCAATCATTTAGGAAAAATCACACCCAGGTGCTGAAGTAAGCAGACACCACTTAACCAATTTTAACTAAAAAGAAGACGATTGCTCGAGTGACATCACTGATGACATCACAACTGCCTGATGACATCACAGTCGAGTATCCCCACATTGGGTGTGCCTTTGTTCCAATAGCTTTTTTATGGATGTAGTAAATGAATAAATCTACCATATATTCCAAATTCTTAATCTTCAACAGATGGACAAAGTGGATTACACTTAATTTACAATATTGTTAAATTCATTACATCTGTCTCCCTTTTTCTGTGTTCCCCAGATGACACCTCCTCTTTAGATCTCACCCAGTTCAAGGAGCAGTTTAAAACTCACCTCACTGAGCTCTTCAGCCATGTAAGTCAGGTTTTCCCTCTGGCATCAGCAGTGATAAGATCATATAATTGATAGCAGTGCGTCAATTAATAATAATCAATCGCATATTCATTTTTACATTTAGATTTAGGCTACAATGTCATTGGCTTTTCTGTGTGTAAGTCTTAACAGTCTGCTTTTGTCATTATATCCAAGATTTCTATCAAAATAAAGAGGCACACAGATGATCAGGCAGTATGGATTCGAATTGCCTGGGGGGACATCGTCTCTCGGCCCAACCACCTGAAACCAACATATGTTGTTCACTATCTTCAGACCCCTTATGTCTTTGTGACCGGCATGAATTCAGTGCAAAAGACCTTGTTATCCCGGGTGAGAAATCTACTTGAATAGAGGAGGCAAAGCGAAACGTCACTTCCTGCTTTCTCCCCTGTACCAGCGCTGGAAAAAGTATGAATGGTGGTGGACGGAGAATAACGTTACTTTTTTGATCCCATTTGAATTGTGCCACGGGGTGGCAATGTTAATTTTGTCAATTTAAAACATAACTTTGCATGTAAAGAAAGTCGCAGTTTGTCGTCAAGCTGAAACTTAGGTTACCGGTAGTTTGTATAAAAACTACATAGCTCGTGGAAGCTCGTGCATGTCGCCGGTCTTCAGCTTTGCCGGTAGAGAAAGTGACGTCACTTAGGCGACAGTGTATGTAGTCTTTCTGATTTATAGTGCAGCAGTTTGGCGACAAACTGCTACTTTATTGACATCCAAAGTTATGTTTTAAATTGGCAAAATTAACGTTGGCACCCCGTGGCACAATTCAAACGGGATAAAAAAAACGTTATTCATATTTTTTCAGCGCTTGGTACAGGGAGAAAAGCAGGAAGTGATGTTCACTTTGCCTCTCTATTCATAATGTTGCTGTGACTGTTGCCAGACAGCCATTTTTTAATCTTGCCAACCTTCTATAACGCCTTGTACCTTGCAGGCCTTGGTTCTCTAACGTCTTGTAACTTGCAGGCCTTGGTTCTAATAACATCTTGTACCTTGCAGGCCTTGGTTCTGACCACCAGATGCAGTGATATTAAGGATGCCAACCTCAGTGGACGGAAATTCACTGCCATCAGGGACCTGCTGATGAAGCAATATCAACAGGTGGGCTGTTTGATGATATGGAGAAATCCAAAGGCATTCTTGTTATTATAATATAAACTTTTTGTAACAACCACTACATGAAAGAGGCATAGTGGCAAAATAGTCAATAGTAAGATATTTGCTTATCTGACAAGTTGTGTGCAAAGGACCATGTGCATGTATTTGACAGCTTAGTGGTTTGACGTCAATACTCTTCATACTCATCACTAGGTGCAAGTCATCCATATGTTGATTGGGTGTGTTTGTGAAGGGACACTATTGTTTGTTGGCTGCACATTGTTGGATTGGCCCATGTTACTCTCACAAATAACACGTGAAATGAAATGAAAATGTAATGAAATGAAATGAAAATGTAATTAAATGAAAATGTTGGCTGTTCGAAGCCAGATTTAGAGGAATATCTCATTTTAAACTATCATTAGGATTAGACTGTTGTGATGTCAATGTCATTATTCAGTAACCATCAATATTTGCCTCTCTTCTCACTCACTGCCTGCTTTTCACATAATAATGATTGTGCATACAATGGGAATTCTCTCTTAGGGTGAATTTTGCAGTAAAAAATTCCTCTCCAATTATCAACAGTAATACGCAAATAGTTAATCTCTGTTGTTTATTTATAGTCGTTTCCCACCAAGTATCCCAGTCCTTTGACGGAAGACAAGGAAATCGCCTCAAGTATGTTCTGCTCATTATGTGTAACATCAATTAAGTCCACTTTTATACAACTGCAGTGCGTAGTATGAAATGTATTATTTAGTTAGTTAGTCATTTAGTTATTTATTTATTTCCATAGACCCACACGTAGAAAGAGAACAAGCTGACACTGCACAGAAGAGACGTCAGATGGCCTCTGAGGCCTTTGGTGTCGGGATGTTACCTCAGCTGCAGACTGCAGTTTACAAGGTACTATGAGACGTGTTGGTATTAGAATTAAGGTTTTTAAAGGAACAGTTCACCCAAAAATTAAAATGATCGACTACTCGGTCACCCCCATGCCAGTGGAAGGCCGGGTTAAGTTTTCTAGCCCACAAAGCATTCCTGGAGCTTCCCAGGGAAACAGTGTTTATTTGAGTTTGTCACCATTCACTTCAGTTGTTTAGGTCCTAGGTCCCATGTCCTATGTCCTAAACTTTAGGACAGGGGAGCTCAAACTTTTGTAATTCAAGCCCCACTTCTGATTGTTTCCATACATTTCCATTGACCACCTTCCAAAAAAAAGATAGGCTATCATTCTGAATTCTTGATGCGAGAGGTCCTCTGCGGCCCCCCTAGATGGCGCTCTGAGGCCCACCAGTTGGCCACGGCCACGTGGTTGAAAGACACTGGTTTAGGAGAATACTGCAACGCTGTTTCCCTGGGAAGCTCCAGGAATGTTTTGTGGACTAGAAAACCTCACCGACCTTCCACTGGCATGGGGGGTGAGTAGATAATGAGTGAATTTTCATTTTGGGTGAACTGTTCCTTTTAAGTAAGTTAACTGCATGCTGGGATAGGCTTCTGAACAGGAATAAGAGTGTATGGGAAATGAATTAGTTGATAAAGTAAAAGAGCGAAGTTGCTAAGGAAAAAAGTAAACCCCAAGAAAAATATGGCTTACATTTAATCTGTCTCAGTGAAAGAAAGTAAAAGTGTAGTATTGATGTTTGCCTTGATGTGCAACAAGTTTTGTTTGGTTCCTCTTTCCTTAGTTGGAGACAAAATTCGTTGACGTCACCAACGAGACCATGACAGACAGGGAGGAGCCCTTCAGATGTCAGGTCAAATTTGCAAGCACCAACCTCGTAGAGTCGCTCAAACAGTGTGCATCCTCAGGTTCGAAGCATTTATGTTATAAGGGGAAAACTAAGAAACCATCTACATTGAAAACTCTCAATATTCCAACATAATGATCCATTTTATGAATAGAATTGTACTGCATATTAACTCAATTTAATCTAATAAAAATTATGAGGTTTGATTTTTTTATTATTATAAAAATGAAATATATTTCCAAATATTACTCTCACGCTCAGCCCCATAAATGGCCACAAGAGGGCGCAGGCATGCACACACACACACACACACACACACACACACACACACACACACACACACACACACACACACACACACACACACACACACACCCCTACAGAAAATCCCACCCATAGAGATTGTGACAGATGTTGGCATTTTATTTTTAATTTTTTTATTTAAGCCAGGTGATACACAACTACAGATTCTGTGCAAAGTTTGTTATTATAGCGGCATTCCAAAATAATACATTAAACCAAAAATTATTAAAACAATTAAATAATGTGTTTGCATTTCTTAAGTCCAGAAAGACAATGGTAAGAGTGAAAACAATACTAGCTGCTGCTACTTTGAGAAAAGCTGCACTGAAAAAAGTAAACATATGTTCAGGTGTAAAAATGCAAGGAAATGCTCTTTCCTGAAACTGAGACAAATAATAGAGATAATATGATAATCATGGTCACAATATTTTATTCACTATATTTTATGCGACCCGACCTTTACATTTGAAGTTGATGCATTTTTGTAAGTAGTTCTGCTGATTTAATGTGTTTTTGTATTTCACAGGAAATGCCTCCACCCCCGTCACATCACTGCTCTCATCTATCGCTCAAAAAGGCAGGAATTATTTTGAGGTCAAAGACAGAAATAATATTTGAGCAGACGTGCATATTGGCCTGTTCTCAGTTCATGGTTCACTGTGTTTGCCGTTCTGCCATTGATTTGCTTAGTAGGATGACATCCGATGTCACGGCTAGCTGGGTGACTCAATCATTGCATAATAATATGTATCTTCTGTCTTGGTCAGTGTGAGTTGAGTCGGACTCGTGTCCTGGACACATTTTCAGGACTAGTGACTCGACTTGGACTTGAGCACTGGTGACTCTCACTTGGACTCGAACATTCATGCATTCGGACAAAGTCGGAGACGAGAACTTGGACTTGTTCATTGATAAAGACTGTTTTTTGTTTTGTTTGTTGTTTTCATTTTTTTGTTTGTAATAGGCCCATATAATTTAGCATAAGATATTGATTGCTGTGTTAATATTGTGACATTATTCAATTTCATGCAAGGGCAGACACGTGTTCCACCTGCTCAAGTTCAGTAACTCTGATTCGGACCCTTCTTTGGTGACTCGGACTTTGTACTTGAACACTGGGGGCCTTGAGACTCAACTTGGACTCGAGATATTGTTTATATTGATTTGTCTTATTCTTGTGAATGTTCAACAAATGTATGTCATCTAAACTACAATAAAAATGTCTGCACCTTATTAAAATCACTTTCCAGTTAATCGAGTGCTCCACGACTTACTTTGTTATCGTACTGTCCTGAGAGCACCGACCTCCCTGTGGAGGGGCTGAAGCGCAAGACACTCCTTCTACATTGACATCACTGATGATGTCATAGACATTGTGACATCACCAGGGGGGACAAAAATCGAAAGAGCTCACTTTTATATAATAGGCTCAGTGTTCCAGCTTTAAAAAAAAATACTTATTACACCACATACAGGCACATATATATCCAGTTTGTATTTCTTAAAATTTAAAACCACTTTAGGTTGTTTCCATGCATGTTTCTGAAACAAGTATCGGAAGTGTGAGAATGATACCGGACGTGACGTTGCCATGAGCCTTTCTGGTGGGCGGCGCGCAGCCTGCCAGTCAGTGCTGAGGGCTTTGCTGCTGGGACTTGCTTTGGGCTGTCTGCCAAACATACCAGCGAATGCGACTGTCAACACAGAAACATGGCTGCCTCTGCATCGGGGAAGGCGAACCGCAAAGATAACGCTTCCTTGGGCAGTCCGAGATGCAATGAAGAGTCTCTCTCGCAGTCTCGGGAAATAATCAAGCCCTCCATCATGGAGCTAACCAAAGAAGTGAGGATCAACATCCTCTGCACCGTGGAAGGATGTGGCAAGATCCTCCCGAACACACCTGCATTGAACATGCATCTCGTCAAGTCTCACAGAGTGAAGGTAACGTTGGTTAGCGTTAGCGATAAATGCTAAGATTCTTACAAAACCAGGTGGACGAGGTTCATGTGAAAAGTTTATTAATTTGTAACTCGATGCCGTCCATCGATATTGTCTGAAAGCAAGGAAACGCAAGTCATCGCAACTTGGTATGAACGATTAGCTAACATACGGCTAGCTAACGTACGCAACGTTGCGTTGGATAATGTCAAATGTTTCTTGGTGTTGAGCGCAATGGTCAAGCCCTGTTACGTAAAGTTAGCAAGTCCATGTTAGCTACAATGCAACTGTTATTTAATGATATGCATCACACGTGATGGTGATTCACGATTGCTTGCTAGTTGCTGCATTGTCGATAACGTTACACCCCCAGCAGCACAGACAGCAGGTTGTTGCCAGTAATACTATGCAGACATTCACTTATAGGGAGTAACATCACTTGATTTCTCGACAAATGTGCTATAGTGTGACCTATTATGTAACTACTGAAACAGAGCCACACTCACCATCATGGACAACATTTAATTGGATTAAGAGCAAAACTGAGGTTGCATTATTGACTAGCAGTAACGTTAACATTGTTGACTGTACACGATAGCAGTTGACAGTTGAAATGACAAATGAACGGTAGTGGGGTAGTTCCCAAACCTTTTCACCTCAAGGACCCCTAACTAACCTTCTAACTAGACTCCCATTCTGATAAAGATTTTACTCCTATAGGGTCCCCATCCGATGAGATTTTTGATTTAACATGTTTTACAGAAAGTGTATGAAACTGAGTCATACATTCTGTCATTGTGTTACTTATGGATGGAATTATAGTGAAAATAAATGATTCCCCTTTTTGCCGGGGACCCCCTCAAGGACCCCTGGGGATCCTCAAGCCTATTTTGAGAACCTCTGGCCTCCTGGATTCAGCATTTTTGCAGGAGGCATAGCGATTCCAGTCTCCCCTCAATGAATGAAGTTGTTTGCTGGGAACGGCTGCCTTTTGTACTGCGCTAGACTAAGCTCTTTGTTTAAAAAAGAAAAAGAAGGTGAATGGTTGAATTTGAATTAGGCCTTGAAAGTAGTCCATGCAGCCTATTCTCAGTTAGAGGAATTAGAGAGAGAGAAAAGCAGCAAAGCGCAGTGCTCGTAAGCAACACACTGGTAATCTGTGAGCTAAACTGTGCCGAGTGAGCATGGTGTTTTTAATCCACCTGTGTGAAGCTTCTGACAGCAGTGGTAATGATATCCTGGTCAGCATAATGACAAAGCTCTCTTAACTGTTGCTCACTCTGTAGCTTTCCTCTGCATTATTCATGAAGTCAGATTGGCAGAATAAGCTATTGTGGGATATCATATGGCTGTTTACATCAGGCCTGCTTGAACATTGCTTCAGTGCCACCGCACTGCACAGCAGACCACAGTCATCCCAGCTCACCCTTCCTGAGACTTATGTGATTGTATCATGGTTTGTGTAGCTCATTGTCCTTCTGTCCAGATCACATCGCTTGGTACTGTAGTAAGGAGAAGGGGAGTTAGGCCGTGTGTCCATCTAGCTTCTTCTTCTGACCGTTAAATGCTGGAAGTACGCTGGGAAGCGCTGATCTCAGCGCACAATATGCAAGGAAGCAGTCTGAAAGTAACGTTAGCTCAGTGCGGTAGCTAGCTTGATAGCTGACAGATAACATTGGCTAACAACACGCATACAGTGATTTAGCTCAACACTCAGAAATATTAACTCATTGAATGCCATGGACGTCCTTCGACGTCCAATTGAATAGTGACGTAGAGTGCCACGGACGTCCTTCGACGTCCAATGCGTTTTTTGACGGTGGGACGTCGATCAAAGCCATCCGCAGCTCCTGTACAACTATAGTAGCTATTGGAGGTCTATAACCTATTTTACAGAACCCTTAGGTGGCGACAGTGCTCTCCAGATTACAGAAATGTCAGGAATACACAGCCTGAATTAGCCTTGATGAAAGAGAACCCGCTCATGCTGCAATCCAGAGCCATGTAGATTGTTCTGGCTGCAACTGACGGTGCGTGCGAACACAGTCAATCCGCGCACACAACTGAGTCCTTCTGCCTCTGTCTGTCTGTCAGCATAGTTTCTCCACATGATTAGCCGCTAGAAAAGCAGCAGCGCGACACTGAAAAGCCAAACCTTTCACTGCAGTCCGCGTGTGGCTTCTCCATGTTGCGCTGCCTGGGAGGCGGCGCTTCCCAGGCTTCCTAGAGACGCTTGGTGCGAGGCTGTGTGTTACTAGTGTGGGGAGGAGTTTTCAGCTGAGGGGGGGGAGGGGGGGTGGGGCACGCAGGGCAGGACACAACTACACCACATCACTACATCAGAAAATATTACCGTATCTAGAGTCAGTGAATGTGCTTGAAATGCTGCATTTCACAAAAGGCTGAATATCTCAGCTTATAATTTGAAATGCCTGAAAACGCTGAAAACAACCTATCTTCTCCGGCTCATAACTAAAGAACGGAAAATGGTATCAATAAACTTTTTTTTGCTGATGATACAATAGAGTCTCCTTGTTCTTTTTGCGTGTTCGGTGTTTACATAGTAATATCACACAATATTCTGTGGGCCTCGAGAAATCACTGAAAACGCTCTGAAAACTCTGGCACTGGGAGCGTCCGTTCTCCAAAAGTGGCTGGCACCCAATGAGTTAAGTGTCCAGCCAATCTGCTCCCACAATTGAGCCTTTGTGTCTCTGTTGTGATAGTTTCTCCATGTGATTAGCTGCCAGAAAAGGAGCACCTGACACCAGCGTCTTTCTGAGAAGTTCAAATATTTTCAGCTGGGAGCCGGCGCGCAAAAACGCCGGAGCACTCTGAAAATAGACGCTGGGCGCAGTGCACTTTCTCTAGACGTCCGTCCGTGTGTGCCCGCATACGCTGTCCCCTCATTGGAAACAACAGAAAAAAGACGCTGGAGCTTAGGAAAAGAAGCTAGATGGACACAGGCCCTTAGGCTATTATTGACTTATCAATGTGCCTGTGCAATCTCTAAGAAAACGAAAATAATATATTATACATGACACTTAAAAGGACTGTGGACTGACTTTGGCCTAGTAAAGACTTGCTTCCTCTCTCGACTGCGGCCAGCTCCACTGCAGGGCCAGATGATGCCTTCACATGACTCAGGCTTCAGCCTAGGGCCAGATGATGTAGAGGAGGCCAACTACAAGAACAGTAGATATAGTTGAGGAGGCGTTCGTCAGTTGTAGCTGTTCTTCTCCCTCCAGTGCTACAGCAGATGGAGGTGACCTTGACCACTGGAATGCTGCAGTACAAGTGGGTGTTGTGAAGCTTGATGGTGTAGTAGTCTGTTTGCACCACATAAGGTATGCCCAGCTGAGCTCTGTGTAGATGCTGCTGATCTCTTATAAGCGTCATGCTATTCAATGCATTGATTTAATACAGTATATACACTCTACTACCACTTCTACCAAGGATCCCATGGGATGGGACTGCTTGTGGAGCAGACGCAGCTCGAGGGGTCCTGCCTGCTCCGGTAACGGGGGACATCGGGGGGGCGGGGGGAGTAGTCCTCCACAGCTGAATGGAGGCTAGCATCCAACTCATCACTGTTAGATGCCATGTTTGTTTTGACGCACCCACTTTTCAACGGTCCAATCAATCTCCTCGAAACCGTATGTCCCTCCTCTCTAGCGGCCTGTTATCCAATCAAATTCCTCCACGTTGTGGTCCCGCTCACAGTCAACGTTTCACTCGGAAATATGAGGAAGTTGAGCATCAACTAAAAGTACCCCTCTTTCTTTCTTTCTTTCTTTCTTTCTTTTTTCTTTCTCTCTTTCTCTCTTTCCTTCCTTCCTTCCTTCCTCTCACCCTCAGGATGGTCTTGTCAACCCAACCATCAGAAAGGACATGAAGGCCTCTCAGAAGCTTTACTGCTGTCCCATCGAGGGTTGTCCCAGGGGTCCTAACAGACCTTTCTCCCAGTTCTCCCTGGTGAAACAAGTAAGCCTATGTCTGCTCCGAGCTCCAAATCATTTGTCATCCTATAGCCACAGACTCACTGGTGCACAATTAAGAGGTCTCAATTAATGGGAATTAAGGAATACTGGTAGATTTTTCCCATTGAAATCCATACTTCCTTTTTACTTTCATAAAAAAACACACACACACACACACACACACACACACACACACACACACACACACACACACACACACACACACACACACATACACTTTTCACTTTTGGCCAATACCAAATACTGTTCCCATCTATTGCTTTTACTGATTAAATAATAATATTAGACCATTTAGTTTGGGATCCTTGGATAGAAAATGTTTCAAGTCACTTACTTAAATGTAACATAATGGTCCTTCTGGTATTGGGGAAGTCCTCTACCCAGTTTTAAGTTGACATTGACACAATATCAAAAAGTGAACTTCTTCTTTGTGCTTGGATCTGTTTTATCGTAGCACTTTATGAAGGTGCACGCAGAGAAGAAACACAAGTGCTCAAAGTGCAACAATGGCTACAGTACCGAGTGGGACCTGAGGAGGCACATAGAGGATTGTGGAAGGACCTATCGCTGCACGTGTGGCTGCCCTTATGCCAGTAGGGCGGCGCTACTCTCGCATATCTACAGGACAGGTCACGAGATTCCTACAGAGCACAGGTATGCACATACCCCAGCTAGGTTTGGCTTGGAACACTGTGTTGGGTGCTGAGTCTGGTTAGTTTGGACTCATGATCTGTGATTCTGTGTTTCATTCCAGAATTCCCCCAGTGAAGAAGCGCAAGATGGAGAAACTGTTGAGTGGTTCTGTAAAGGTGAAGCCCAACGAGTCAACATGGCCGATCATGAATGCCGGTAGAGAGTTCTCAGAGCGCTCACTCCCTTCTGATACAACAGTCCACCTCCCAGACTCAATATACCAGAACTTGAACCCCCGGAGGAGCCTCCAGAAGTTGCTCCTACCCAAGCCCAAGATGGCTCTCGTCAACGTTCCTGTGATGCAACTGGCCCACCTGCCTGTCCTCCTTCCGTCCACTGAGAGCGGGGCTCTGAGGTCTCTAGTGCTCACAGTAGACAGCCAAGGTTCCCTCAGCACCCTCCAGCTGCTGCCGCAAGCCATGGGGGCTATGGTGCCCCAACTGGATTCTAAGAATCTGGGTTTCAAGGGTAGCATGCCTAGCTCCCGCTCTAGCCTGGGGCCCATCAGCACAGGGGTGCAGGTGAGTTTGGAACGTGTGTGCTCAGAAGAGCCTGTCAGCAGCATGGGAGCACCACGAGGGAGGAGCACCTCCACCAACATCCAGACGGACAAATCCTACCTGTCCAGAACACCCACAGGGATGGGGGTCGGAGTCGGGATGAGCTTGTGCTCTGTGGGCGAGTCCTCGGTGTCATCCTGCTCCCAGACAGACATCAGCGTGAGCGCACAAGTCCTCCTGCCGGTAAATGTCGAGACCCAGACCTTCTCCTCCAGAGCCAAAGTCACCTCCACGATTGGAGCTCAGACAGACCACCCCTGCCTGAGCCAGATTCCTTGCTCCTCTTCATCTGCAGCCCCCTATAAAACCAGAGAGACCCAGACCAACTATCCCACGTCTGTCCCACAATCGGAGGAGAGCGCTCAGGACCAGGCTATCATGTGTTCTAACCTGTTTGACCCCGACTCCCTCAGTGTTTCCACCCAGACAGCTCTGGCCCTAGATGACCCCCTCACTGCTGCAGGCAGCAGTCTCTACGATGACTCCAAGTCGGCGGGAGGCATGTGTTTCGGGGTGCAGACAGACGAGCTTAACTCCAGCAGCATGGCAGACAACCAGACCCAGACTATGACTTTGTTGAATGACCTAGAGAACATTCTTTCTGACAGTATGTCAGGCCACCAGGTGCTCACTGAGGCGTCGGCAGGCTGTGGGTCTGTTCAGGAGCAGCACACTGGCATAGACTTTGACTTTGAGGCGTTCTTAAATGCGGTGCACATCCAGACACAGACAGAGGAGAGTGACCTGGGAGGACTGGGCGGTGACACACCGCTGGAGTCTCTGGACAGCCACACCCAGACGGACTTCCTCCTGCTGGACGAGCTGGACCAGAGTCGGACCCACGCGAGCGACCTGGAGCTCGAGATGTTCGACACGCAAACGCAGACCGACCTCAATTTCCTGCTGAGTGCCGGAAGCCACATGCCACTGGGCAGCATCCTGCGCCATTCTAGCTTTTCCATGAGCACAGAGTCCTCAGACACCGAAACACAGACGGACATCCCCTCGTTTGCCGCGGGCCTGTGTGCTGCTCAGACCTGTCCTGTCCCTCAGGGAGAGCAGCACGCGAGGCTGCTGAGCAGTGCCGAGACGCAGACCGCGACCAGCCAGGCAGAAAGCCTCGGACATCTATTCCTGACCAGCAATGAAACGCAAACCGTCATGGATGACTTCCTGTCAGCGGACCTGGCCTGGAACATGGAGTCCCACTTGAGCTCAGTGGAGACCCAGACATGTGAGGAGCTGTGTGCTCTCTTTCAACAGCCCGAGAAACCCAACAGCTGAAGAAGCCCCTGTCGGTGCAGCTGCCTCACCCCCCGCAGAGCGGGTCTCTGGTGTCTGCCTCTCTCCCTCCAGGAGGAATCACTATATATTGTCCTCCAGCTGTAGGAGCACAGGGGAAGCCAGTCTTAGCAGTGAGAATTCAGCGAGTCTCTGAACATTCCATCGGGGGCATCATGTCCAAAACCTCTCCCGACATACTGTATACCCCGATAGCTCCGCTGCACTTTATTAGTTCTTTGGGCATGATTTATCAACTACTCTGCCAGTTTACATCCCATATTTATTCATTTGCACATAAGATAACATAACATACTGTATGTGTGTCTTGTCTGAAATGCCAGTTTATTCCTAACATCTTTGTGTACAAACACTAGAGATGGTTGTCACTGTTTGGTCTTGTAGCCTACATACCAGCAGTTTGAAAAATGATTTCAATAGCTCGTCAGTGTCAGATCTGCTCCCTCACACCTCAAACTTTTGAAAGGCTTTAGCTGTGGGTTGCTTTCAAGAAAATGATGCTAAAATGTGTTATCCTTTCATCACAGTCTTGAGATTTGCATAATGATTGCATGAAAAACTCAATTCAAACTTTATGTTCTACAACAAACAATATGGTGCATTTAGTAGATTTTTTTGCTAATCTAACAAATTTCTCCTTTGTTTTTAAATTGTGCATGAAGCCTTCATTTGGTGAGCAGTGCAGAAACATGAATATGAAATAGCAATTTTGTGCTTCGTGTGTTTGACGACTGCCTCGCTGACGTCGCCTTGTCAGTGGCAAAATGGTGAACTTTATGATCGAGAACAACATACTGCAATGTTTGCACGCAATGCAAAACTCAACCACCAATCAAGATAAATGTCTCCAGAATAAACCCCCATGAGGCTTTGCAAGTATGAACATGGCATTAGTCAAAAGCCATCGATAGATATCCCTGAAGCTTATATCATTAATCGTGTAGATGTGGCACGAGTGAATTAAATGCTCATTTAAAAATCTTGCGCAACTTTCATTGAAATGTGATTGTGAAGTACAGTGTCGTGTGATCACCATTTTGTCTGTGGGCCACTCGCTAAGCAGTAACTTTGAGTCTGTTAGCGTTAGCAGACGAGGCTGTCAGTGTCTTTGACTTATTCATTAGCTGGCTGTAAGTGTATACAGTAGCAGCACACGGTGTAATGATACTGTATAGAAATGCACAGTGGATTAGGGGCTAGGCTTTAGCTCCTCTGTTGCCACGGAGTTAATTGCGGTTGTATACATTCACGACGGCAATAAGCCCCGTTGAAATGAAATGTCTTCGTTGAGTTGTACCAATGTGGTGCAGTGTTTTGTTTTTTAGTTTATAATTGTACTACTCCTATTTTCATTATGCATTGGTTTACACAAAGTTATACCCAGTTACCTCATTTGCACAGGCCCCCCACGCAGACTGTGTTCTACTAAGGAACACTGACATATAGACCTTGAGTATTTGTTTATATTTTATTATGTTTGTGCCTTAACCCAAGTATTATCTTTTGTTCTGTTATTTTTTTTCTTGTCTTTTTTTCTTCTTTTTAAGATCAACCTTTTTGTTACAGACTATTCAATTTGCTGCTCTGAGATAAAAAAAAAAAAATCATTATCAGAAGTATACTAGAATAGTATAGTTTTGGAAAATGAAGCAACATTTAAAAAAAAAAAAAAATCCTAATCCTTTTGTCTTTTATTTGCATGTTAAATTCATATATGGGCGTATTCCTCATGGTTGCATGGAATATCGTAATGTCCTGAATGGTTTCTGAACATGAATAAATGCTCAGAAAGCATCGATGTGCAGTCTTGTCAAAGTTCTGTGAATGCTGTGCAGCATTTAGTTGAAGACTGTTTTATTTGTCTAATACAATAATACTGCATTTGTAAGGATGGGTGGTTATCATTAAGAAGGGTTTGTTTTCACATGACCATCTGGGAACGAGTCACTCGGGAAACCATTCAAAAGGGCCGGGGGCACTTTCAAAAAAATACCTGGCAGGTGATTGGATGAACCATCTTGTCTATCACAGGCTCGCGCTCGCTGGCGTCACACCAAAGCCCGCCCCAAGCTGCCTCTTAGGATGCTGATTGGTGCGAACCACTGGTGGGACGGATTCAAACCAATAGATTGGAGTGTGACAAGATGAATTTGTCATGTGATCTCATGATCTCGCGTGAATCCAGCTGCCTGGAAGGTTAGGCTAACATTATTACAGCTGTCTGGAAGGTTAGGCTAACACTATTACAGCTTGTAGATGTTTGTGGAAACTGAAGAATGTACATGACGCTGTGCCCAGATATAACATGCTTAGGTTTTTGCACTGTATCCAAAAGTTCCAAGACAGTTTCCCTATGTTATACAGTATTTTGACATTTACATTAAATTGCCGCATTTGTTGTATTGATAATACTACTTCTAATTTATGGTTCTTGAATTGAATACTGCTGGGAAGACGTCTCGCTTAAAAAGAACTATGTATAGAAGCCTACATTGTCTTAAATTACAGTGCTTAAGTTTCTGTCTGTTGGGAGTGCATGCAGTTTTTCCCCAGCACTAATTCTTTGTTTTGTTGATCTTAGCAGCCTTTGGTCGTTGTTTATGTCGCCTAACTGTCGAGTTAAAGGTTGCCTTGTTATGTTTCATTGATGAAGCTGTACTGCAGAATGCTCCTAATAAACTGCTGGAAAAGTGGATACTTTGTTGTTGTTGCTTTATGGAAGTGTTTATTCAACAGCATGATATCCTTACTAGTAGACCAGTGATACTCAACTTGCGGCCCAGGGTCCAGATGCGGCGCGCGATAGGGTGCCGAGTGGCCCCCCCCCCCCCCGACCATTTTCTAATTCACAATGAAAACTAATGTTAAATAAAGTTTGACTGAGCTCCAGCTAAATTGTCAAATATGCCTAAGTCTGCTCGCTGCCCCAGGCACTTACAGTATATGTACTTAACTATGCAAAAAAATTGTCAGACTAAACTTTGGCTGACACCCCAAAATCCTACAATCTGCTACAGAAAAAAATATATGTTTGTTTATTGCCTGGCCCCTGGCCTCCTGTCATTTTGCCCCTGGGCAAAGCAAGTTGAGTATCCTCCCTGTAGTAGACCATCCGCTCTGGTGCCATTACAACAATCATCTATCTGGATATAGCAACCCAGTACAAATGTAATTACCGTAAATTAGCTATTTTATTTCACAATGCGTACAAGAGCATGCAGCCATGCACTTTCAGGTTTTGGTTTTAGTCAGTATCGTTGTAGTTCTTTGAAAACAGCAGTTCCACCAAGTGGAATATTTTCGTTAAGGTAAACACCAAAGAGGTAGTATAATAAAACAGAATAAAACACATATTGTAGTAATTGGCTAGGGTTCGACATACATGACACGTGATGATTTCGGGTCTGAGCACAATGTTGCACTAAAGGGATAGTTTGTACTAATGGGCCTATAGTGCATACCTGAATGATGGCAATCTCACTTTGATATCCAACAGTCAATAGGAATAATTTCACAAACTGCCCCTTTTATCAAGCACAAGTTACCACTTTTCATTATTCCACATTAGTCGCAGTTGTTTTTTTCCAATATTTTAAAATGTGTAAACCGGGTGTAATTTGGTGCTTTTATATTGCTAAACCACGAAGCAGACATTTTGGCATACGCTACAGAGCAGCACAGAGGCGATCTGACATGAGCTGCAGCTTGTGGTGAAGGGTTGAATGCAGGAACTGAAGGCAGACCCTATAGCCGGGCTTCTTACTCATGCCGTTGCTGGGTAACTGGAACAGCCAGAAAAGCATTCGTGGGAAATAGAACAAAAAAGGCACGAATGGCATATAGAGCCCAACTTTTAAGCATCTTTTGCTGCTGTTGTCTCCACTTGACAGTTATTGCCATGTGGTGGTGAGTGAACCCAGGGTCTGAAAATATGCGTTTATGCCAGACTGATGTCATGTGTTGAGCTGCAAAAATACCAAAACCAAATAAATGATATGTGCAACAGTGTTACCTTATGAAACATGTTATTATTCCAACTATTCAATCTAGTTGGATGGATCTAGCGTTGTAACAAAATGTGACGTCGTTACTGAACCTGTGAGTTTCAAAAACCTTTGAATCACATCCTCATGCGGCGTCAGAGCAAGTCTGTTCAAAGCAGTTTCTGAGAGGCTGGTATAAGGAGCTTGGTCCCGAAGAGAATAGGCAGCTGGGGTGCAGCTGGGCCGGTGTACTTGCTGCACCCACCGCCGGGTGGCAGCACTTGGGTGACATGTTTGCCCATGTTGGAGTAGCTGGTGCGCTGCACAGTGTCTGCTTTGGCGGTGAGGGCGACCTCATACCTGCTGGGAATGGAGACACTGAAAGCGGAGATCAGGTGGTGGTGGTGGTGGTGGTGGTGCTGATGCTGACAGGTGCAGTAGGTGGAGGTCAGAGTTGCACCGTAGGTGTCCTTAGCTATCTCCGGGTTGACGACAGTGTCCGCTCTCGTTCCGTCTCCTCTCTCCACACCAACACACTCCTTGGCAGAGATGATGACACTGTCCGCCTGTGAGGTCTCTCCCCCTGCAGCGCTCTCGTCATTGCAGAGCTGGCCACTGACCTTCTGCGCTTTGAGCTGAGGTGATTTGACTGGTGGTAAGACTGTGAAGTTATTCATGGAAAGTACTATGTTAGTGGGTCTGTGGGTCTGTTTAGAATGCCTAGTGGGCCTGTTCTTAAACATGGGGTATGTTGAGGCCAGATGGTGAGGCAGCAGGGGAGATGACGGCTGTTGAGAGAGACTGAGCGTCTCTTGCTCGACTATCTTTTCTGTGAAGAAGAGATGTTGAGTGGCAGTCTGCATGGCAGTGAGGACTGGGCTATAGGTTCTGGCCCGGAGGCTTAATGGTGTGGTCTTCTTTAAGCTGCTGTCATGGGGGTCCGCATGTGGCTCGCAGCGGTACTCAGGACAGCCGTCTGAGCCGTCCACGTTTGAGAGTTTTAGGTCAACACACAGGAGGCAGTGGTGGTGGTCTGGCTCCCCGGTCTTGGGTTTCTTCCCTTTCTTCCTAGGCAGAAACATGCAGGCCAGTGGAGTAACTCTGCCCCAACCCCGGACCTGTGTCAAAACCAAATACAGTTTCTATGAAAACAACATTTTTTGATATGGTTTGAAACTGAAAACAGCTCAGCTCATGTTTACAGAATTGCTTATTTTTTCAACTGGCAACAACATAACTAAAAAAAATAAGCAGCAAGGCTTGAGGAACTGATGGCATGGCATCAGGCAAATCCGGTACCAGTATCAGAGAATTTCCCTTATTCATAGCCTAATGCCAATACCAAGAGCCACATAACATGTCAGAAATCAAAGCAAATTGACATGCATCTACTTTACATTTATTGGCTCTCTCTTTTGAAAAATACATTATATATATGTGTGTGTATGTATATATATATATATATATATATATATATATATATATATATATATATATATATATATATATATATACATACAGTATATATACGTAAGTATATATAATGTATATATTTTTTACATACAGTATATACATATATACACACACACACACACACACACACACACACACACACACACACACACACACACACATACATAATATATATATATATATATATATATATATATATATATATATATATATATATATATATATATATATGTATATATTATTATTATTTTATTATTTTTTTCTTTTTGGTGACCCACTGACCAGCTATAGCAGGTTGGAATCAAAGTGTGAAATGAGTATACAAACCTATTAGAGGGTAAATTAGATCAAGATAGGCTAGTAAAAAATCTTGCAGTAGGCTATGCAGATATTCAGTCACTTACAGCTTCTTCCCAACTGAAGCAGTGATACTCGTAGGGCTCCTGTTCTTTCAACAAGTTATCCTCGCTGATATCTAGCAGGGCATCGACGTGATCCTGGTCTGGTCCCATGCAAGGCTGCTGGTCCCATCCTGTGTCCTCCATATCTGGAAATCCATTTTCTGATCCGTCCACAGCTGCCTGGTCAAATTCTTTAAAGGTTGCCATTAGACTAATGAGCAGGCCTAGTTCATGGCGAGATCTGTGAAAAGAAATCAAAAGAAACAAAATGTCTAAAACATCATTACTGCAAAACGTAGGCTAGTTTATTTTCTGTTCGGGTTGTGAAGTTACAGACAAAACTGTGCGGCACCATAAAACCAGCTGATCAGTTCTTTCTGTTTGTCCAGTTCAAACTCCACTCACCAAAACGAGACTGAATCCACGGTGCACTTATAGCCAGTCTCTATCCAAACTTTTAAGCTCTCCGTAACAGACAGCGGCATTCAAACCGAATTGTAATCTATCTTAATTCCTTAATATGCATCCGCACGAATTGCTGGCTCGTCGACAGAATGGATTACTCAAACAAACAAAAGTGTAGGCTACAGGGCGCATTCAGAGTGGAGCTGCAACGCCGTCGTCATGGCAACGCGTAGAGGCTGCACTGGGAAGATGTGACGTAGTGGAAAGGGGAGGGGCTAGATGCGCTATGTCGCAGCCCCATCTACTCCATCTACTCTGACTCGCATCAATGTTATGTAATTTAAGAATCTGTCTCCATGCCACTACCTGTCAGGTATGGTGTAATCTGGTGATGTCACTGCAGCAATATTGCCTGAATAGAATAGAATAGAATAGAATAGAATAGAATAGATTATATCCTATAGAAGATTCTAGAATAGAATGGATTGAATAGATTATATTCTATTATAGAAGAGTAGATTATAGATGCTATTCATAGAATAGAATAGAATAGAATAGAATAGAATAGAATAGATTAGATTAGATTAGATTATATCCTATAGAAGATTCTAGAATAGAATGGATTGAATAGATTATATTCTATTATAGAAGAGTAGATTATAGATGCTATTCATAGAATAGAATAGAATAGAATAGAATAGAATAGAATAGAATAGAGAGCATTGACATGATCAGAACTGTGAATAATATCATTGACTGTCTTGCCACCTTATGCATATACATTTTAGATGCTTGAAGAGGATCATTACATTTTCAGATGATAACATTTGCATTAAGCTATTTGTTTTAGGATACTGTGTAGCCTTAGTATAAGCAGAGTGGATATGTAAAGAGGAAGTTTTGAGGTTAGCCTAATTGTTGAAACAGGAAACCATTTTGGTTAGTGGCCAAGTTGGAACGTTCAACTCCGCACGTAGCCCAGTGCTCCAGCAGCAGCAGCAGCAGCGTCACGTCACCGAGGGAGACACGAGCATGATGCAGGCTGGCTGCTGTGGGACGAGTCGACAGTGCGTCAACGCCTCATATGAACATGGGTTCTCATTGTATTTTCTCGACAATATGGTTGTAACTTGTAGGCTATTATTGATTCCCTTATCTGAATGACATTTGCATTCATTGTCTGATCTGCTGGGGGGAATCGTATTTAGTTGGCGCACGCCGCGCACCGGCAACAGCTGATTGGTCCAGAGCTGCAGAGTGTCCGCCTCTGACGCAGCGGGAGCACCTATCCGCCGCGTGTGTGTGACACTGTGGCACCTGACAGCTTCTTCTTCTTCTGGCTCGCCGGCCGGGTCTTCTCCATCACGAGTCACGACCACTTGGCTTCTGCAGTAGGTACGCAGGGAGGAGGAGAGCGCTTTTTATGGAAACGGAGTCTGCGCGTCCTGTCGTGGTCATGTTGCCTCCAAAGAACTGCCTGCCGAGGAACTACAGCTGTATAGCCGGGCTGTTCGGCGGCTTGGCAGCGGCAGCCCCGAAGCTTGAAGATGGGGAAGATTTCGACATGGACATGGTCAACGGCACCTGTGAGCCCGCCGAGAGCCCCGTGGTGGATGTGAGACCCAGGGGCAGGGAGCTCTTCCTGAAACCTCCACAGAGTCCAACAACCCTGCGTCGGAGGTGCAAGTCCCTGCCGACACCCACGGGGAGAGCAAAGTTGGAGATAGCCCGCACTCGAAGTCCAACGAGTCAAAAGAAGGTCCGGTTCGCCGACTCCCTGGGTCTGGAGCTCATTTCAGTGAAGCACTTTGACGACACAGACATGCCGGAGGTCCCAGAGCGCATACTGGCTAAATTCCCAAAAGGACCCCTCCACCTGGACCACTCGGAGACTAAATTGCCCCGGGCCCCCACTCAGTCTGTGTTCATGGAGTTGCAGTTCACAAACCCGGGCACATTACCCGGCTTTGCGCAGAAGGTGCGAGAAGTCAGAGTGATGTTGGAAACAGTGGAGGCAGACGAGTTCAGTCTCTCCGGCTTTGTGCGCGTATTGAATCTGGCATTTGAGAAAAGCGTCTCTTTGCGCTACTCCCTCAACAATTGGATAACATGCATGGACAGCTTGGCATCCTATGTCCCCGAGTCGAGTGATGGTGTCACTGACAAGTTCTGTTTTAAGATCATCACGCCTACATTTCTAGACAGTGGGGGCACGTTGCAGTTTGCAATTAAATACTGCGTCGGCGGGGAAGAGTACTGGGACAATAACAATGGAGACAACTACAGAGTGCGACGTCACAGGTTTAAGATGTCTCCGCCGCGAGAGTGGGAGAACGGCTGGATCCACTTCATCTGAGTCCAGCGTTGCCGCCTGTGTCTGCATTGGCAAGCAAGCTGCGTGCGTAATTTGCGCGCAATCGATTCTTCCCTGAAGATTATGGCCTGTTGATTTCTTTTTTTACTGCCATTGTCTGTCAGTGTCAGCTATACACTGTCATTTTGTGACACTGTGAAATTAATTTCCTCTCCCGCCGAGTTCAAATATTGGCTCTGCTATATAGGCTAGTAATCGGCTGGACAATAGGTGCCCAGTGTGGGAAGCTGTTGAGATAATTTGCCTTGGTGCCAAGGCTCTGTACAGCTCGCTGCCCTTTGGGGGTCACGTTCACGTGGTTATGTAACGTGGAAACACGTGCCAGGGAAAACGTGGCAGGGAATACCGACTTTAAGCATCACTGCTGCTCAGTGCTCTCTCTGAGGAATTTGGTCTTGTTACATAAAATCTTCAACGGTCCTCCATCCCATGTTTTCTCTCCTCCTTCCCTATGTGCTATTTTTGAAGATATGCATTAATATGGGAATGGCTGTGCATCAGTTGGCACTGATCGGCTCACGTGGATCCCATGTGCACCTGTCTTACCCAGCAGTAGCCTATTCCTCTCTATCTCCTGCAGGCTGGGGCAGGCAAAAGGAAGACACCTTAGCCACAATGTCTTACTGAATATGTGGCACAGGATTTTGTTCAAAAGATTGAATGCATGGTTCCATTGTCATGCAGTTGAAAAATGCCTTATATAAGCCATGATGGGGTTTGTTTTCAATTGAATCTTGTGCAATATTTATTTTTCATTCGAACCGATTTAAATGCATTAAACCCATTTGAACATACATTTTAAAATTATGGGGCAACACAAAAATACATATTTCAAACCATGCAGTGACAGCTACTCATAAGTCCAACTTTTTGTGTATACAGACCCTTCCAATTGACCCATGATACATATTGCTGCATTGTTATGAAAAAGGTTGAAGAAACATGGTGCCGAATTCAACAGTAATAGTAATTATTAAAGAGCCATGATTGACACAAAAAAGGCCAAACCAATGTCAAGTCCAAAGACAAGGAATTCTCTGCAGCACATTTTTCCATAACATAAAACTGCCTCACACATATTCCATAAAACCATGAAGGCTACATTGATAACAAATGAGTTTCAGCACCACTCTCATCCCGCATAGTGTAAATACCACACAGAACATTTTGTTCTGAATGAACACCATGTTCCCTCTGGAGCCCAAAGTCTGTTGCTGTTTGCGGGTAAATTTACCTCAGATTATAGTCGTGAACCTTTTCTCCTCTTCTTCAGGTTGACCGTTAAGAAACAGACATTATTTTTTTTAAACATTGTTTTCTAACAGATAAATCCAAATGGAAAAGCATAAATGTAGAGTTTCAAAACTTACAAACAAACAAACACTTAGCATTTCATTTCAAATGTTCTCGGTCACTCTTATTGTTGTTATCTGTAACTACATTTCTCATAGAGCAGTGCTGTCTTTAAAGTAGTTATAATACCGATGACTGTTTAACTGGCTTCTTGCTGTGAGGGGATACATGATCATATTATTATATTGATGACCATATTAACTGTGGTCTACAGTATGTACAAGCAAAACTATGGTGTTTCAATTCTATGAGCTACTACAGTGCAACCAGCCTGTACTCTCCAGAGAACGGCTGATGTTACAACCGTCAGTTTTGGGTTAATTCAGTGGAACATCAGCATGAGGGAGATGAGAGATAGGATGGAAAACTGTCTGTTCATGGCAAAAATGACATGACATGTCATAGTGTAACATACTGTATAGGGGGGGAATCGCAGAGTAACTCACGATACGATATGATACTATCACGCTACTTGGCTTTCGATAACGATGGTATCACGATACAGCGATTCTGCGATAATCGATACATTGTGAGCCATTTCATCTGCGATACATCACGATATTTGTTAACATGTTAACATCTGGCGTTAATATGTGTTTTCCGACATCAGATTGCAATCAGATCGTGCTTGACCACTTGAAAGTACAGGTGTAAACGCCCCCAAATTGAAGACGGATTGCAATCTGATCAGCCAAAAGCACCTCGGGAGGTGGTCAGGGATGCATTGTGTACACATTGAACACAAGTGTAAATGCAATGTGTCCTCAATCTGGATACAGCAACTTTATGTGGATTGAGAGGACACCCATTTCTCCCATCAGATTACAATCAGGTGGCAGAAAACGCATGTTAACGCCAGGTGTAAATGGAATCAGGCTAATGTGGTCAAGTACAATCTGATTGCAATCTGATCGCAGAAAACACATGTTAATGCCAGGTGTAAATGGCCTCAACTGAAGAGGAAAAAATACCCCTAAAAAGGCAAACAACAGGAATTATGTATTTATTTATTCATAGAATTGACATGAAACAATGTACAGTGCACCATGTTCCCTCTTTAACACACACTGACAACTTGTCCACGACTCCATGTAGGAAAGGATACAAAATAATTCCTCACTAAAATCTTTTCAATCTGTGTAAATTAAATTTGCAGAAAAAATTAATGCAAAAAAGAATGCAAAAAATACACATTTCAGGATCAAATGTCACGATATGGCATCACAATATGGTATCACCATACGGGTGCCAGTGTATCGATAATGTATCGCAAAGAAGAAGTATCACGATATATCGATATTTCAATATTTTCTCCCACCCCTAAACATAGGCAGTGGTGTGCAGTGAGTACACCTCACTCCCTGAGACCTCAAGAGGCCCTCTAGCGACAGACACTAGAGCCCAAATAGGTTTTAGCCTCCTTGCTGCCTCTCATGATGCCGGAGGTTCTGAGTTCGATCCCCAGCTGCGGGGGACTACACAATGCGGATTACAATAGTCAAATGATTTCCTCAAATTCAGTTCTTCCTCATGCTTTGGGTTGTTTGTTTTTTAAGTTCAGCTGTAAATATGTGGTGACATGATCAACTTCTGACGGCCTATTGCTTCTTGAAAGTTGCCATAATCCAGTTCAAGGGAACAACAGGAAGAGAACTGTTGATTCCAGAGCTCTGACTAACATCATTTTTGGCCTTTGTTTACATCATCATGGTCTCAGAGGGAGGTTGTCTATATTTCATGAAGCCATCAAGTCTGGATGTGGATAAAGACCTGTTCCTGTAACCACTTAGTTTTTTGGAGCAGTTCCACTGTGAAGCCATCAGTAATGTTTATATACTGCCTCCAAATCTAATATGCGATGAGCTGGGACTGCTCTGATGTTGTGGGTGAAGTTTCGCCGAGGTGTGTTTACCTCCACCGTGATGTACAAAGCCCTCTCAGAGTTTGACAGATGTTCCAGCGCTGAGTTGATGTTTGCCCGCCAGGCTTCGCTGTGTCGGTGTACAGAGCTGCACTTCTTTCATCTGTTTCTAAAGCTACAAAAGACGTGTGGTCTGGCCCTGTAAGAGCTTTCTGTGTGTTGTTGTGTTGTTGTTGCTAAAGCATCCAGGCAGTGTGATACCAAGCATGAAGGTTGAGACTGCTGAAATCGCTGCAAAAGAGATGCACCAATACCACTTTTCAAACATAGATTGTGATGATTAAACTTTAACCATTAGCCTAGACCAATTAATTACTTTTACTGAACAAGACCGATTATTTGACATGAACTACTGAAATATAATACATTTTTCTCTTTGGTTTAAGATTCTTGCACTGGGGGAATATTGTGATGCCAATACAAGTCTAAAGCTGCTGTCTAATGCCACTGTTATTGGTGCGTCCCTAACTTAAATAAGACGAAGGGCTTAATCTGGTCTAATTACATGGGATTTTCACCACTGTATACATACTGTTTTGCATCGAAACTCACTGATATATAGATATGTATTTAAATGTGTTATTAATGTTTCATATTGAATGTCTTCCTGGTACTGAACTATGTTGTGTATATTTTAATGCATTTTTGAAGCAGGATTGCGGAGATATGAATGGTTAAATAATGAGGGTTGTTGATGATCATATAAGTTACCCAAAATATAAACCCCCAATTCAATGGATATGTAAAAAAAAAAAAAAGCACACTCCAATAAAATTATCAGATCTTTTTCAAGAACTTTGACAATTTAAAAACGAGGCTGATGATAGAATTGGAATATTTTGTCTTAACATGATGTTTTATATAACTGTAAGCTATATTGCGAAATATTTCCTGCCTTAACCAGAAATGAAATTAAGTCTTCACTGAAAATGACAGCAAAATAAGCGCAGTGAATCTGAGTGAAATGGATATATTAAAAACCCCCACGTGCATAACTTTACACTGCCTTATTACAGTTTACTTACTGCATCTGAACTGTAGCAATGGAATATTTTGGCCTATAGGTTTCTGCCTCTGAAGTCCAAATGCACTTTGGTGTGTATGTTTTGGTAATAGTGACTTATGATTGTAGCTGATATTGAGGCAAAGTATTTTTGTATAATGCACTTTGAATGAGGACACGGAAAGGGATGGAGTCGCTGTGAAAGTATAGATATGACACCGCCTGTGAAAAGCTACTAACAAAGATGATTTTTATTCCTTGTCATACTTTACTGCTCTTTCTTCTCACTGTGAAAAAGTCAAAATCACACTTGTCACATTTATAACCATTGTATGCCACTGAACGTTTCTTCGGTTTGCTTTCTAGCCAGTGAATCTTCTGTTTTTTGTAAACCTATGCAAACCCTCTTTTGTGTTATATCTGCAGTCATCTGTCAGTCTGTACTGCAGTCTGCTCTTTTCTTTTGCAGTTCATATTAAACAATGTTTGCATGTGCAACCGGGACACACCTTTATTTTTATGTTTAGTTTGTAATGTAACCTATATTTTAATAAAGGCATTTGTGACGGAAATCAAATGCTCTGTGCAGTCTATTACTGTGGTTCAATTAAACTCACAAACACACAATATGGTAGTGCCTATATGTTAAAGACCCTGGAAACCGAAATCCACAAAAACCTTCTAACTATGTAATTTAGGGTCTTATGTATTGACCTATTCTTGTTTATGAGCAATGAATAACAGTTACATGACAGTTAACCATGGTCATCATTACAACATCCGCTGAGTGCTGAGTCATTGTGTGCGTGCGTGTGTGTGTATATGTTTGTGTGTGTGTGTGTGTGTGTGTCCGCCTTCTACCCAGCCGTTCCTCATTCACAAAGCAGCACTGCAGTGGGCTGCTGTAGCGCTGCACTGCACACATGACTGCACACATGTCCTTGGATTGATTAGGGCCTGATGCCACACCCCCTCTGTGAGATTGGAGGGCTTGGAGACTGGAGGAGGAAGAGGCATAATGTAAGGTACCATACAACCAGACAATACTGTATTCAATGCTGATGAAATCAGTATCAAGCTGATGATCCTTTTGTATGTTTGATCTCTGCTTATACACATTTGTGAAAACCTGGTATTTCCCCAAGGCCCCAAAATATAGTCCAGCTACTCTATACATTTTTTTTTCTTCAAATTACTTTTTTTATTTGCACACAATAAAAAACAGAAACTGATAAAAATGCAAACAGGAGAACAATGTGCAGGTAGAGAGAGGAAACGCTGGAAGGGCTTATTCACAAGGATCTTGATGCACTGATGCACAGTCATGCTCACACACCCATGTGCCAGCGTGCTCACTGCCCGCACAGTCACATCAAACATTTAGAGGAAACACATATTCGAACAAGAAATGTGTGATTTGTGGCTACATTCAGTAAAGCAGCGGTTTACCCAGGGGAGATATGCTGAGCCTGCTGTCACAGCAGTGCTGTGTGCCCTTTGATTCAGTAACACCCGGTGTTACGGCCTGCATGTAACACCCGGTGTTACGGTCTGCATGTAACACCCGGTGTTACGGCCTGTGTAACGCCTGACCTTGGTTTGGTGTGTGTGTGTGGCTCTGTTTCTTTCCATGCCTCACTCTACCAGTGTCACAGTTTAAGTGTGGTGTAGTTACATTACATTACGTCATTTAGCAGACGCTTTTATCCCAAGCAACTTACAATAGTACATTTAAAAAACTAATGCTACTTAAGGAATAAGTAGCAATACGGCGGGGGTACGGTGGCGCAGTCGGTAGCGCTGTCACCTCAAAGCTAAAAGGTCCTGAGTTCGATTCTCGCCTGGGATGCTGTGGGCGCTAGGGTTGTGTTCCCCCCCATATCTTCAGTGCCCACTGCCCAGGTGGGTTATCTCGTCGAAAGGGCCTTTCTGTGTGGAGTTTGCATGTTCTCCCTGTGCTCCCCAGGGGGTTCCTCCGTACATAACCCCCCCACTAAAAACATGCAGAAGATCGTCATCGTCATCCGACCAGTGACGACAACATCTGAAGTTGGTCCCCGGGCGCTGGAAAGAAAAAGCGACCACTGCTCCTGGCCTGCCCCCCCCGGAGGAAAGGACAAGCCTGGATGGGTTAAATGCAGAGGACACATTTCACCGGCCACCGTCAGCATGAGTGTGTGTTTGTGGCCGCATGCATGTGTTGGGTGTGTTCGTGTGACAATAAAAGACGGGCTTGTCCGTCTACTAACTGTTAACTGTTAAAAATAAAAAAAAGTTAAACTGTTAACATTAGTTAGTATTTTATTTGTTCGCTTTTGTTTTTCCACTGTGCCAGCGTAGCTTGCAGGCAACATATGACATGACAACGTCCTGTGATACGGTAGAACGGATACTTGGATGGATATGGAGTGTGTGTGTGTGTGTGTGTGTGTGTGTGTGTGTGTGTGTGTGTGTGTTAACTCTCCATACTGCTGCTTGTTTCAGTAACAGCCTCTCCAGATGATAATGACCACAGCCTCTTACATAAGCGTCATGTTAATGTGATGATGCAGTAATGATGAACGCTCTCTCCCTGGGCTCTGGCTTCACACCACAGCCGTCTCCATCCAGGCTGAAATGAGGGAGGGCAGACCGGACCAACAGAACGACGACCACAGCACCTGCTCCTTTTAATCATGCAGCCCAGTCAATACACAGAGATTGATCTCATGACTTTGGTTTGAATAATTCACACGTGTTGAGTGCTATACGGTGATATTAGCCCTGACTCAGCAGCAGCAGCAGCCAGGCCTGCAGGCTGCAGGCAGCCAGCACCTCATCTCAGTGAGCAGCAGCAGCAGCCAGGCCTGCAGGCAGCCAGCACCTCATCTCAGTGAGCGCCAGACCTGAATAATGGATCGGCTCAATCATCTCTTGCAACTTTGTTTTGGAAAATCCATCCTGTGGCCATTATCAGTTGTTTTGATGTGTCTGCCCTGCACAGCGCTCCAAGATGGCTCCCTCCATCCTTTGGCCTCAGCTGTTCCTTCTTCTCTAAGCGTACTTCTTCCTTTAGCCCGCCCCCAGGTCACCCCCATGCTGATGCTCTTTCCAGAAATCTGTCTCTGGCTTAAATGATGCCGCCTGCACGCCTCATAACACACACACTCATGTGTGTTATGAGGCGTGCAGGCGGTGTTTCTGAGTATGAGTCATACACAGAAACACACACATTCACCCACTCACAAAGAGATGAACATGAGGTGTGGCAGCAGTCATACTCAATCTTCCTCAAACCCTGCCTCAGCCCACCTCTCCTCTCCTCTCCTCTCGTTTGCTCCCCCTCCTTCCATTTCATCTCTCTCTCTCTCTCTCCCCTACTCCTTATGGGTCTCCCTCGCTCTTTCTCTCTCTTACTGTTGGTGTCACTGCTCATTTTCTTAAACAACATAATTCTAGCCTTTATTGAATATCGCTCTTCTGACTGCTTGTAATTGCTGGCAAATGTCATATGCTTGATCTAAACTCTCTCTCGTAACGGGACAAGCCCCGTCTTTTATTGTCACATGAACACCACAACACATGCATGCAGCCACAACACACTCATGCTGAAGGTGGCCGGTGAAAAGTGTCCTCTGCATTTAACCCATCCAGGCATGTCCTTTCCTCCGGGGGGCAGGCCAGGAGCAGTGGTCGCTTTCTCGTACAGCGCCCGGGGACCAACTTCGGATGTTGTCATCACTGGTCGGATGACGATGACGATCTGATCTTCTGCATGTTTTTAGTGGGGGGGTTATATACGGAGGAACCCCCTGGGGGGTATGGGGAGAACATGCAAACTCCACACAGAGAGAAAGGCCCTTACGACGAGATACCCCACCTGGGCAGTAGGCACTGAAGATATGGGGGGGAACACAACCACAGCGCCCACAGTGTCCCAGGCGAGAATCGAACTCAGGACCTTCTGACTGTGAGGCGACAGCTCTACCACTGAGCCACCGTGCCCCCTAATCTGTGATCCCACATAATGCAGGGTCTCATAGTATAGCCCCTTTCAGACTCTTCCAGGTATGACGTCATCGTCACATGATCGTCTACCCTACAAGAGTCCCGTATCTGTACATAGACTTGCCTGCGACTCTCGCTCTCAAGCTGTCTAAATCAGCGATACGCATGTATTTACAAGTGTCACAGAAACATTTCAAAGCCGTCTACTAGATATTATTTTTTCCGGGTTAGAGCTCCCAGCTGTCACAGCGCTCAACAGCGCCACTCTGGTCGAAAGCCTGGTAAAAAATAATATCACCAGCACAGAATTCGGATAGAAAGAAGCATTTATGAGCAGCATCGAGCTTTCAAACCCCTCCGTCGAGAAGCAATGAACCCTTCTGCTCAAGTAGGTGAATTTGAAATGTTTCTGTGACACTTGTAAATACGTGCGTATCGCTGATTTAGACAGCTTGAGAGCGAGAGTCGCAGGGAAGTCTATGTACGGATAAGGAACTGTTAGACGGCAGATGATGAAATCATTATGTGGACAAACAGTTACGAAAGCAGCTAGGTGTATAGGAGACGAGAATGTTTTTCGTTGCCTCAGGGTAATGATGCAAGCGTGTTTACGTTACGTTGTTGGCATGATGTGAATTACTGTTCATCGTGGATTCTCCTTGAAGGGGCGGAGTGGAGTGGTGCTATATCTTCTTAGCAATTCAAAAAGAACTGTGTAGCATCAGTGAAGCCTCGGCGGAGATGGCGGCGCAGCCAGGAGGGAGAGTGCAGCAGCCCGTTCAGTTTCATTATGTCCGCTACATGTGTAGCTACACAGGACAGCTCTGCTGCTTCTGCATCCCTGCTCTGTTATGTAATGCAACCCCCCCCCCTCCCACACACACACACACACACGCACACACACACACGTACACGCACACACACGCACACACACACACACACACACACACACACACACACACACACACACACACGCACACACACACACACGTACACGCACACACGCGCACACACACACACACACACACACACACACGCACACACACACGTACACGCACACACATGCGCACACACACGCGCACACACACACACACACACACACACACACACACACACACACACATGCACACACGCGGACGGATGAGAAAAGCGGTGAGAAAAGCTCTGCATGAGCCTGATGAGGAGGGCTGCTCTCAGTACAGTTACCATTCATGCGTCCTGCCATCTTGAATACATTGTTTATGAGGAACAAGATGACTTATTTCCCGCAAACCATATTTGGACGTGGTGAAGGAACTCGAAAAGAAGAAGCAAGGTTTTCTCAACCAAGCAGTATTATATATGTGCCATAACTGCATAACTGAACACACTGATCAGCGGATTAGTCTCATCTGATTCATAACAGAGATTATGTTCAGAGAAACAATGCAAATCCAAGTCAGCAGCAAACATTCACCCATGTGTGAATGCTATTCTTTGGTCACATAATAGCCTATTTAAGGCTTGCATGACTTTAATTATGCAGATTATGCAGATATTTTCCTCGTGTAGCTGAACAGGTTAGAAAATGGATGTACATAAAAAGTACGGCTCAATAAAAATAGTAAAAAGTTGCTTAAAAAATAGACATTGCGACATTGAGGAGCAGAACTTCCTGGTCTAAATGATGTCATAATGATGTCATTTGGAGCAGTTTTGCCATGGTGTCTGTTAAAGAACATTTGATCAGACTCACACACTTCAGTACTTTTCATTGATCTGAAACATCAGAGGTAGTGTGGAGACACATGGTATTGCTGATGAGGACAGGACATGATATATTAGGATTTCTGTGAGGTTATGAGACTAAATGTGTGTGAATGTTGAGATGTGTATGAAAATGCATGTGCATAAATTAATAACTGAAAGCTTTAATATGGAACCATACTGAACTATATATAGTCTGTGAGTCTGATAAAATGTTCTCTAACAGTGTCACTATCTCTATCATTATCACTATTATCAGTATTGCTCTCTCTACCTTCATTCGCAGTACTTCTGCAGATGAACGAGGAGCTCAGGCAAGATGGAGGGAAGTTAAACATTGTTCATTTGCATAATACTGATTTTGTAATGATACAAAGCTAGTTGAAAATCTCCAAAGTCGGCCTTTAAGTTATTATTAGCTGTCTAAACACATATTTTACTTTCATATTTTTTCCTACTATGTTTCTCTATAATGAAGGACTTCGGGAAGAGGCCTGTTGCTCACAAGGAAACATGTTTTGCAAAGTCACAGTACAGTCAGTGTGACCTGAGGTCAGGTAAGAGACGAGAGATCTGTTTATCCATTCTGAGGAAATGGACGTTTTTTTCCAGATGCAGATTCAACAATGATGCAATTATGGAGAGGCTACTGTTATAAAAATTTGTATTCTGTAATACATGTGATCAACTCAAAGATCCCCCCCCCCAAAAAAGTAGCCTATACAAATTCATAAAAAGCACACTAATGACAATAGAAGAATTTAACTGTAATTGATAAAAACATAAAAACAATTCTCTTGAACTATGGGCAGACCTACAACCGGTCCCCATGATTCAAGCTAAACCCACTGTAAGACAGTCTAGTGACTAGACTGTCTTAGCTCCAACAGCTCCAGACAATTGAATAGACTCTAGTCAATTGTCTGGAGCTGTGGACTCTGCGGTCCAAAGTCAGTCAGACCAGACCAGACCTGATGTGATAAAGAGCAACGCTCCAGCTCATCATATGAGCGCAGAGCAGAAGTTATTGCTGCAGGAAGAGAAATACAAATGAATAAAACAGAAGGTGCAGGGCTATATGGATGTGGAGTGAGGAGCGAGGTCATTGTTAATATTTGCTTTTCTAAAGCTTCTCAGCGTTTTCTTTCTCTTCATTTCCTCTCCCTATTTTTTTCATTTTCATTCCTCTCTCTCCCTTCTTCTATTTTTTTTATTGTAGCCTCCACGTGAATAAAAGATGTTGCCTTGGTTTTGTTTTCATCCAATTCAATCTTTTATCCTATTTTTTCGCATGGTGCATTTGCTGAAGCTCTTAAATAAATGCACTTTTCCTATTCATTCATTCCTCCCTCACCCTCGCCTCTCCCTCTCTCTCCTCCCTCCATTTCTAACATACTGGACCGACTGGGCTGTAGCTCACCAGTGAGCATCCAGGCCTCTGCAGACGCAGTAAATATCTGGCTCTGGCACCGCAGAGAAACGTCGGCCCACAGGCGGACTCATAAATAATCTACTGATCCAGACTATTTTCAACTTCTCATCAGCTCTGAGTTCTGACCAGACTGACATTAAATGGGCAGACAGGGAGTGTGTGTGTGTGTGTGTGTGTGTGTGTGTGTGTGTGTGTGTGTGTGTGTGTGTGTGTGTGTGTGTGTGAGTGAGAGAGAGAGAGTGAGTGAGTGAGTGAGTGTGAGTGTGTGTGTGTGTGTGTGTGTGTGTGTGTGTGTGTGAGAGAGAGAGAGAGAGAGAGAGAGAGAGAGCTTGATTAGCAGCAGATGCAAGGTCACCCCTATACTAAACAGTACTGATGCCAAGCAGGGAATGAATTGGCCTATAGTCTCTCCAGTTTACTTTTAGCGGGAACCAGAGATGCTGTAGAGATGTTGGTAGCTGTGTCTCTCAATGCTCATTGGGATGACATTTGGTCCCCGTCTCTCCCTCCTCACCCCCCCTCCCCCTTCCCTTCCACCCCCAATCAACCCTGGGTTGGCCCTGGTAATTCGTCACAGAGAATGATGTCAGTGCCTCCCACTCACAGCATCATCGCCCCATAGAAACTCAAAGGACGCGTGAGTGATTCAGCAAAACGTGACGTGCTGTCACTCCAAATATCTGTAGGCTTGTTCTAGAATTATTCATCATTCACACAGCAGCAGCCAGGCGTGAACACAGAAATATTCAGATCATTTTGAATGTGTACCATGCATACGTGTGTGTATGAGGACGTTCAGGAGGTGTGTGTGTGTGTGTGTGTGTGTGTGTGTGTGTGTGTGTGTGTGTGTGTGTGTGTGTGTGTGTGTGTGTGTGTGTGTGGTGTGTCTGCCTATGGTAAGCTGACTTGTATCATTTTCACCCTGGTGGCTACATCTCTATAAGCCCTGTGGCCTGGGGCTCCACAGCACTCCCAACAGGTCTCATCAAATAATGATGGTATTGCACTCTCACACATCACTCACCTCTCTGTGTGTCTGCACTCTCACACATCACTCACCTCTCTGTGTGTCTGCACTCTCACACATCACTCACCTCTCTGTGTGTCTGCACTCTCACACATCACTCACCTCTCTGTGTGTCTGCACTCTCACACACCTCTTAAAACAGTTTGTATCCCAGAGATCGTCCTAGAGCAAATCAAAATTGATGAATAGATTTAAAAATGTCCAACACTACTCAGGCAGCAACAATTACACCAATCGGCCAGAGCGTGGCGCTATAACATCCAATTACATTTTGGCCAATAACTCCTGAATCATAATGTCTATAGTACAATCAATCAATCAATCAATCAATCAATCAATCAATCAATCAATCAATCAATCAATCAATCAATCAATCAATCCTCAGATTCATTGAATTTTAAGCTATCCAGCTTGCTATTTGCTCCTGCAAACTTCCTATAGATTATGGCTATTATTACCCAGACTTTTGAAAAATTCAACCCATTTGGCTGTGGTGTCACAAAAGAGTTTGATTGCAAAGACGACACAAACAGGAAGCATTTCCTAAATACTTAGGCCTAATGCTAGACTATCCACCTTCACATTAATGTTTGCAAGGAGCCCCAAAGTGTGTCAGACCACATTTGGTTATGCTGAGTAGCATCACCGTCACGACAAATTGGTAATTTTTCAAATGGCACCATTTCACCTGCAGCTGTAGGACTGCTATCACTAAGCCAGGCCTAGGCCCTGATCTGAAGTATAATATGACAAGATTCTCTGTGGTGAATCACACAAACAAATCTGTTAAAAATGAACATGATGTGTAAATCCACACGCAGAGTTAAATTAACAATGGTAAATTTGCTGTGCACGTGTGTGTCATTCGGCTCCACCGTCTTTACATGTGCTGTTGTTGCTGGGATTTTGTATACACGTGCATCCATGTAGGAGAAAGTATGAAAGCGTGATACAAACTGATTTTATGCATGTGTGCACTCAGCA
>NC_139633.1:16778494-16780994 GCF_964638095.1 Poromitra crassiceps
GGCAGCAAGCTGAGAAGCACTGCTGCCCTGACGTCAACGTGCTTTAACCTTGTGAGGTAGAGCAGCGTGTGACTGTGTATATAACTTTGTGAGGTATGAGTGTCTATAACAAACCCTTAAGAGATCTGAATGTGAGTTATCTCCGTGTATCAGCAGGGAATGTATGATATTGTGTGCGTTTCCATTTAAGTAACATACAAATACACACTGCTTCTTCCTCTTTATGCTTTATGATGAAGTGCCACAAACAGAACGATGAAGTTGTGCTAAGCTAAGGTATGCTGTGCTGAAAGAGGCTGTGAATTAATATGAATACTTGAGTCAGATCAGCGCCTCAAGCAGCTCATACTTCTTATTGTTCATGTAACCACGCATTCAACAAGCACCAGTGAGTGACCTATTGTTGATGAATTAATTCAATGGAAATGAGATGATGGTGAGAGTTCATAAGCAGGTTTATAATAATAGCGTTAATAATGTTTGCATTTATCTATCTGAAAAAGTACGCTTTCAGTTTCCATTCTGGCAGAGCTTATTGAAAAATGTTAACATTTCCACTGTGTCAAAACATAATTGACTCGAGCAGTTTGAAAATGTTGCACTTTATATAAGTGACACATCCTTTTAAAGGGTCTGTTGGTGTGTACTTTACTATGTGGGCTGACTGTAGAAAGAGATGTACACTCACTTAGTGTTTGTGTGTCTTTGCTGTCACATTTACATCTGGCTGTTTTGAGCAGCATGTTGGCATGTAGAGAGAGGCCTCTCTATCTCACACTCATACATGATCTCCTCCTCTTCCTCTCCATCCACTCCTTTGTGAAGCTAGTCTGACTCTGTGGCACTGTGAGCTCACGCTCCTGAGTGTATTGGTTGTGTTGGAGTCTGCGGATTTTGTGTTGACATTGTGACATCATCAGTGATTTATGACATCATTGATGATGTCATTGACATGACTGTAAACAGTCATTGGTCGATTGACTGATTACATCCCTCACTGATCAGAATCAGAATTATTTTATTCTGCCAAAGTTTGCACATACAAGGAAATCGACTTGGTTTAGTTGGGGCACAAGTTACATGATACATACATGTAGACAACATAAATCCGAATACATTTACAACATGTAGTTTTATTTTTTTTATTTGCACACAAAAACAGAAATAGATTTTTTTTTAAGTACAAACAATTTGAGAAGTAGAGAGAGAGAATGTAGGGAAACAGTGGATGGATAGGAGACGGTAATGCAACATAAAGGATGCCAACTGCCATAAAACATCACAGAAGAAGAAGAAGAAGAGAAGAAGAAGAAGAAGAAGAAGAAGAAGAAGAAGAAAAAGTACAAACAGGAAAATAGTGTGCAGGTAGAGACAGCCAGCGGCTTATTCAGGGTCATTCAGGGTTATTCAGGGTCTCTACATCAGAAAAACCAAATAAATACAAAGCCCTTGTGAACTTCACGTGAGGTTCCAGCTCAGAAAAGATTTGGAGATCCAGAAAACTGTGGCAGGTTCAGTTCCCACAGTTCCCTGGATTCCGACTCCAGCCGTCCTCCTCCTTCCCCTCTGTTCCCAAGCTCAATTACATTATTACTTTGTTAAAAGTCAGGGAAGGGCGCTGCAGTGGGCAAACGCCATATGGGAGCAGCAATCTGGATTTTGGATTATTCCCGGGCCCGCGTACGGTGGCGGATTAGACAGTGGAGCGTTGGGTTCTCGCTGCTGAAACGGCCTGGCCAGAGGACCTTTGCTGCACACATTCCTCCACGTTTGTCGGAGGAACTAAAAGAGGAGCTGGCTGCTCGTGAAGTCTCTGATGGCTTGGAGTCCATGATTTCCTTGCTCTCAGCTTGGGTAATCGCAGCCGAGAGCGGAAGTGGCCTTCATCTTGTCAATCCTGACCCTGAATAAAGTGCTGCCCTGCTTCAGCCTCTAGCCTGTCAGTTCCTGCATGTGGGTCCACTAGCCTGCCACCCAACATGTAGTTCCAAGTGGTTGACTTACTTGGAGCTGGTGTACTTGGTGATGGCCTTGGTGCCCTCGGACACGGCGTGCTTGGCCAGCTCACCGGGCAGCAGCAGGCGGACGGCGGTCTGAATCTCCCTGGAGGTGATGGTGGAGCGCCTGTTGTAGTGAGCCAGGCGAGACGCCTCACCGGCGATGCGCTCAAAGAGGTCGTTGACAAAGGAGTTCATGACGCCCATGGCCTTGGAGGAGATGCCGGTGTGGGGATGGACCTGCTTCAGCACCTTGTATATGTAGATAGCGTAGCTCTGCTTCCTGGTCTTTCTGCGCTTTTTGCCGCCCTTGCCGGTGGTCTTTCTCACGGCTTTCTTGGAGCCCTTCCTGGGCGCTGAATCTGCTCGTTTAGGCATGATGACTTCTCGCTACTTTAGAGCAACAAAAAATAGATATGGAAAGAATTGGTGAACTGGACTGAGTTGCACCAGTCCTACTTATAGCCTCTGCAGTGAAGGATTTATGACATCACTGATGATGT
>NC_139633.1:16790994-16793494 GCF_964638095.1 Poromitra crassiceps
GATCTGCTGTATGTATGTGTGCACGACACACTGACATGGCGATGTGCTGTGTGTGTGCACGACACACTGACATGGCGATGTGCTGTGTGTGTGCACGACACACTGACATGGCGATGTGCTGTATGTGTGCACGACACACTGACCAATGCAAAACACATTAGAGGAATGACAACAAAAACCCTTTCATCTGAGAGTGACGTCCCGATACCTTCTGCACCTCGTCTGAAGTTCTCATTCTCACGTTGCTGCTGCATCCTGCCTGTGAATAAAAAGGGGCATTCTCTGAAGAAAGGAGGAGAGCTATGGATACTGGATATTGCAGTTTCCATGTGATGGAATTGTGTTGTCTCCTTAGAGAGTGAGAGAGCGAACGAGAGAACAAGACCGACAGAGAGAGAGAGAGAGCGAGAGAGAGAGAGAGAGAGAGAGTGAGAGAGAGAGAGAGCTGCTTTCATGCAGGACTCTGGCCCTTGGCCCAGCATGGCTTGGGAAGGGGGATTGTGAAAGTGGTTGTCATGGAAGAGAACAGGGGGATAGAGAGGAGGGAGGGAGAGAGAGAGACAGAGAGAGAGGGAGGGAGAGGGAGAGAGAGAGAGAGAGAGAGAGAGAGAGAGAGAGAGAGAGAGAGAGAGAGAGAGAGGAAAAGACTTGCTCTCTAGAGATGCATACTACTGGTCAATTAATCTCTCCTCTTTGTATGCTCTCTTTTATAGGCTGGGCAAACAGCACAGGCCAGAACTGGAGAGAGAGAGAGAGAGAGAGAGAGAGAGAGAGAGAGAGAGAGAGAGAGACAGAGAGAGAGAGAGAGGGGGAGGAAGGGAAAAATGACTGACTGAGCAGAAATCTTCTGAAGAAATAACAATACATGTCAGTTTCATATAAATAAATGTCTTCTTTGCTACTGATGTCTGATGTCAGCTGATTTAATACAATAATGATTCAGCATAGCTGGGCTAAACACCATGCTGTTAGGTAGGCCTCTCCATGGCTAAACACCATGCTGTCAGGTAGACCTCTCCATGGCTAAACACCATGCTGTCAGGTAGATCTCTCCATGGCTAAACACCATGCTGTCAGGTAGATCACTCCATGGCTAAACACCATGCTGTCAGGTAGATCTCTCCATGGCTAAACACCATGCTGTCAGGTAGATCTCTCCATGGCTAAACACCATGCTGTCAGGTAGATCTCTCCATGGCTAAACACCATGCTGTCAGGTAGATCTCTCCATGGCTAAACACCATGCTGTCAGGTAGATATCTCCATGGCTAAACACCATGCTGTCAGGTAGATCTCTCCATGGCTAAACACCATGCTGTCAGGTAGATCTCTCCATGGCTAAACACCATGCTGTCAGGTAAAACTCTCCATGGCTAAACACCATGCTGTCAGGTAGATCTCTCCATGGCTAAACACCATGCTGTCAGGTAGAACTCTCCATGGCTAAACACCATGCTGTCAGGTAGATCTCTCCATGGCTAAACACCATGCTGTCAGGTAGATCACTCCATGGCTAAACACCATGCTGTCAGGTAGATCACTCCATGGCTAAACACCATGCTGTCAGGTAGATCACTCCATGGCTAAACACCATGCTGTCAGGTAGAACTCTCCATGGCTAAACACCATGCTGTCAGGTAGATCTCTCCATGGCTAAACACCATGCTGTCAGGTAGAACTCTCCATGGCTAAACACCATGCTGTCAGGTAGAACTCTCCATGGCTAAACACCATGCTGTCAGGTAGATCTCTCCATGGCTAAACACCATGCTGTCAGGTAGATCTCTCCATGGCTAAACACCATGCTGTCAGGTAGATCTCTCCATGGCTAAACACCATGCTGTCAGGTACACCTCTCCATGGCTAAACACCATGCTGTCAGGTAGATCTCTCCATGGCTAAACACCATGCTGTCAGGTACACCTCTCCATGGCTAAACACCATGCTGTCAGGTAGATCTCTCCATGGCTAAACACCATGCTGTCAGGTACACCTCTCCATGGCTAAACACCATGCTGTCAGGTAGATCTCTCCAGGGGAAAATCATCTTGAGCACAGCAAGCAACAGGTTCTCATCGCAGTGCGTCAAAATACACCCCCTTGCCGATCTGTCACGCCCCCTCACGTCATTATTGCTGACGCGACAAATCGTCGTGCATAAGAACCTGTTGCATCATATTTGGTTGTGCACGTTCCTCCAGCACGGACACGGCTCTTCCTGGTTCCTCCCTTGCCCCCTGCCTCCCTTGCCCCTGCCTCCCTTGCCCCTGCCTCCCTTGCCCCTGCCTCGGAGGGCCACCACTACTGCTAGGCACGTGGCTACCGGGCCGTGAATCGCGGCTCCTGGCTATCGGTGTGAGACCGTGAGGAGGGCGTGACAAATCAGCGTATTTTGGCGCCCTGCATTTCCAGCAACAACAACTGGACTGTGTGGAATAAATAGGAGAAACTGCGTAAGTAAACATGACCAACACACTCGCGCCATGATGGTCGAAACAAA
>NC_139633.1:16798494-16805994 GCF_964638095.1 Poromitra crassiceps
CTGCTGTGATCACTCTTCATCAAGATGCCGAGCTGCTGACTCCTGGCGCACTTCACTTCCTGTCACCTCCTCTCTGCAATGGCATGTACACCCTCACTTCCTGTGTCACCTCCTCTCTGCAATGACATGCACACCCTCACTTCCTGTGTCACCTCCTCTCTGCAATGACATGCACACCCTCACTTCCTGTGTCACCTCCTCTCTGCAATGGCATGCACACCCTCACTTCCTGTGTCACCTCCTCCCTGCAATGACATGTACACCCTCACTTCCTGTGTCACCTCCTCTCCGCAATGGCATGCACACCCTCACTTCCTGTGTCACCTCCCTGCAATGGCATGTACACCCTCACTTCCTGTGTCACCTCCTCCCTGCAATGGCATGCACACCCTCACTTCCTGTGTCACCTCCCTGCAATGGCATGCACACCCTCACTTCCTGTGTCACCTCCCTGCAATGGCATGCACACCCTCACTTCCTGTGTCACCTCCCTGCAATGGCATGTATACCCTCACTTCCTGTGTCACCTCCTCCCTGCAATGGCATGCACACCCTCACTTCCTGTGTCACCTCCCTGCAATGGCATGCACACCCTCACTTCCTGTGTCACCTCCTCCCTGCAATGGCATGCACACCCTCACTTCCTGTGTCACCTCCCTGCAATGGCATGCACACCCTCACTTCCTGTGTCACCTCCTCCCTGCAATGGCATGCACACCCTCACTTCCTGTGTCACCTCCCTGCAATGGCATGCACACCCTCACTTCCTGTGTCACCTCCCTGCAATGGCATGCACACCCTCACTTCCTGTGTCACCTCCCTGCAATGGCATGTATACCCTCACTTCCTGTGTCACCTCCTCCCTGCAATGGCATGCACACCCTCACTTCCTGTGTCACCTCCCTGCAATGGCATGTACACCCTCACTTCCTGTGTCACCTCCTCCCTGCAATGACATGCACACCCTCACTTCCTGTGTCACCTCCTCCCTGCAATGGCATGCACACCCTCACTTCCTGTGTCACCTCCCTGCAATGGCATGTACACCCTCACTTCCTGTGTCACCTCCTCCCTGCAATGGCATGCACACCCTCACTTCCTGTGTCACCTCCTCCCTGCAATGGCATGCACACCCTCACTTCCTGTGTCACCTCCCTGCAATGGCATGTACACCCTCACTTCCTGTGTCACCTCCCTGCAATGGCATGCACACCCTCACTTCCTGTGTCACCTCCCTGCAATGGCATGTACACCCTCACTTCCTGTGTCACCTCCTCCCTGCAATGGCATGCACACCCTCACTTCCTGTGTCACCTCCTCCCTGCAATGGCATGCACACCCTCACTTCCTGTGTCTCCTCCCTGCAATGGCATGCACACCCTCACTTCCTGTGTCACCTCCCTGCAATGGCATGTATACCCTCACTTCCTGTGTCTCCTCCCTGCAATGGCATGTACACCCTCACTTCCTGTGTCACCTCCTCCCTGCAATGGCATGTACACCCTCACTTCCTGTGTCTCCTCCCTGCAATGGCATGTACACCCTCACTTCCTGTGTCTCCTCCCTGCAATGGCATGCACACCCTCACTTCCTGTGTCACCTCCCTGCAATGGCATGTATACCCTCACTTCCTGTGTCACCTCCCTGCAATGGCATGTACACCCTCACTTCCTGTGTCACCTCCTCCCTGCAATGGCATGCACACCCTCACTTCCTGTGTCACCTCCTCCCTGCAATGACATGTACACCCTCACTTCCTGTGTCACCTCCTCCCTGCAATGACATGTACACCCTCACTTCCTGTGTCACCTCCCTGCAATGGCATGTACACCCTCACTTCCTGTGTCACCTCCCTGCAATGGCATGTACACCCTCACTTCCTGTGTCACCTCCTCCCTGCAATGGCATGCACACCCTCACTTCCTGTGTCACCTCCTCCCTGCAATGGCATGTACACCCTCACTTCCTGTGTCACCTCCTCCCTGCAATGACATGTACACCCTCACTTCCTGTGTCACCTCCTCTCTGCAATGGCATGTACACCCTCACTTCCTGTGTCACCTCCTCTCTGCAATGGCATGTACACCCTCACTTCCTGTGTCACCTCCTCTCTGCAATGGCATGTACACCCTCACTTGCTGTGTCACCTCCTCTCTGCAATGGCATGCACACCCTCACTTCCTGTGTCACCTTCCTGCAATGGCATGTACACCCTCACTTCCTGTGTCACCTCCTCCCTGCAATGGCATGCACACCCTCACTTCCTGTGTCACCTCCTCCCTGCAATGGCATGCACACCCTCACTTCCTGTGTCACCTCCTCCCTGCAATGACATGCACACCCTCACTTCCTGTGTCACCTCCTCTCTGCAATGGCATGTACACCCTCACTTCCTGTGTCACCTTCCTGCAATGGCATGTACACCCTCACTTCCTGCCTGGCAGGATGCAGAGAAGGGCTGACAACAGAGCGGGCCTGTTGTTTCTGGCATCTGAAGGTATCAGCAGCTTCTAAACCCTCATAAAGAAACGCACAATAACCACGTCATTTATCTGTACTCGATACCTTTAGTTAAGGTATCGCCCAAAGTAACCCAGTACCAGTATCGAAACTCAAACGTATGCATTTGATCCATGCGCGTAGCCACGGGTGCGCTAGGGTGTGCAAATGCCACCCAGACAGGCCACTGGCGCACCCAAAAAAATGGGGTAAAAAAAGTGTTTTGTTTTGTCTGCAAAACACATGTCAACGCTGTCATGCACTGTGTCCAACTGTCCGCTGCCCTATGTGCCCCGGAGCATCATGGGAAACTAGTTAAGCTGTCGTCCACGTAAAGTAAACAAATGCACGCACAGCAGCAGCAGCAGCAGCAGCAGCAGCAGCAGCAGCAGCAGCAGCGCCAAATCAAGAAGACATGAAACAAAGCTCGCTTTTAAGCTTTTTCGGCAAAGGCAAGAAACGACGAGGAAGAAGATGACTCGTCGTCACCCTCCCCCTCAACAAGTGCGGATTGTAGTGCACCCGACCCGTTCCCGCACCTGTATTGGTGGTGTACAGTGGAGAACAGACAGATGATGATGAAGAAGATGATGCAGCCGAAACAATGACGTTAACAGCGGGGAACGCAGCCAACAACACACCGGAGGTTTGGGGCCAGAGGACACTGACGCTACAGATCTCTCTGCAGTAGACGAACATGCCAACCAAATTTGCGTTCTTTCCCGACTAGAACACTCATTGGAAAAAGTAGGTGAGACTTTTTTGAGATACTAAACAAAGTGGTTTTACATGTTGCCAAAAAATACAATTTAATTGACTGCTTCTACCTGCTAATAATGAGTGCGAAAAGGAGCAAACAACACACAAATATTCCTCTAAATCTGGTTTGAAAAGACCCAAAAAAAAATTGGCGGCGGCCAAATGGTCCGCCCCCTGGCACACCCTGGCTTTCTGTGGCACACCCAATGAGCCGAGTCTGGCTACGCTACTGATTTGATCCTTTTTGTACACAACTACAAAAATAACTATATGGCTTTGCTCCCAACACAAGACACTGCATGCAATAGTGACTGCATAGTGACTGCATCACGGGGGAAAGCTCTCCATTCACTCCCATACACCAGCGTAATTTCCCTTGAATTAAACATAGCTAAAAGCTGTTGTGTGGTGGGCTGCGCAGACAACAAATCGCCAGTTAACATCTTTTTTTGTACTCCCGAGCAAAACAAGGAAGCCATTGAGAATGGGCGAGAAGAAAAATGTGGATCTAGCTGTTGAGGAAGTAAGTTGGTAAGCAGCCCAGCAGGCTGGTCCGGTGCTTCTCAGAAAAGGCAGACTTCAGATACTTAGATATTTGGATGTAATCCAAAAGGTACTGGAGCACACAGATCAAGTGTATAAAAAGAAAAAAAAAACTTTATTATACACTTGATCTGTGTGCTCCAGTACCTTTTGGATTACATCCAAATATCTAAGCTTCCGTATATGATCTTTGTGTGCAACACGTGACATATAGGAGAACGCCAGTATTGGGGTGAGTTTTTGTTTCCCCCCAATTTGGGCATGGTTTCTGAACGCTGACGCGCTCCGCAGTGTCTCTATACAGCCTGCGATGGTGAAGTCAAATGCCGTTTATGTGACGGAGTTGTCAAAAAAAAGTATTGAATTAAGTACTCTAGTCTATTGGTATCGGTATCAGTTATACTGGTATTGGTATTGCTATCGCAATTTTTTAAACGATACCCAGCCCTACCACTCATCGATGCTTCTTCTCTGAGGCCCTTCCCACCCTCCCCGTCTCAAAGAATCACCCTCTGTCTCTTCCCTCTGTCTCCTCTTTTTATTAAGTTGCTTTAATTGAATGTCCCCATTGTTGTGCTGGATGGATGCCTCAGTGATTCCTCAGTCACAGCCGCAAAGGAATGTCCTCTCTGTCTCTCTCTCTGTTGTCGACACACTCTTGACAACCCATCTCCCTTATGACCTGCAGCAGGATATAAGCATAATACGGTTTTGTATATGTCACAATGTATCCAATTAAAATTAATAGGCGACAATTTCAGCACTAACGAGAGACAGATGAGGGGTACCGTATACATGATATGATGCGAGTGTGAAGCAGCACTTTGAATTTAAGCCCAGGAGGAGTCTCAATTTGCAATCATTTCAGCTAATTGTAACCAATTAGTATCTTTTCTACTGTGAAGCCTGAAGAGTGTATTTTAGATGCTGCATTGTGATGTGTCTATACGCCTCCATCGGTTAAGTGCATCACTTCTTTGGTTAAAACCCCACAGGAAACGTTCTTACAGTACTTTGGATACAGTAAAACAGTGCTGAATATACAAGTGTACCCATCTCTGCTGTTTCATGTTCTCCCCCCCTCCTCCCCTCCCCCTCTCTCTCTCTCTCTCTCTCTCTCTCTCTCCCCCTCTCTGACTGACATGTCCAGTTCCCAGGAGGTCTCTGCGGTGAAGTATGGAGTCCTGGGGTGGAACTAAAAAATAATGCCTCCCATATGGCCCCGAAACATCATAAAGCACACAGCATAGACACAGGATGCCATAAGTAATGCATACAAAAACTAGGCTATACATGTACATGTACACGCACACACACACACACACACACACACACACACACACACACACACACACACACACACACACACACACACACACACACACACACACACACACACACACACACACACACACACACACTTTTGACTGAAGAGAGTCCAGGTAGTATATCACCCACTGTGGATTAGATGTATTTATGAGCACAGTTGTACCTGCTGTGGAAATCTCTCTTGGCCCTCGCTAAAGAATACAAGGAAAAGCTCCACGCATTTTTATACACACACACACACACATACTGTAAGAAAGGGAGTGCCATGTAACTACATGTCTTTCTTGTGTGTATAAGCAGCACAGACAAGTAGAGCATTGTGTGTGTGTGTGTGTGTGTGTGTGTGTGTGTGTGTGTGTGTGTGTGTGTGTGTGTGTGTGTGTGTGTGTGTGTGTGTGTGTGTGTGTGTGCGTGCGTGCGTGCGTGCGTGCGCGCGCACGGGCTGTATGTTCTACACAGGTCAGTTTGTGCATGTCCTTGTGTGTTTGTACGTTTTACATGTGTCCTATAAACGCCCCTCTTGACGATCGCTATATGATGTATAGGTACAGTACTGTGCACTGGTATTGAAACACACGAAACACATACACATACAGACACACACACACGCACACGCACACGAAACACACACGCACATGCAGACGCAGACGAAACACATACACACACACTCACACACACACACACACACACACAGACACACACACACACACACACACACACACACACACACACACACACACACACACACACACACACACACACACACACACACACACACACACACACACACAGTGCAGCACAGTGTTCCCTGCCCTCCTCCTGCCCCCATCATCACCTCCCTCTAACAAAACTCCTGGAGGCTCTAAATACCCAACAAGAGGATTTTATTCAAATCTCCCTCCCCCCTCTCCCCCCTCTCCCCCCCTCTCTTTCTCTGTTCTCTGTTGCACCCCCCCCTCCCCCCCTGTTCCCCTCCCCTGTCCCCCCAGCCTGGAGGGTCTCTCAGGACAGTCATTTCCATACAGAGCACGAGCAATATGGCAGCCATCTCAACTCGTGAGAGATCTGCAGAGAGCAGCGCCCTTTCACAGCAAATCACTTTCAGTCACTGGGGATGCATATAGACCTACAGGCAGACCGCCACACATACACACCACGGCTTACACACACATACACATAATACACACATCACACCATGGCCTACAGGCAGACCGCCACACATACACACCACGGCTTACACACACATACACATAATACACACATCACACCACGGCCTACAGGCAGACCGCCACACATACACACCACGGCTTACACACACATACACATAATACACACATCACACCACGGCCTACAAGCAGACCGCCACACATACACACCACGGCTTACACACACATACACATTATACACACATCACACCACGGCCTACAGACAGACTGCCACACATACACACATCACATTACAGCACAGCCTACAGACAGACTGCCACACATACACACATCACATCACAGCACAGCCTACAGACAGACTGCCACACATACACACATCACACCACAGCCTACAGACAGACTGCCACACATACACACATCACACCACAGCACGGCCTACAGCCAGACTGCCACACATACACACATCACACCACAGCACGGCCTACAGACAGACTGCCACACATACACACATCACATCACAGCCTACAGACTGCCACACATACACACATCACATCACAGCCTACAGACTGCCACACATACACACATCACACCACAGCCTACAGACAGACTGCCACACATACACACATCACACCACAGCCTACAGACAGACTGCCACACATACACACATCACACCACAGCATGGCCTACAGACAGACTGCCACACATACACACATCACATCACACCACAGCCTACAGACAGACTGCCACACATACTGTATACACACCACGTCTTATGCATGCAATCACAGGACACTGCGGTGAAAACCCCTTTAAGGAATTTGGAAGCCTCTGAACATTGTTACCGAAATGACATCCAGATCCACATATCATCAGGATGTATATAATGCATATGAAATAGCCTATGTATTATGTATAGAAATGTGTGTGTGTCTTGTGTTTCATAAACATCACAATCCAGATGGCCTCTTGTCGATAGTTAGGAAGGTGCTGTAATGCACTGATATTGAACCGTACACACACACACATGCACGCATGCACGCACGTACACACACACACACGTACACACACACACACACACACACACACACACACACACACACACACACACACACACACACACACACACACACACACACACACACACACACACACACACACACAACACAAACAAAGAGAGAAATAAAGTTGGACAGAGAAGCATCTT
>NC_139633.1:16808494-16813494 GCF_964638095.1 Poromitra crassiceps
AACCCTGCTGTGGATGTGCTCGTGCGTGGTCGGTGCGGTGAAGCATGGGGTGCTCCTGCAGGCTATGTGCTCATAATCTCGGCAACATTATTGGGGGGCTGGCTGGCAGGGGGTGGGTGCGGACGACGTTGCCTTTGGGGTGTCTCGTGAATCGGGGATGGCGCTGCTGTGTACAGTGTGCGCGAGCTAGCGGCCAAAGTTTGCAGAGCGCGAGGCAGGAAAGTTCGCTGGAGAGGCGACCCGTGATCCAAGTTCTCCTGTCATACTCCACACGGACCTCCAGTGCAATCACGCGGACCGCAGGCTTCAAATAAGGATGTCTACGCTATGTTTTGCGTGAATGTTTTCAGCGGTTTCCTCTCTCCGCACTTGAAAAGACAGGAGTTAACGGTTTGCTGCCTTCGCTGCACGCTGTCGTTTGAATGGACTATCGTCTATCTTATCATTCAGTGAGTAACTTTGACTAAAATTGATTGCATAGTTTCCTGAGCAGAAGAGAAGTGTGCTCCACGAGCATGACTTAGGCTAACTGTTGATGTCATTATCATGTAGCCTAGCCTCGGGTGTTTAAAAACAATGAACTCCCCCCGTGACAAGGAACTGGCACCCTTATCGAGGAAACACCGACTCATGGCTGCAGCGTTGCCCGGCGAGGACAGCCCTTTTCCCGGTAACACTTCCAGGACTGATCGCAATGGATTAGGGGGACTCGTTCACTGTTTTATATGTGGAAGCGGCGTTACACCAGGGAAGGAATTGCGGCTGCACGTTAAATACCAAAAAGAGAAGGGACCCTTTTTCCCGTTCTTACAGAACCAGGAGCCAGCCCCGGGCGCGTGTGAAGTGAGCCCGGATGGTCATGCGCTGGTGTGCGCCGTGTGCCACTGCTTTCTGGCGGAGCAGTGGAACTCCTTCGAGCGGAGCCGGACGCCCATTGAGAAGCGCATGTATTGGCTGAAACGGCCCTATCAGTGTGACTCCCGGCGGGTCCCACAGGAGTGGAACATCTCCTACGATCTGGAGAGGAGGGTGAGTGTCAGCAGTCAGGCGGGCGCAGACTCTGATTTTTCATCTTTCTCTGAAAACGAGAATCTGTCAGACCAGGAGATGGATTTAGCTGTGGGCAAAGACAAATTGTGCTTCAGAGCATCTGGCAAAACGCCAAGAGACAGTAGCAGAAAAAACAATGTCATCAGTGTTAAAAACAGCCCAGATTCACAGCGGGGGATCCGCTACCCCGTGGGTGTTTATGGGGCACAGGGCTCGCCAAACGCAGAGAGGCGCGCAGGAGCTAAAATTATGAATAATGTCTGTCAGTCATCCGAGTCTCTGTCCCGAGAGAGATTCCCCCCGCGATGCTATGACAGCCCTCTGAGTGACACACCTGTGCAAGACAACGGGATCATTATGCGCAACAGGCGGTGGCTGGAGGAGGGGAATGTCAGACATGCAGAGCCGCGTCAGATCCAGCGAGTTGCAGACAGCAGTTGTGCTTCAGCCAGACATCCATCTCTGCTGTACCGGGGAGGAAGAGGAGAGGATCCCTCCAATGCAGCCGCTGCACTGTCACCTGTTGGCAGCGCTGCTGTCACCACTAAGCGCGACATAGTCCTGCTTCCCAGGGAAAATAACCCACTACGGAACTCCGACAACTCTGATGATGAGGACGAGATCAACATTACGAGTGATGACGATGACAGGGACATGTACGACAGCAGAACGGGCCCGGCTGCCCAGCTCCGAATGGCCAGGGATCTGTCATCGAGGAACAGTGTCCAGCAGCGTCACCACAGCGGTGGCAGTGGCGTCGCAGGTGCCAGTCCGGAAGAGTGCGTGTGCTATATCTGTGGCAGCGGGCTGAGGCATGACGGCAGCTTCAGCGTCAGCGTTCAGAAGCAGGAGAGGGCACAGAGCGAACCCTTCTTCCCCTTCCTGTGGCTGCACTCGCCTCCCCAGGCTGCCGTGCCCATCACGTCAGCAGGCACCACCCTGGTGTGTGGCAGCTGCCACGCCTCCCTCATGCAGCAGTGGCAGGGCTTCCAGCTGGCCGACGTGCCGGTTCTCCAGCGCCTCTATGTCGTTCCCCTCAACCAGGCCACCAGTGCCCTGCACCCTCCCCGGCTCACTCCCCAGGAGGCGAGACCTCCGGACCCCCTGGAGTGCGCACCTGAACCCAAGGCTTCCCACGAGGCCTGCTTCCTCTGTGGACAGGAGTGCGGCAGGGATCTGAGAGTGGCGTATGCACAGGCCGGTGTTGGTAAATCCCGCGGTGCTATGTACTTCCCCTTCATCAACATGCTGCCCTGCCCACCCAGTGCCCAGGGGGTGAGGAACGGCCGCGTGCACTGCTGCCCACCGTGCCATGGCATCCTGGAGGAGATCTGGGCTTCGTACCGACTCAGCCTCAGCGAGGACCTCATCGCCTCCGTCAGCTCCTTCCTGGTCAGGTACCACGCTGCCATGGCCATAGGGGCGTCCGGACCGGCCCATTCCCACACAGGTGTGGCCTCCGGTGCTTGCGGCGGCTCCGTGTCGGTGTGCTACCTGTGCGGAGCGGAGCTGGGAGCAGGAGGAGAGTTCCAGCTGCACGTCAACCCGCCCGGGCGCTGCGGGGAGAGGGAGCCCTTCTTCCCCTTCCTCACCGTGCACCCGCCCGCCCCCCGCGCCAAGCCGGTCGACGCCACCGGCCTGGTGTCGGCGTGTGCCCTCTGCTACCACGACCTGCACGCCCAGTGGGCCCAGCACGAGAGCCAGGGCGCCGTGCCCTCCTCCACCCCCTCTACCTCCAGCTCCTCCAGCGCCAGCCTCCAGCCGGCCAGCTCGCCCTGGGCCCGCCAGTACAGCTGCGAGGCCTTTGTGTGCTTCTTCTGCAGGCAGGAGCGGCGCAGGCAGGGCGGCCTGTGTGCCGTCACCGTGGCCAGGCTGCCCGTCTTCCTGTACGCGCCGCGCAGCCGGCGCACCCTGGTGGTGGACGACGGGAGGAGACTGGTGATCGGCTCGTGTGTGGAATGTAAGGCGGTGGTGCAGGTGGGACAGAGCATGCAGCAGGACCGGGAGAGAGACAGGGACAGGGACAGGAAGGAGACAGAAGCAACTCCTCCACGGGCGAGACACAAGGTAAGACCAAAACAAACTCTGTCTCTGAGATCAAAAAAGATGTTTTGCCAAAAGCGTTGACAATTTCCAGGTTTCTCTACCCCCCCCCCCCCCCCCATTGCACTCAATGAATGCATCAGTTCCATCAAATTAGCAGTCTCCTATCGTCAGTTAGTCCTCACGCTACGTTGGCCCTGGCGCTTCCAACATGCAAAGCAGGATGTTGATGTTTGGAGATGTTGCACTGTGGGACTGCTGTGAAAGTAATGCTACCAGGTGGCCGCCATATTGATGCACTTAGTCCTCTTTGCTCACTGGACAATTTCAATATTGTTTCCATTGAATGCATTACTATGCTATAGTACTGTGTGTGGATGCTACTTTTTACAGAAGAGTAGGTTATTGTGTGCGTGTGTGTGTGCGTGCATGTGTGTGTGTGTGCGTGTGTGTGTGGGTGTGTGTGTGTGTTTGGCTTACACACATGTAGCAGGAGACTGAACAGGGTAGTGGGGGGCCTGCACAGCTTGGAGGCCATGATTAGACAAACAAACATTTTCGTCAAAATTCAACCTCTCTATAAACACCAGTGGAAAACTATGGATATACTCAAGGCCAAGGGCGGCCTTGTTTTTGCTGTGTGTGTGTGTGTGCGTGTGTGTGTGTGTGTGCGCGTGCAATGGAGTGCGTGTTTATTTGACTAAGCGTGACGGAGTATGTCTCACTGTGTGTGTTGGACAGTTTGTTTTGCTATGAGCATATTGAATATCTTAAATAGTATATCTGTAGCCAGTTCAAAGCACGTCTATAGCCCCTTCCTGTGTTTCTCTAGACTGACACAGCTATAGGATGCTTCATCACAGTTTGGAAAGCAGCACCAGACAAGCAGCACTTAAACACACATTTAAAAACCCACAGTGAAAACATGTCCGACCAACATCAATATTTCACTAGGTAATAGTCCCAGCTGATGGCTATAGGGCTCCCAGAGTAATAGTCTTTTGTAGCACCTGGCAGAACTAGACTATCGTGTTGTTTTGCATCCAAGTTATTTCTGAATCAATTTCTCATTTCTCGTGAATCCACTGAACTCGCCTCTTTAAAATTCATATGCTGTTATCTAAGCTGAGCCTCACTTAAGGATTTATTGTAACTTGGCAGGTAAACTACATCTGTTTAATCTGAGCCCTGATGCAAAGCAGCCAACGTTTCCAGGTGAAATAAGGATTTCAAACCTGTTGCACAGTGGAGGCCAGCTCTGCCTTGGCTTGGAAGGAGATCCCTTCTGGCTAAACAAACAAGAGACTTGGCTTCATGATTTAACCTATTCCTAAAGTCCTCACTTTTGACGAACGGCAAACCAAAATGTGGTAAATAAATCGCTTGTAATCTGAGGGGCGTAAGTACAATTTTGGAAACTTTACAGGACAGCCAAAACAAAAGTAACTCCGCTCTTGTAAATACATATCTTTTGATAATGACAATGTCTTAAATACATACGACCCCACTATAGATCTATACAGTAGATCTACATTTTTACTTCAAGAAATGTGGTTTATTAGTAGGATTTGGACTGAGAAATTCATAGCTTATTCTATCCTATTGTAGAAAATCATTTAATTAATAAATTAATGTACTTTGGCAATTATATTCAAACAGGTGACATGCACATCATTTGCATGTGCAGCCTGGATCATTTCTCTCTGTTGACCTTGTAAAATAAGGCATTGACCACTTGGGAAAGTAGTTACGGGGGAAATCTGACTGCTTCCAAAATCATTTTGGTTCAAATTCTGTGTAGCGTAATTTTTCTTCTTCTTCAGAAAAAAAAGCGTGTTTGGCTCTAAAGCGTTTGGCCTGAATTTGAGTATAAATCATTAGAACAGGAAAATAGGCCACACAATTGT
>NC_139633.1:16818494-16823494 GCF_964638095.1 Poromitra crassiceps
TGTCTCCTGCCTATAGTCTGTCCACAGAGTGTCTCCTGCCTATAGTCTGCCCACAGAGTGTCCCCTGCCTATAGTCTGCCCACAGAGTGTCTCCTGCCTATAGTCTGTCCACAGAGTGTCTCCTGCCTATAGTCTGCCCACAGAGTGTCCCCTGCCTATAGTCTGCCCACAGAGTGTCTCCTGCCTATAGTCTGCCCACAGAGTGTCCCCTGCCTATAGTCTGTCCACAGAGTGTCTCCTGCCTATAGTCTGTCCACAGAGTGTCTCCTGCCTATAGTCTGCCCACAGAGTGTCTCCTGCCTATAGTCTGTCCACAGAGTGTCTCCTGCCTATAGTCTGCCCACAGAGTGTCTCCTGCCTATAGTCTGCTCACAGAGTGTCTCCTGCCTATAGTCTGCCCACAGAGTGTCCCCTGCCTATAGTCTGCCCACAGAGTGTCTCCTGCCTATAGTCTGCCCACAGAGTGTCTCCTGCCTATAGTCTGCCCACAGAGTGTCTCCTGCCTATAGTCAATCAGTGTGTGTGTGTGTGTTAGAGAGAGGGAGAGAGAGAGAGCTTTACATAATTATGCTGTGCCTCATGTTGTATGTTATTATATGTTGCACCACTCCGCGCACGCGTGTGTGTGTGTGTGTGTTATTTCAGTGTGTGTGTGATATAGATCGAGTCAGTACATCGTCATTTTGTAGTAGGCTAATAGGCCACGCCCCCTTTTAAAACATACCTCCAGAACATAATTTACAAACCTTATGAATCGTTAGACGCCACTCCAATTCGGCATACATATTATTTGGCAAAGAAGCAGTTTGTGAATGTCAAATCTCATTTTTTGGAAGTGGTTCGCTGTGCTGGCAGCCTACCGCCCTCCACTGTGTATTTTGCAGGGTGAGGACTGTGTGTGAATCACTGGCGAAACATTTAATATATTTGTAATGTGTGCTTCTTAATGGAGTATGTGTATGCCGAATTAGAGACAGGCTTACAAGTATTCATAAAACGTCTATGTTTCCATAAAAAGTCTCAACTTGGATGTTTGAACCGTAAGTTTCCGACTTCAAATGGAGCTCGAGAAACTGACCGCCGGACACCGGGCTCTGTAACGATGTCAGAAGGAACATGAGTCACATGACTGAAGATGGATCAAATTAATATTTTCGATGTATTGTGTGCATTCTAGTTCCAGTTCCAGTTGTAATATATTGGTGTCTTTTGGTCATTGATAAATGAAATTAATTACGTCTTTTAATTAATTACGTTTTTTCCTCTATCGATTCTTTTTGTACTGCTATTTTACAGCCAACAGCGAGTGGCTTGTGTTAAAAGGGGGCGGGGCCATATTACAGACTGAATTCATCAGAGGTAGAGAGTATTGCTGCACGGCCCATATCCTGTAAGGGAGGTATTTGCTGTCACAGGAAAAACATGCCGGCATCCTGACAGTGTCGCCAAGGAAGATTTATTACACAGGCAGGGAGGGAGGGAGAGAGAGAGAGAGAGAGAGAGGGCGGGGGGGCGAGTGGGGGTGAAATTATAGAGCGAAGTGATGAGAGGCTGAAAAGGGAAAGAAAGAAATGATGGAGTGAAGAAGAGAAAAGAGGAGAGGGAGGCTAAGAGGAGGTGAGAGGGTTAATGGGATTTAAATTGCAGCCAGAGGAGAACGCTGGAGAAAGTGGAGTCCCGCCGTTTCCCATTAATTCATCCTGGAGTACTGGGAACTACTCACAGCCTGCCTTATCCAGAGACTACTCAGAGCCTGCCTTATCCAGAGACTACTCACAGCCTGCATTATGCAGAGACTACTCACAGCCTGCATTATGCAGAGACTACTCAGAGCCTGCCTTATCCACAGACAGGACTACTCAGAGGCTGCATTATGCAGAGACTACTCACAGCCTGCATTATGCAGAGACTACTCAGAGCCTGCCTTATCCACAGACAGGACTACTCAGAGGCTGCATTATGCAGAGACTACTCACAGCCTGCATTATGCAGAGACTACTCAGAGCCTGCATTATGCAGAGACTACTCAGAGCCTGCCTTATCCAGAGACTACTCACAGCCTGCATTATGCAGAGACTACTCAGAGCCTGCATTATGCAGAGACTACTCAGAGCCTGCCTTATCCAGAGACTACTCGCAGCCTGCATTATGCAAAGACTACTCACAGCCTGCATTATGCAGAGACTACTCACAGCCTGCATTATCCAGAGACTACTCACAGCCTGCATTATGCAGAGACTACTCAGAGCCTGCCTTATCCAGAGACTACTCACAGCCTGCATTATGCAGAGACTACTCAGAGCCTGCCTTATCCAGAGACTACTCAGAGCCTGCCTTATCCAGAGACTACTCAGAGCCTGCCTTATGCAGAGACTACTCAGAGCCTGCCTTATCCAGAGACTACTCACAGCCTGCATTATGCAGAGACTACTCAGAGCCTGCATTATGCAGAGACTACTCAGAGCCTGCCTTATGCAGAGACTACTCAGAGCCTGCATTATGCAGAGACTACTCAGAGCCTGCCTTATGCAGAGACTACTCAGAGCCTGCCTTATCCAGAGACTACTCACAGCCTGCATTATGCAGAGACTACTCACAGCCTGCATTATGCAGAGACTACTCACAGCCTGCATTATCCACAGACAGGACTGCTCAGAGCCTGCCTTATCCACAGACAATGACTACTCAGAGGCTGCCTTATCCACAGACAGGACTACTCAGATCCTGCCTTATCCAGAGTCTATTCAGAGCCTGTCTTATCCAGAGACTACTCAGAGCCTGCCCTATCCACAGACAGGACTACTCAGAGCCTGCTTTAGCCACAGACTACTCAGAGCCTGCCTTATGCAGAGACTACTCAGAGCCTGCCTTATCCACAGATGAGATTACTCAGAGCCTGCCTTATCCACAGACTACTCAGAGCCAGCCTTATCCACTGACTACTCAGAGCCTGCCTTATCCAGAGACTCCTCAGAGCCTGCCTTATCCACAGACTACTCAGAGCCTGCCTTATCCACAGACAGGACTACTCAGAGCCTGCCTTATCAAGAGACTACTCAGAGCCTGCCTTATCCACATACAGGACTACTCAGAGCCTGCCTTATCCACAGATGGGACTACTCAGAGCCTGCCATATCTAGAGACTACTCAGTGCCTGCCTTATCCACAGACAGGACTACTCAGAGCCTGCCTTAGCCACATACAGGACTACTCAGAGCCTGCCTTATCCACAGACAGGACTACTCAAAGACTGCCTTATACACAGACAGGGCTACTCAGAGCCTGCTTTATCCACAGACTACTCAGAGCCTGCCTTATCCACAGAAAGGACTAATCAGAGCCTGCTTTATCCAGAGACTACTCAGAGCCTGCCTTATGCACAGACTACTCAGAGCCTGCCTTATCCAGAGACTACTCAGAGCCTGCCTTATCCAGAGACTACTCAGAGCCTGCCATATCCAGAGACTACTCAGAGCCTGCCAACTACTCAGAGCCTGCCTTATCCACAGACAGGACTAATCAGAGCCTGCTTTATCCAGAGACTACTCAGAGCCTGCCTTATCTAGAGACTACTCAGAGCCTGCCTTATCCATAGACTACTCAGAGCCTGCCATATCCAGAGACTACTCAGAGCCTGCCTTATCCACAAACAGGACTAATCAGAGCCTGCTTTATCCAGAGACTACTCAGAGCCTGCCTTATCCAGAGATTACTCAGAGCCTGCCTTATCCAGAGACTACTCAGAGCCTGCCTTATCCAGAGACTACTCAGAGCCTGCCTTATCCAGAGACTACTCAGAGCCTGCCATATCCAGAGACTACTCACAGCCTGCATTATCCAGAGACTACTCAGAGTCTGCCTTATCCAGAGACTACTCAGAGCCTGTTATATCCAGAGACTACTCAGAGTCTGCCTTATCCAGAGACTACTCAGAGCCTGCCTTATCCACAGACGGAATGCCTTATGTTTTTCAATACTTCATAATTACTTAAACAATACTTGTTTGAGCCATGTGAGATTGTGTTGACGTACAGTATGAGCTGGAGTGTGCGTGCCTGTGTGTGTGTATGTGTGTGTGTGTGCCTGTGTGTGTGTGCCTGTGTGTGTGTGTGCCTGTGTGTGTGTGTGTGTGTGTTTTTAGTCAAAACCATTTGTATAGCGTGTATTCCATAAAGTTGGTGCAGCTGTGCGTGTCTCCTCTCCTGGTCGGTGGAGTCTGACAGACAGGCTCGCGTTTCACGGGGAATCCTCTGGTCTTTGAGGGGCTTAATATCAAAGTTGCTGGAGATGGCTTTTGATTCAGCATCTATCAGTGCTGCGTTCCTGCCCATATGTGAAGGAAGCGTTCAGATCCTGTGCAGAGCAGATGAAGTGGTGCTATTCCAAGATTTCATTCTTCTTCTCTGTGCTTACTGTACGTCTCAACCCTGTAAAGAGCTATATATCCCTCCAGCACGAGCCCCAGTGCCACCCCGACACGCCCGCTCTGCTGTCCCCCCTGGTAGGGACGGGTATCCTTTCGTATTTTTCCAGTACCGGTGTCTAAACGGTGCATGAAGCGATTCCTTTTTAGAATTTAAAGCGGATTTAAAGCAGATTTGAGAGGATTTCAAACGATCATGTGATGTGTTACGCCTTATAATGTTAGTGAAGGTGCGTGCTGCAGCGCCGGTTTCGGAACACCGGAGGGCAGATATTTCACTATTTACATATATATTTCAGCTCGCACATGGCACCTAAATGAGGTACCTAAATCTGCGTTGCAATTCGGTACAGGTAGTACCAGTACCAAAGTGGTACCGGGTTTCGGTACCCAACCCTATATGACCCGCAGTGTGTGTGTGTGTGTGTGTGTCTGTGTGTCCTGACTAGTGTTGGACACGGCAGCGCTAGCCTCACACCTCACACTCACCACTCTGTGGTGTGAGTAGCGGGGTTGTGCCTACACACTACAGCCGCAACGTCATGGAAACGAAAAGCCTTTGATCTGGTTGTAGCTT
>NC_139633.1:16833494-16838494 GCF_964638095.1 Poromitra crassiceps
CCAGGCAGCAGTTGTGTTATGAAGTGAAAAGTTGGTTTTGGGTCTACATCATGCATCACTAAGTTCCTCTCCTGCTCTCTCTGTGTGTGAAGGTGATGACAGCCTCTTTCATGTTGCTCCAGGTCAGCCAGGTGATAACTGCTTGACCTCCCTCTCCGCACGCCAGCCTCACTTTTCTCTGCTCTCCTTTTCTTCCCTAACTTACCTCTGTGTCTCTTCCACTCTCCCTCCTCCACATAGTCCTCTAGAGGCAGACTCCAGCAGCTAACTTACCTCTGTGTCTCTTCCACTCTCCCTCCTCCACATAGTCCTCTAGAGGCAGACTTCAGCAGCTAACTTACCTCTGTGTCTCTTCCACTCTCCCTCCTCCACATAGTCCTCTAGAGGCAGACTTCAGCAGCTAACTTACCTCTGTGTCTCTTCCACTCTCCCTCCTCCACATAGTCCTCTAGAGGCAGACTTCAGCAGCTAACTTACCTCTGTCTCTCTTCCACTCTCCCTCCTCCACATAGTCCTCTAGAGGCAGACTTCAGCAGCTAACTTACCTCTGTGTCTCTTCCACTCTCCCTCCTCCACATAGTCCTCCTCTAGAGGCAGACAGCAGCTAACTTACCTCTGTGTCTCCTCCACTCTCCTTCCTCCACATAGTCCTCCTCTAGAGGCAGACAGCAGCTAACTTACCTCTGTGTCTCTTCCACTCTCCCTCCTCCACATAGTCCTCTAGAGGCAGACTCCAGCAGCTAACTTACCTCTGTGTCTCTTCCACTCTCCCTCCTCCACATAGTCCTCTAGAGGCAGACAGCAGCTAACTTACCTCTGTGTCTCTTCCACTCTCCCTCCTCCACATAGTCCTCCTCTAGAGGCAGACAGCAGCTAACTTACCTCTGTGTCTCTTCCACTCTCCCTCCTCCACATAGTCCTCTAGAGGCAGACTTCAGCAGCTAACTTACCTCTGTGTCTCTTCCACTCTCCCTCCTCCACATAGTCCTCTAGAGGCAGACTTCAGCAGCTAACTTACCTCTGTGTCTCTTCCACTCTCCCTCCTCCACATAGTCCTCTAGAGGCAGACTCCAGCAGCTAACTTACCTCTGTGTCTCTTCCACTCTCCCTCCTCCACATAGTCCTCCTCTAGAGGCAGACTTCAGCAGCTAACTTACCTCTGTGTCTCTTCCACTCTCCCTCCTCCACATAGTCCTCCTCTAGAGGCAGACAGCAGCTAACTTACCTCTGTGTCTCTTCCACTCTCCCTCCTCCACATAGTCCTCTAGAGGCAGACTTCAGCAGCTAACTTACCTCTGTGTCTCTTCCACTCTCCCTCCTCCACATAGTCCTCCTCTAGAGGCAGACAGCAGCTAACTTACCTCTGTGTCTCTTCCACTCTCCCTCCTCCACATAGTCCTCTAGAGGCAGACTTCAGCAGCTAACTTACCTCTGTGTCTCTTCCACTCTCCCTCCTCCACATAGTCCTCTAGAGGCAGACTTCAGCAGCTAACTTACCTCTGTGTCTCTTCCACTCTCCCTCCTCCACATAGTCCTCTAGAGGCAGACTCCAGCAGCTAACTTACCTCTGTGTCTCTTCCACTCTCCCTCCTCCACATAGTCCTCCTCTAGAGGCAGACTTCAGCAGCTAACTTACCTCTGTGTCTCTTCCACTCTCCCTCCTCCACATAGTCCTCCTCTAGAGGCAGACAGCAGCTAACTTACCTCTGTGTCTCTTCCACTCTCCCTCCTCCACATAGTCCTCTAGAGGCAGACTCCAGCAGCTAACTTACCTCTGTGTCTCTTCCACTCTCCCTCCTCCACATAGTCCTCTAGAGGCAGACAGCAGCTAACTTACCTCTGTGTCTCTTCCACTCTCCCTCCTCCACATAGTCCTCCTCTAGAGGCAGACAGCAGCTAACTTACCTCTGTGTCTCTTCCACTCTCCCTCCTCCACATAGTCCTCTAGAGGCAGACTTCAGCAGCTAACTTACCTCTGTGTCTCTTCCACTCTCCCTCCTCCACATAGTCCTCTAGAGGCAGACTCCAGCAGCTAACTTACCTCTGTGTCTCTTCCACTCTCCCTCCTCCACATAGTCCTCCTCTAGAGGCAGACTTCAGCAGCTAACTTACCTCTGTGTCTCTTCCACTCTCCCTCCTCCACATAGTCCTCCTCTAGAGGCAGACAGCAGCTAACTTACCTCTGTGTCTCTTCCACTCTCCCTCCTCCACATAGTCCTCTAGAGGCAGACAGCAGCTAACTTACCTCTGTGTCTCTTCCACTCTCCCTCCTCCACATAGTCCTCTAGAGGCAGACAGCAGCTAACTTACCTCTGTGTCTCTTCCACTCTCCCTCCTCCACATAGTCCTCTAGAGGCAGACTTCAGCAGCTAACTTACCTCTGTGTCTCTTCCACTCTCCCTCCTCCACATAGTCCTCCTCTAGAGGCAGACTTCAGCAGCTAACTTACCTCTGTGTCTCTTCCACTCTCCCTCCTCCACATAGTCCTCTAGAGGCAGACTTCAGCAGCTAACTTACCTCTGTGTCTCTTCCACTCTCCCTCCTCCACATAGTCCTCTAGAGGCAGACTTCAGCAGCTAACTTACCTCTGTGTCTCTTCCACTCTCCCTCCTCCACATAGTCCTCTAGAGGCAGACTTCAGCAGCTAACTTACCTCTGTGTCTCTTCCACTCTCCCTCCTCCACATAGTCCTCTAGAGGCAGACTCCAGCAGCTAACTTACCTCTGTGTCTCTTCCACTCTCCCTCCTCCACATAGTCCTCCTCTAGAGGCAGACTCCAGCAGCTAACTTACCTCTGTCTCTCTTCCACTCTCCCTCCTCCACATAGTCCTCTAGAGGCAGACTTCAGCAGCTAACTTACCTCTGTGTCTCTTCCACTCTCCCTCCTCCACATAGTCCTCCTCTAGAGGCAGACTTCAGCAGCTAACTTACCTCTGTGTCTCTTCCACTCTCCCTCCTCCACATAGTCCTCCTCTAGAGGAAGACTTAATAAAATGCAAGCTCGGTATGATTGAAGCAGATGAAGCAGCAGACAGACACAGAGACAGATATTGTCCTGAGTCTGACTGGCTGTCCTTTCTGAGGCTGAGTGCATGTGACTGTGTGCAAGGTTGAGAAGGGTATTTCTCTCAAACTACAGTATAGTCTCTTGGGGTGTCCCGGTGGCTCAGTGTGCTAAGGTGCATACCATGTGACAGTGATGTCCCAAGTTCAAATCCCACCCGGGACATTTATCGCATGCCATCCACTTCTCTCTCTCCCCAGTCTTTCCTAGCAAAGAAAGGCTCGCAAATAAAGGCAGGAATAATGTCACAGATTTTTGAGCAGCTGCTCACACTTGGAATCAACTGTGATATTTATTTGATTACTCCCGCTCAAGATTCTATATTTTGATTACTTTCAGTTACTTCCGGATCACAGTTTGCCAACAAAATCCTACATACTTTTAATTTTAATTGACTATATTTACCACTTCACTTTAATGGTATATCATTATGATCTTCTATAACTGGTATCATCCACTATTTCAAAAAGTGTAAAATTATATATTATATATAATTGTATCACAATTACAATTTATTCTACAGTCCAACTACAGTAGTAACCTGTGCGGTGTGGGTGTGTGTGTGTGTGTGTGTGTGTGTGTGTGTGTGTATGTATGCGTGTGTGCCACATGACCACATAAACGACTGAGCGAACCTGTTCCCAGATCTTATTTTAAAATTCTTAAAGACTACTGCCAGGCCGTGACAAACTCAGGCCAGGGATAGAAGGTTGTGTGTGTGTGTGTGTGTGTGTGTGTGTGTGTTTGCATGCATGCGTGCGTGCGTGTGTTACAGCATGACTAATTCTCATCACTCCAACATTATTCTGAAGCTCCACATCCCAAAGGGAGGGATGCTCGCTGTGATTTATTACGCACACACACTTTTCCCATTCCCTCCTTTCCTCCTCTTTTTCCTTTCATCTTTTCATCCCCCTCTTCTCCTCTTCCTCTCCTCTGTGGGGCCTGTTTACATCTATCTCTCCTCTCCTCCAGCTCACCTTTCTGCCCATCTATCTGCTGCTCTCTCTCTCTCTCTCTCTGTCTCTCTGTACTTTCTCCAATGCATCCTCATGGTCTCTTGCCCTCTTCCTAATCTAATTTCCAGTTCAGTGACAGTGGTTCCCTGTACTAGTAACTGGTGATGTGAGAGAAGGTTAAGGAGGTCACTGAGGTGGACTTGAGCCAGCTGTGAAGAATATAACCAATCCTTTTGTGTGTGTGTGTGTGTGTGTGTGTGTGTGTGTGTGTGTGTGTGTGTGTGTGTGTGTGTGTGTGTGTGTGTGTGTGTGTAATCAGCGAGGCTGTCAGAAGCAATGTGCTTTTGCAAAGGCCCTTATTTCCTCTTGAGTAACTTAAGTCCATACCTTACTGCCTGTTGTTTCTACAGGTCAAAGACTGGGTACAGGAGTAGCCTCACTTACGCACGCACGCGCACACACACACACACACACACACACACACACACACACACACACACACACACACACACACACACACACACACACACACACACACACACACACACACACAGGGTTGAATGTTATCTATGTGGTACAAGCCTCTAGAGTTTGGTGAGGATAAGGTGGTGTGTTTGAGTTGCTGGAGCAGTGAGCACTATTGGACACACCATCTATTCAAACTGGTTCTTAAAGATTTATCAGCTTTCTCCTCACCTAACAGGCTTCACTGGTCTCTGCTGGGCCATCAAACTCAGGGAACAGTCTGGAAACACCACATCATCTATAGGCTAATACAGTGGCCCTTGTACTGTATGTACATTATCTCCAGCATGTAGCAGTAGCATGCCCTTCACACAGGCGACTACATGATCAGCAGGCCTTGCTGAGTGGCATCCCCCTTCATGCGTCTCTTCAGTTGCAGACCACTTCACTCCCAGACGTGTGACACAAATCAAACAGAGGAGAAGAAGGAGGGAGAGGCTGAGAAGAGAGAA
>NC_139633.1:16840994-16842986 GCF_964638095.1 Poromitra crassiceps
TCATTGAGTGTCAGCCACTTTTGGAGAACGGAAGCTCCCAGTGCCAGAGTTTCAGAGCGTTTTCAGTGATTTCTCGAGGCCCACAGAATATTGTGTGATATTACTATGTAAACACCGAACACGCAGAAAGAACGAGGAGACTCTCTTCTATCATCTGCAAAAAAAAGTTTATTGATCCCATTTTCCGTTCTTTAGTTATGAGCCGGAGAAGATAGGCTGTTTTGAGCAAAAAGACAGTTTTCAAATTATAAGCTGAGATATTCAGCTTTTGTGAAATGCAGCATTTCAAGCACATTCACTGACGCTAGCTAATATTTTCTGATGTAGTGACGTGGTGTAGTTCTGTGGAGCCTGCGTGCCCCACCCCCCTCTCCCCGCCTCAGCTGCAAACTCCTCCCCACACGCACCCAGTCTATTTTCGGAGCCTCCGTTTTTGCGCCGGGCGGCTCCCGGCCGTCTCCCAGCGCGACAAGGAAATGCCAAACGGGACTGCAGGGATAGGTTTGGCCCTTCGGCGTCAGGTGCTGCCTTTCTGGCGGGTAATCGTGTGGAGAAACTATATGCAGACAGACAGACAGAGGCAGAGGAGCTCAGTTGTAGTGCGCGGATTGACTGATGTTCGCAGCCCGACGTCAGCTGCAGACAGAGCAATCTATATGGCTCTGGCTGCAGCATGCATCGGCTTCTCTTTGATCACGGCTTTTTGCTGCAGTTTGCGGGACCTTTCTGTAATCTGGAGAGCACTGTCGCCACCTAATGAGTCCGTAAAATAGGTTATACACCTTCAATAGCTCCCATATTTGTACAGGAGATGCCTGATGCTTTGATCCACGTCCCACCGTCAAAAAACGCAATTGACGAACATGTTCGTCCTTGGCACTCTACGTTACTAAACCAATTGACGAACATGTTCGTCCATGGCACTCAATGAGTTAAAGAGTGACAAATGTCAGCCATTAAAGCAGTAACTGATGCTGTGTTGTGTGTGTGTGTGTGTGTGTGTGTGTGTGTGTGTGTGTGTGTGTGTGTGTGTGTGTGTGTGTGTGTGTGACCTGCTCTCAGTCACTACCTAGTGACTGAGAGCAGGGTCTGTCTGAGAGCAGGTCACGTGGAGGCTGGTTTACCCAGGCTAGGGGGCGTGTGTTAGGTGAGAGAGGGTGTGTGTGTGTGTGTGAAGTGGAGGTAGGTGAGCAGCAGGCTCCCTGTGTGTGTGTGTGTGTGTGTGTGTGTGTGAGAGCAGCAGGCTCCCTGTGTGTGTGTGTGTGTGTGTGTGTGTGTGTGTGTGTGTGTGTGTGTGTGTGTGAGCAGCAGGCTCCCTGTGTATGGGAGCAGCAGGCTCCCTGTGTGTGTGTGTGTGTGTGTGTGTGTGTGTGTGTGTGTGTGTGTGTGTGCGTGTGTGTGTGTGTGTGTGTGTGTGTGTGTGTGTGTGTGTGTGTGTGTGTGAGCACTGGCTCCCTGTGTGTGTGTGTGTGTGTGGGTGTGTGTGTGAGCAGCAGGCTCCCTGTGTGTGTATGTGTCAGCAGCAGGCTCCCTGTGTGTGTGTGTGTGTGTGTGTGTGTGTGTGTGTGTGTGTGTGTGTGTGTGTGTGTGTGTGAGAGAGAGAAGCAGGCTCCCTGTGTGTGTGTGTGTGTGTGTGTGTGTGTGTGTGTGTGTGTGTATGTGTGTGTCAGCAGCAGGCTCCCTGTGTGTGTGACTGTGAGCAGCAGGCTCCCTGTGTGTGTGTGTGTGTGTGTGAGCAGCAGGCTCCCTCTGTGTGTGTGTGTGTGTGTGTGTGTGTGTGAGCAGCAGGCTCCCTGTGTGTGTGGGATCGCGTGGGCCGGCCCAGAGGTCAATATTTGAGTAGTGCAGCAGTGAAGAGGAGAGGCTGTGTTTGATGGGCTGCCTTCATGCCAGGAGAGGATGACGTCAACCTTCCCCCAGCCTGCCAGGAGAGGGCAGGGGTGAGGGGGACGTGTGTGTGACTGGAGGAGGAGGTGTATGTCTGAGTGGAGC
>NC_139633.1:16843186-16855686 GCF_964638095.1 Poromitra crassiceps
GTGATACACTATCACATATGAGAAACAAGACACACAGGCATGCATTTACCACTCGCACCATATGCGTGCACACCACACACACACACACACACACACACACACACACACACACACACGCGCGCATACACATAGGAGAAAGAGGGTCATACTGCCAGTGTGTGTGTGTGTGTGTGTGTGTGTGTGTGTGTGTGTGTGTGTAGGGGGGCAGAATAGATGATAATACACTCTAATGTGTCAAGCCTTGTGCTAGCGAGGAGGAGTGGGCTGTGGCGCTGGAGACATAATATGTAATTAGGCTTGCATTGATCCAATGCATTACAGCAATTAGCAATTAAGGCCACAATGTGAAACTGCTCTCATCCCACATCGCCTCTAGCCAACACCTGCATAAGCCTTATATACATCCCTGGCTTTGGGAGAAGCCCCTGTCTTCTTCACTGCTTACAAATCTGTCTTTGATTTATAGTCTGTACAGTGGCTGCCATCTAATCCACAGTAAAACCATTGATAAGCCAGACAGGGGAAGAAGTTTAGTCAGTTGATGTGCTCTTGGTGGGTGGGTGTCCCCTTGTGGACTTTTGCTGCAATTACCCTTTTCTTTTTTATTAGTCATCAGTGCTGCAATGGTACTGTACACAGCTCTTCTAAAATATGAATCAATATATGTTTGAATGTATTTTGAAGGATACCATAAACCTTCATTAATTTATTTTTATTGATTCATTCAATGCTTCATTTTCATTGACACAAGCTGCCAAATGTAGAATATAATGCATTCACTTCAGTTCAATTCATTTCAGATCCAGTAGTTTTTTATTTATTAGCATGGCAGAAAGGAAATCATGCTCACAATGTCATGTAACATTGTTTGAGGTGATATTAGAGTAAAGACATTAACAGATGATGACGAGTAATAATTAAACAAAAATCAATAAATGACACCATCATCAGCAATAACAGTAAAGACGGTAACAGTTCAATTCAGTTATTCCTTTCAATTCATTACAATGTCCTCCATGCTCTGTATATTCTGAGGAACAGCTATTAGAGGCACTATTATTCTCCTTCATTTGACATTTTGCTTCTTAAATTATTTCATGTCAATGACCCCCTAAACTGGCACAAATTAGACGGTGAAAATTAGACCAAATTACACCCATTTGATTTTGATTTCATGCATTCTGCCATTGTGAATTATAGTGAAAATGAATCATTGCCCTTTTTGCTGGGGAACCCCTGGAACCCCCTCAAGGACCCCTGGGCGTCCCCAGAGCCCACTTTGAGAACCACAGTATTAAACCTGTCCTGGAGCTCATTGTAGCCTAGGTATGGCTGGTACTGGTAGGTCTCTGATTTCCTTGTAGTAGCCTAGCCTTTTTTTTTTGCAACAGGAAGTGACTCTAGTGTCTAGCCGTCCTGATTAAGGGTGGGACATTCTTGACCCCCATTGGGAGGATGAGGGGAGGGGAGGGGAGGGGGGGCGGGGCAGTGCGGGGTCACGATGTGGACTGGAGGCGTGACGGCCGTGGGGAGCAGGTGCTTGTACCCCCCGCCCCCTCCAGTCTGTCCGTCCCCCCGCCGGAGAGCAGAGCAGAGGAAGCCCCACCTCCCTCCCTCCTCCCCGGCTCCAGCAGCAGCCAGCCGGCGGGCCGCCTCTCTCTCTGCCTGTGCTGCCTCGCTAGGCGGCGGAGCTTCCTGCGTGACAACACCAGTATACAGACGGACTGCCTCTATTCTCCACGGAGGGATGGACCCGCGCTGCGCTCGCCACTAGCGGAGGGAGATATTACTCATTTGGAAACACTGGAATAGCCCCCTACCCGTTTGCGGTGAGTGTTGATCTGTACTGTAGTTAGATTTACAACCCGGAGGTTGTTTGTGATGAACGAGCGGAGCGCGCGGACACGGGTTTGTTCAGGAAGTTATTACGATGTCGAGGAAACGGCTTGGCGTTTCTCTTTTTTTTCCCTCGAAGCTCGGTGCCGAGCCCTTGTGTACTTGTGCGTGCTGCTGTGCTGCGTGCGTGTGCGCGCGGCGAGTGTGTGTGTGTGTGTGTGTGTGTGCGCGCGCGCGCATATGTGCGAGAGAGAGAGAGAGAGAGAGGGAGAAAGAGAAACAAGAGTGTCCGTGTGTAATAGAATGAGAAAGAAACAGCCACTCCTGGGCGTTGATTCGGCTTTTTAAACGTAAGTAACAACCCCCGAAATGTTTATATTTCCAAAAACACAGAATAGTCTGACCTCCGAGAATGAAGTTATTGTAACGTTGTTACCGGTGCGCTATTGTTACCCTAAACTAAAGTGTTGCCTGCCTGGAGGCTTTCTGTGTGTTACACACACACACACAGCCACAGAGGTTTACGTCCCATTATGTAAACAACATGATTGTTGGCTGTCGTTGGCTTTTGTATTCGTTTATGCTATTCGTGGCTCAGAGCAGGAAACTATTATTTGAAAGCTGTTTTCTGCTATCTCTCTGCATAGACACGGGCTGAATAAGATGGTGACTGCGATAGTGACACTGGTGACCATTTGGTGATCTCGGGGGTGGGATCTGACTGTGTGTGTGTGTGTGTGTGTGTCTGTTTGTGTGTTTGTGCGCGCGCGCGCGTGCATGTGGGGCAGGTGGACCGTGTTGAATCACTTCCCACGCGCTCCTGTCGCTTCTCCTTAACTGCAGGCGCGCACAACAGCTGCTTCTATGGGATCACACACACACACACACACACACACACACACACACACACACACACACACACACACACACTACTCTCGCTTATCACACACCTCTCGGGTTTAAAAGTGTCAAACAGCGTTGAAGCAACAGGCGGGTGGGCCAGGGCTAGTGAACAGGCTGCACTGTTTGTTTGTTTGTGTGTGTGTGTGTGTTGAGGTTATCTGCAGCCAGTCTTGTTGTGTGTTTTAGCTGCGGCTGATAAGGTTAGCCATGAGTGGATAAGCAGGAGTTGTTAGGCCCTCCTGGTTTGTGACAGGATGATCATGAGGCTGGAGCGTCCTCTGCTTCATAGCTACTGGCTGCTGCTGGAGAAGGGTCATTCATTGCACATGTTAACAGGCATCTGCCCGGCCATGTGGTCAAGCCAGGCCAGTGATTGTTGTTGTGTTGTGACGTTTGGCAACAATGTAACGCTTAAAAATCTTGTAATCAGATGGCCAATAAAAGGCTAGCAGGACCACAGCAGAGCAATTTAGAGAGAGAGTGGCATCAGCAGAGGACCAAAATGCTTGACTCATTAACCAATGAACAACCAGGAAGGGGTTTCGCTCTACTTTTGAATAAAGCTGATAATGTACAATTTGAAAAAAAAAAAAAAAAAACTTTCAAAGTACAACACAAACTGTCCATTTTGCTGCAACTCGACAGTGCTGCTTAATCCAGGACCTTACTTCCTGGAACTCTTGAGAGTAAAAAAACTGGTCCATTCGAGTGAATGGAGATGTCGCGACTCTTCTGTATACACGGCTCTGGACCACAGGCATTTCACACATGCAGTTCCCCAAGGATGGAATGAAAATCCTACGCTCTCCAGGAGGATTCAGCACAGCCTGTAGATGTTCCGCTAAGCAGAAAAATCAATGACATGTTCAGAACAGCCTGCAGTCCTTCAGATGTAAGGTGGTGCACGACCCGGCGCGACCCTAACACACAGTTCTGATGGTAATCACATCGTTATGAGTCGACTGTGCACATTCCACTGTGACCATATGGAGCATGGAGCAGCTTTAACATCAGCCTCGTGCGTCCAACACATACACAACACAGCGTGGGTCTTTACACCCAAAACATCATCCCCATCACTTTAATTTGAAGTCAAATTGATTTATTGGCAAACACGAGGCACACTGTAGAAGCGGTGGAAGCCCTGGTTACAGATGAGTCTCTACACATATTGTAGGTGTGCATGCTTCCAGCTGTCATTGTGCTGTGTGGTGCTGTTACTAGGGGTGTCAACGACGGTTACAACATTTTCTAGCGGACACATGCACAGTTTATTTTTGATGAGAAATGAATGCTTGCGAGTCCAGAACACAGTCAAATCATTGTCAAAACTTTATTTAAAAGGACACACACACACAAAAAGACGTGTAAACGGTTATTGATTTTTCTAAACGGATACGATTTAATATCCGTGTACCCGTGTAGTCGTGTACACGGTGTGACACCCCTAGCTGTTACAGAGGAGTCTGTACATCTACTGTAGGTGGGCATGCTTCCAGCTGTCATTGTGCTGTGGTGACTGCGGGGCTCGACAGCAGCTGTGTGTGTGTGTGTGTGTGTGTGTGTGTGTGTGTGTGTGTGTGTGCTGTGTAAGTGTGTGTGTGTGTGTGTGTGTGTGTGTGCAGCAGAGGCTTGCTGACAGTTTGTCTGTGGCGACAGCACCTGGCTCTGTTTAGAGAGTGATTAGGAGTCCCTGTGCTGTTTACACAAGGAGCCCGGAGTTAAAGGTGACCCACTTTGCATTTCCTTATCAACAGCCAACATTGATAGCTTTGAATAGCACAGACTGTAGAGACGCCTTTGCATGCGTTTACATAGCTCCCTATGGCACAGAATGGGTTTACATAGCTCCCTATGGCACAGAATGGGTTTACATTGCTCCCTATGGCACAGAATGGGTTTACATTGGGACGTGTTTGACTGGCCAGGCTTAGGCTTGACTAGTAGCAATACGACAATGTCCTCCTTAGGTGGTATGAAAATGTGGGTGCAGAGACTACTCCCTCTGTCTGTGTGTGTGTGTGTGTGTGTGTGTTGGCCTGAACAGGGTTGTGTGGTCTGCCTATATGATGGAAGAGAAACCACTGTAGGATGTTTGGGTAATGAGGGTTTTCCTTGGCCAAGTCTACTCTCTTCTGCCTCTCTCTCTCTCTCTCTCTCTCTCTCTCTGTCTGTCTGTCTGTCTCTCTCTCTGTCTCTCTCTCTCTGTCTGTCTCTGTCTCTCTCTCTCTGTCTGTCTGTCTCTCTCTCTGTCTCTCTCTCTCTGTCTGTCTGTCATTCTCCCTCACTCTCTGTCTGTCTCTCTGTGTCTGTCTGTCTCTCTCTCCCTCTCTCTCTGTCTCTTTGGGTAAGTCTGTTGGATTCTGTGGTGATAGGGTAATGTGGGCCTTGTTTGACAGCCTTTGACTACAGGCGCCGGGATGGAGAGTTGAGTGAGTGAGTGAGTTGAGTGAGTGAGTGAGCGAGTTGAGTGAGTGAGTGAGTGAGTGAGTGAGTGAGTTGAGTGAGTGAGTGAGTGAGTGAGTGTCAGAATCCCCTATTGGCTGTAAAAACGGATAGTAAAAGGTAAGCTGTAAACAGGATGGCTGGTGAAGACAGCTGAATAAACATTCACAAAGCATTTGTCTCAGGGTGAGACAGCCAGATAGACACATCACCTCATTTACACCTGGTTTTTAAATGTGACCTGTATCCAGATACGTTATCTGGATAATGGTCGCATTTAAAAACCAGGGGTAAATGGGGCGAATGAGATCTGGACACAATGTGAGGCCATTTCCACCTGGCATTAACATGTGTTTTCACATGTTAATGCGTCAGATTGCAATCAGATTGTGCTTGACCACTTGAAAGTACAGGTGTAAACGCCCCCAAGACACATTGAAGACGGATTGCAATCTGATCGGACAACCCACCTCCGGAGGTGGTCAGGGATGCATTGTGACCACATTGAACACAAGTGTAAATGCAATGTGTCCTCTCAATCTGCATACAGCAACTGTATGCGGATTGAGAGGACACCCATTTTGGGTGATCAAATTGCCATCAGATTGCAATCTGATCACTCAAAACGCATGTGAACGCCAGGTGTAAATTAAATCAGGCTAATGTGGTCAAGCACAATCTGATTGCAATCTGATGGCAGAAAATGCATGTTAATGCCAAGTGTAAATGGCCTCTGTGAGCCAGCCCCCACATGTGGTCAGGCAGATCTGATCACATCCCCACGGTGCATTTACACCTCGCATTAGCATGCATTTTTCCTTATTATCCAGATAACTAACTGTTTAAATCTAAAATAGTAGCCGGCCAGACAGAGGCCAGTAGCCGGCCAGACAGAGGCCAGTAGCCGTCCACACAGAGGCCAGTAGCCATCCACACAGAGGCCAGTAGCCGGCCAGACAGAGGCCAGTAGCCGGCCAGACAGAGGCCAGTAGCCGGCCAGACAGAGGCCAGTAGCCGTCCACACAGAGGCCAGTAGCCGTCCACACAGAGGCCAGTAGCCGTCCACACAGAGGCCAGTAGCCGGCCAGACAGAGGCCAGTAGCCGGCCAGACAGAGGCCAGTAGCCGGCCAGACAGAGGCCAGTAGCCGGCCAGACAGAGGCCAGTAGCCGGCTATTTAGCCGGCAACTGGCACTTGGGGAACCCCCTGCTCTGTGTGGGAGATCAAGCCAAACCTGCTCTGTAAGCTGGGCCTATAAGACCGTTGGGAAGTACACGCACACATACACACACACACGTACACACACACACACACACACACACACACACACACACACACACACACACACACACACAGCCAAGCCGGGTGTCCTTGTGTCACCCGGCTTGGCAGTTAAACAGTTCTTAACTTTTCACCTTGTATTGTGTGTGTGTGTGTGTGAGTGGGGGTGGTGTGTCGATCCATGCTTTTTCGAGGATGGTCAGGGTGTGGCGCTCATTTGCCTACCGTGTCGACTGACACACAGCTGAATCCACCTGCCAGTCTGTTTCATGGAAGCTTAGGATGTATTGTTCACTGTATTGTCATTGTTATTATCACTGCATAGCCATATTTTCCTATCTCTCCCTGTGTGTGTGTGTGTGGGGTGGGGGGGGGGGGGGGGGGTGGGGGTCAAGCAGATGTTATCAGTCACCTGACTTGCCCCACTGTGCTTCAGGAAAGAGACACCTGACCTCACACTGATCTTGGTAAAGAAAAAAAGACAGAAGCATGTGTGCACACACACAGCACAGAAGAAGAGTGGGGGAGTCTGTGCTCTCTTCTTCTCTGCCGTTTAACGCTCATTTACCCCGGCCTAACCCCACGCTGTTTATTCTCCTTCAATTTGCTGATTGTATCTGTGTTTGCACTGTTGTTTCCATGCTCTATTACTATCGTGGACGGTGGCTTTCTGTTTATCTGCCAAACCGTGGGCATTTTTGCTTTCATGCTATTAAAGTGAATGAGAAATAGGGGCCAATTGAGTTAGGTAGTCACTCTGCCCTTTCAGAAGCCCTTTTTATTACACAGAGATCCCGCAATATTGCCATGAAGGCCTGCCATTAAGCCGCAGGGTTTCCCCCGGAAAAGTTGCTAGGCCTGGTGGCAGCTATCTCTTGACAGGGGCCGCGCCGCTGGCCAAGTGTCTTTAGTGACAGGGGCCCAGTGCGGCCCAGAGAAACACTGATGGCAGCATTAAGGTAGGGCCCTTTAGCCTCTGTGATCACAGAATCACAGACAGAATCATGATCACAGAATCACAGACATAATCATGATCACAGAATCATGATCACAGAATCATTATCACAGAATCATGATCACAGACAGAATCATGATCACAGAATCATGATCACAGACAGAATCATGATCACAGAATCATGATCACAGACAGAATCATGATCACAGACAGAATCATGATAACAGAATCACAGACAGAATCACACACTTTCCCTAGGCAAATTAGGCACCAACAACTTTGAGTTAACTGCCAACTAGTCTCGCTTGCCAGAATATCTCAGTTTCACGCTGGACCAGCGCAGGAGAGAGTCTGGCTCCTCTTACTCTCACTCTGGTATAGCTGGAGGGGGGAAAAAAATCTGTTATCTTTACAATCATCCACTGAAAGTAGCAAGCAGACCTGCTTGTTTGCTCAATCCAAATCTTCATCAAAACCTGCCATTTTCAGCAGGTAGCTTGCTAGCTTGCTCACTAGCATTGTTGTTTCACAGCGGTGGAGCCATTTGAGAGCGGACACGCAGGGATTTCCCCTCGCTCCGACTGAAATGGTCTGAGGGGGCGGCACTGCAGAGCGAGTGGGGGAGTGACGTGTCGGCAAAACTCCGAATGGTGAAATAAGTTTGCTTGTTTATCCGTTCACCTGCGTCGCGTTGAAGCACTTTTTACAGACTGGCTTCGTTTGATGTGTCCGGGCTTGCCTTCGCTGTCGGCAACGTAAGCAAAATACTTCCACAATTCGCTTCGTGCATTTGCTTAGTCCCCGTCGGGCTGTGACTGAAGGAGGAGGACGGACTGTGGCCAGAGAGCGAGCAGAGAGGAGAGGGGAAAAGCAGCACACCCACACATGAAGCTGACATAGGCTACTGCTCTTATTATCACAAGATCATTTCGCCAGTTTGATGAGATGATTAGATTATGCCCGCTGGAACATTAAGCAACGTGTGTACACCTCGCCCATGAGAGTGTCGCGGAAAATGACTGCACTCGTTTCTCACTAGTATCCGCTAAAGCGCATACCGCTCTTCAGACTGGGTCGAAAGTGGTGAAATGTCGGGGACGACGGGGTCGCGCTTATACCGGCACGGCGCCTTTCTCACATGCAGGCATTACACCACGTTCCGGTCATTTTGCGGTACAAAGCGCATGTGGGAAAAGGGCTATAGAGAGCCAAAGTGAAATGTCACTCCCTGCTTTCTCCCTGTACCAGTGCAAAATATGAATGGCAGTGGACGGAGAATAAGGTTACTTTTTTGATCCCGTTTGAATTGTGCCACGGGGTGCCAACGCTAATTTTGTCAATTTAAAACATAACTTTGCATGTCAAGAAAGTCACCGTTTGTCGTCAAACTGAAACGTAGGGGTTAGTTTAGTATAAAAACGACATAGATCGTGGAAGCTCGTGGCATGTCGCCGGTCTTCAGCTTTGCCGGTAGAGAAAGTGACATCACTTAGGTGACAGTGTATGTAGTCTTTCTGATTTATAACTTCTAGTGCAACAGTTTTGGCGACAAACTGCGACTTTCTTGACATGCAAACTTACGTTTTAAATTGACAAAATTAGCGTTGGCACCCCGTGGCACAATTCAAACGGGATAAAAAAAGTAACCTTATTCTCTGTCCACCGCCATTCATATTTTTCGCAGTGCTGGTACAGGGAGAAAGCAGGAAGTGACGTTTCACTTTGGCTCTCTATTCCCTCAACTGCATTGATAATTAATGTGATTCTCTGATTTGATTTAGACAGCAGACAGCCGCTGCACAGCACTGCCATAATTGCCAGCAACTAAATTGTTATGTTATATAGTCTTATCTATCTATCACTTTGTATAAAATTGCATGAAGTTGCAAACAGATACAAGCAAAGTTGATTCACAGTTCACACACAAGTCAGTTTTATGACATGTCCCAGCAGACCACACCATGCTAGATGTGTGCAGATAGTGTGTTTGTGTAAGTGATGTTTGCTGCTGTCGTTGCTAGCGTCTGATAAGCACCGGCCAAACAAACACAACACAGCAGCAGATAAGACAAACGCACACACTCCATATATACTGGCCTTGCCCTCGCCACACTATCAGCACCAGTTCCTCGGTCTGTGTGTGGCTCTCTGCACGTAGCGTGTGTGTGTGTGTGTGTGTGTGTGTGCGCGCATGTGTGTGTGTGTGTGTGTGTGTGTGTGTGTGTGTGTGTGTGTGTGTGCGTGTGTGTGTGTGTGTGTGTGTGCGTGCGTGCGTGCGTGCGTGCGTGTGTGTGTGTGTGTGTGTGTGTGTGTGTGTTGCTACTTGCTACAGTCACACTCCTGTCCCAGTATAACCCAGTATTGTGCCACTCCACAAAGGCCTTCTTCAGTTGCTATCAGACATCATCTCTCTCTCTCTCTCTGCTTCTATTTCTCAACATATCTCTCCATGCCTGTGTCTATTTGCCTGTCTCACTTCCTCTGTTTCTCCCTCTCTCTCTCTCTGAGGTATCTGCTCCATCAGCTAACTGTCATAGTGTGTGTGTGTGTGTGTGTGTGTGTGTGTGTGTGTGTGTGTGTGTGTGTGTGTGTGTGTGTGTGTGAAGAAGTGAAATGCCTTTTGATCAGCTCAAGCATAAAGATAGAAGATGTAGGTGTATGATTTCAGCAAAATGGAAAAAATGGACGGAATAATGGAATTTGGTAATAAAATGGAATCAACTGTAAAACATGGAATATTGCAGAATTTTCCATAGTTTGGCTGAAATGGATAAAAGTAGGCCTAATTATCAAAAATACGAAGTAGATTATTATTATTACTATTATCGTAGTAACCTAAATGATTTCATAATTGTAAAATGGGCCTAGAGAAATGATTCAGTTTTCGATTGGGGTGTTTTGAGAGGGGGGTCGGTCTTGCGTGGAACCCTTACTGCACCTCACAACTTAGATTTCACCTTGAAAAACATGTTGAAGAGGCTGTCTGAGAGAGCCCAGTCATCAAAAAAAGAAAGAAATATCGCTTCTAACCCCTAAATTAAAGTGGAAAAAAATAAAACTGATTTCATATGGCTCTATGCAGGTGCCTTACCAGTCTTGTGTTCCCCTGGTTGGCCTGGCTTCACATTGCTAAAGGTGATCCATTTTTGGCGTCATTAATTTCGATTTCTGTTGATATTTCCCTCATACTTCATTCTCAGCCTGTCCTCATGAGGAAAACGACAACATGGGTCTGTTTTTTAAGGTGGTAAAAATGACAGATGTTAACGAATGTGACCGCTTGCGGCCGTGTGAGTGAGTGCATGCGTGCAGTCAGTGCACACGCCAGAGTCGGGAGCTGGAACCAGGAAGTAGCGGTGACCTCTGGCAGTCTTTAACGTTAACAATATTGAAATAGTTGGCGCTGACACGTAAGGGAGTAGGGTGGGTTAGATGGATCGTAGCGTCCCCGCCTTTCAACTTCCTCATCGCGAGAGACGCGACGATACGAGTAGAAAATAAGCTATTTACAGGACACAATGCACGCTTAGCAGATGCCCCTATGGCCTCTGTTCCACGCCGTTCCAGCTCTATAATGCTTAGTTTACAGAGAATTCTGTTCAGGGTGAATTTTAAAACATAAACCCAGATGGAAATAAGGTCCAGGTTGCAAAAAAAAACACGGAATTATCCTTTAATGCAAAAAAGATTTATGAGTTTGGGAATTCTTTCTGCTCCTGCTCCTGGGGAATGCCCTTTCACTGTGAACAGTAGGCTCTGTTGAGCCCAGGTCATGGGAGTTGGTCGCGTGGATGTGGTTGGAATATTAATTGATTAATCCGTCTCGTTATCATTCAGTTAAACTGTGATATGGGCCACAAGGAGTCGTGGAAGTCAGGAGGTTTGAAAGAAAGGAACATGTATCTGCAGCACAGAGGCTTCACCATAGACCTGATTCTACATCATGGTTGCACTGCACATTCCATTGCATTGATCCAGCTAATTGCAGAGTAAATGCTAAAACGGACCGTATGGACCCTTCTGGCTGTATTGCCTGGTTGTGGCTTGGCCCAGTCCAAAGTGCGGAGCCACTAGAATGATATATGATGACTGTTCTATGCTGCTAATGAATGGTGCAGTGACACCACATCCCCACAAGGCCCAGGTTCTGTTGGCATGTCCGTGAGAAACCTCGTCTCTGTGGCTACTGGCTAGTCATGTGTGGCCATGGTTGATGGCTGGTTGTCTCCAGCTTGCCTAGAGGCAAGAGGTTCAAAAGGCATACCATACATCTCACACACACAGACACACCCCACACACACACACACACACACACACACACACGCACAGACACACACACACACACGCACAGACACACACACACACAGACACACACACACACACACACACGCGCACACACACACACACACACAGACACACACACACACACGGACACGCGCACACACACACACGCACAGACACACACACACACACACACACACACACACACACACACACACACACAGGAAGGCACACACACATAAGCTCGCCAATTACACCAATTACAAGATTTTAACAGGGCAACTGGACCTTGCTATGGAGTCAAGGGGGTGCTGTGTGTGTGTGTGTGTGTGTGTGCGTGCGTGTGCGTGTGCGTGCGCATGTGCCTGTGTGCACATGTGTGTGGTGCAGCCGCCAGGGAGTCAAAGCCCATGCAGAGCGCAGGGAGTGCTAATTAGCCAACCACAACCTGACAGAGTACATCACAGAGAGAACGACAGAACAGGGAGGAGAGGTGGAGAGGAGGATGCAGTGATGATCAGTGGGTGTAGGGGAGCGAGCAAAATGGTGCTCAGCTCCCAAGGAGGAGAGAGAGAGAGGAGGAGGAGGGTGAGAGAAAGTTGAAAGAAAATAACAGGAATATTTAGCATGCAGTGTTGTCCCCAGGCAGAGAGAGGAGAGAACACATGCAGCTTTACAATACACAACAATGCACTCCATTTCTGTAGGACACAGCTTAGATGGAGGTGTGTGTGTGTGTGTGTGTGTGTGTGTGTGTGTGTGTGTGTGTCTGTCTGTGTGTCTGTGGGTGTGTGTGTGT
>NC_139633.1:16875686-16893186 GCF_964638095.1 Poromitra crassiceps
TGTCTCCAAAATCAACTAACGCTAAACGTTACATGCAAGCTAACGTAGCTAGCTGCGGAGCACTCATGATCTATAAGGAAAACGAATGCGCACATAGCCTACATAATTGTCAACATCACATACATGTATTTTCTTTAATCTAGACTACAGGCATCATTTTTCAGTCAAAAGTGAAACGACACAGATATGATGGTGTATAGTGAGGCTTTCCATGCCTCACTATAGAACTGGCCCCATGCAAAATTCATACCGCTTATATGTTGCCGTCATGCCAATAAGAGTCTAAATGTAATTTTTTATGTTTTATCTGCAGACTAAGCAGCTAGGCTTTCGGTTCTATAAAAGCCATTATTTTTTGTATTGACTTGAGTGATACACTTTACTAAAAAAAATATTATATCACAATAGTGATGTCAGATTTGCTTAGGTCAGAGCTATGGAATATTAAATCATCCATCTCGCCCAGCCCTAATTTGATTGTTATGTTTTAGTTTTACATCAAATGAATTAGATGAACTAAATCGTTTACATACTATATTACCAAAGCACACACATACATACCTAACCCTAAAAATGTGTGTTGCCTGCTAGCTATCAGACAGCATAGAGAGACTTAAATATGTGCTGTATCGGTATCGGATCGAAATCGGTATCGAATCGGGTATCGAAATTTGATCGGAATCGGATCGGTTTTGAGCTAAAATATCGAAATCGGATCGGAATTGAAAAATCTCGATCGCAGCATCTCTAAGTGCGACTCCAGTCCACTTGGTGGCGATAATGCACCTCTAAGCTGGTTTGCCAACCACCAATAACTAAATATAAACAAGAAGAAGAAGAAGAAGAATGGAAGTTGTCTGTTTATTAAATGAACCGTCAGCGAGATATATGATGTCATATTCATGCGTGACATGTCCGTCATCAGCGCGGAGGTTCTGGCCCTCTGAGATCAAAACTTGAACTGCGTTTCTCAGTTTGTTGTAGGCTACAGCTCAGGCATAGCAACTTTAGAGAAATATATTCGACCTGGGTCGTATGGATTTAGCATGGATTTTAAAGACTCCTTTTCTACTGTTTTGGACACCCAGCTAGCCAGGTGAGTGGTGACTGGGGTCCCCATATTGTTGTTCATATTGTTGTTCAGTTATAAGTCAAAGCCACATGTGAGTTGTCGGGGGCTGGCGATAATGAATGAAATATCACAATATTCTTGACCACATACAGTACATCGATATTGATCATTGATATTGCAACAATATATATGTAGGGATGACTATTGGTGCTTTCACAAAATGTTTACACATTGAGAAATTGAGAAATAATCATCTGTGGATATAATGACTAAGTTGGTAAAAGCAAATAATAGAACAGCACTTTGCTTTAATGCACCCTTTAAAACCTGGGAAAGACAACACTTATGCCATATCACTAATATATATATATATATATATATATATATATATATATATATATATATATATATATATATATATATATATATATGTGTGAGTAATATATTGATATAGTGCTCAGCCAGCCCTAGTTTCTATGTATTTTTCTGTGACGGGTCAGGAGCTGAGGTACAAGGTGCTGGCAATGCAGGGACACTTGGCCACCGCCTGGACCACAGCTTTGTGTTTGTGTGTGGCAGGTGATAAAGTATTTTGTGTGTGTGTGTCTGTGTGTGTGTGTGTGTGTGTGTGTGTGTGTGTGTGTGTGTGTGTGTGTGTGTGTGTCAGCTTGAGCGGTCAAGTGTGGAGGCAGTCTGGGAGAGTGGGACTGGTAATAGAGGAGACGATAGAGAAAGGAGCCTCACATTAATCACACACAGCCTGAGACTGAGACAGCACTCGCTCTGTCTCTCTCTCTCTCTGTCTCTCTATCTCTCTCTCCATCAGCACAACACACACACACACAAACACACACACACACACACACACACACACACCTACACAGCAAGCAAGTGACAATCAGTACAGCTAATGAAGTGCGGGTAGTGAGCTGATGAGCTTATTTCAGACTGTGGAGATGACGGCTGCGCCTCTATGGCCCCGCCCACTGGGCCAGCATGTGTGGCCATCTTCTCTGTGTAGATGGAGGGGGAGGAGCCTGTGGCACAACAACACCATTTTGGTGCCAATCACCTGCCTCTCATATGATCTGATCTCCCCTATGGGCCTGGTCAGATACAGATCTGATCTCCCCTATGGGCCTGGTCAGATACAGATCTGATCTTCCCTATGGGCCTGGTCAGATACAGATCTGATCTTCCCTATGGGCCTGGTCAGATACAGATCTGATCTCCCCTATGGGCCTGGTCAGATACAGATCTGATCTTCCCTATGGACCTGGTCAGATACAGTTCTGATCTCCCCTATGGGCCTGGTCAGATACAGATCTGATCTCCCCTATGGGCCTGGTCAGATACAGTTCTGATCTCCCCTATGGGCCTGGCCAGATACAGATCTGATCTCCCCTATGGGCCTGGTCAGATACAGGGCATGTGAAGTGGACAGAGAGGGCTTGCTCTAGAAAGGGGGGATTGATGATTGAGAATCTTGGGTGTGGTTCAAACAGGATGATAAAGGTAAACATGCACACACAAACACACACACACACACACACACACACACACACATCCAACCGTGACCCTCCCAGACGTCTCCCTCTCCTGCTGTAACTGTTGTAAATAGGGCTGCAACTAAGGATTATTTTCATTATTGATTACTTTCTCGACTAATCGATTAGTCATTTCTTTGGTCTATAAAATGTCACTAAATGGTTAAAAAAAAAGTTGATCACTTCTTTCCCAAAAGCCCAAGATGACATCCTCAAATGTCTTCTTTTGTCCTGAACAACAGTCCCAACCCAAACATAATCACTTTACTGTCATACAAGTCTAAAGAAACCAGAAAATATTCACATTTAAGAAGCTGCAAGAACATGTTTAGTTTTTGTCCCCTTTCTTAAAAATTCCTTTCTTAAAATTCTAAGTCTAAATGGTTAATCGATTATTTAAAAAATGGTTAACGATACATTTTCTGACGATCAACGACGATCTGTCTGTGACGTCACCATCGCTGACTGTCCATCGGTCTTGTACATGTCTCTCGTCTGTCTGTGACGTTACGTAGCGCGGCCGGGCCAGTGGGTTTGACGTATGATGCGTGTGATTTCCCCCCCGTCTGTGAGGGAGCGAGAGCAAGAGAAGAGAAACGCTGAAGCAAGTCTCATGCTGGCGGCTTCAAAACAACGCATGACAATTTATACTCTCCATGTTCACAATATAGTCATTTACATCCCACGTGGAACAAGCCACAGTGCTGCTACAGAGCAGGAAGGAAGGATAGAAGAAGAATAGCTGTTTGTCTTTTGTGTGTGCGTGTGCATCGGTGCGTGCATGCGCATGTGTGTGTGTCGTGTACATCCGTGAGTGCGTGGTGTGTGTGTGTGCATCTGTGCGTGTGTGTGTGTGTGTGTGTGTGTGGCGTGTGCGGTGAGTGAATAGGCTGTGACACTAGAGCTGTATTAAGTGTTGCTGCGTTCCCCAGGCTGAGTGGGCTCTGCTATTGATTGGCCGAGTCTTGCAGGGGAGAGTAATGGCTCTCCAAGGTGAGAGGGGGGGAGGATTAGGCCACTAATTGCTGTTGTGCAGACAAGATACACCCCCCACCCCCCCCCCCCCCCCACCCCCAACCAAACCCACCCACTCACCCACCCACTCACCCAGCCTCCCCCCTCATCTCTCCCCTCACCTTGCACCTCTTTTGCACTCTCTCACTTACTCGCTTTTTTCCAATCACTCTCCATCTCCCACCGTTTTTCATTTTCATGTCTCACCTCACATGTATCACCACCACCTTCTCCTCACACCTCTCCCTCTCTCCCTCTCTTTCTCTGCCTCTATCCTTCTCCCTCTCCCTCTCTTTCTCTCTCTCTGTCTCTCTTTCTCTGCCTCTCTCCTTCTCTCTCTCCCTCTCCCTCTCTTTCTCTCTCTCTCCCTCTCTTTCTCTGCCTCTCTCCTCTCTCTCCCTCTCCCTCTCTTTCTCTCTCTCTGTCTCTCTTTCTCTGCCTCTCTCGCTCTCTCCCTCTCCCTCTCTCGCCCTCTCTTTCTCTCTCTCTGTCTCTCTTTCTCTGCCTCTATCGCTCTCTCCCTTTCTCTCTCCCTCTCTTTTGCTCTCCCTCTCTCTCCCTCTCTCTCTCTCCTTCCCTTCACCTCTCTCTCTCTCATTTTTTTCATTCTTGCCCTCCCGCCCTCCCTCTCCACCCCTATCTCCACTCGCCCATAGATTTTCAGATCTCCCCTACACTGTCACCTTACTTGCCATTATTGATTCTTTCCATTATTTAGTGATATTAGTCACAATGAGGTGGTTTAAAACTCGTCAATATCCCGACCGCACCTACCGTGAGAGCCCACGTTGCCTGTTGGCTTCTGTTGCCACGGAAACCGACGCAGGGGGCGCAGAAATGGCGGTTGGGTGAGAGATCTGCGGTTGTTGTTGTGCTGATGGTGATAATTGGAGAGGAAGTAGACCCGATACTGGCCTGTGGTTTCAACTGCTTTAATGTGTGGCTGCATGCATGCAGGCACGCAGAAACACACATGCGAACACACAGTACACACACATACACACACACACACACACACACACACACACACACACACACATACACACACACACACACACACACATCTCCTGCTGCTCTTGCTGCAGTAGTAAAGTGTGTGTCCCATTGAGAGGGTGGTGACCCATTTTGACTGTCTAATGCTGCACTCACTCTGAGCGGAGGAGACGTACACACTGCTGTTAGAGGAGGAGAGAGAGGGAGGGAGGAGAGAGGAGAGAGGGAGGAGAGAGGGAGGGAGGAGAGAGGAGAGAGAGAGGGAGGGAGGAGAGAGGGAGAGAGGAGAGAGAGAGAGAGGGAGGGAGGATAGAGGAGAGGGAGGGAGGATAGAGGAGAGAGGGAGGGAGGAGAGAGGAGAGAGAGAGGGAGGGAGGAGAGAGAGAGAGGGAGGGAGGAGAGAGGAGGGAGGGAGGAGAGAGGAGAGAGAGAGGGAGGGAGGAGAGAGGGAGAGAGGAGGGAGGGAGGAGAGAGGAGAGAGAGAGGGAGGATAGAGGAGAGGGAGAGGGAGGGAGGATAGAGGAGAGAGGAGAGAGAGAGGGAGGAGAGAGGGAGAGAGGAGAGAGAGAGAGGGAGGGAGGATAGAGGAGAGGGAGAGGGAGGGAGGATAGAGGAGAGAGGGAGGGAGGAGAGAGGAGAGAGGGAGGGAGGTGAGAGGAGAGAGAGAGGAGAGAGAGGGAGGGAGGAGAGAGGGAGAGAGGAGGGAGGGAGGAGAGAGGAGAGAGAAAGGGAGGGAGGATAGAGGAGAGGGAGAGGGAGGGAGGATATAGGAGAGAGGGAGGGAGGAGAGAGGAGAGAGGGAGAGAGAGGACAGACCGACAGAAGGAAAGACAGATGGGTAGAAGTAGAGACAGAGGATGCAGCTGAAAGAAAGGGGGGGGGGGTAAAGATGTAAAGCCGGAAGGATGAAATTGCAGGGATGTGTGTGTACAGTATGTGAGCATATGATATGTGAGCTTTGGAACGAGACAGAGAGAGAGGGAGAAGGAGAGAGAGAGAGATGGAGAGAGAGGGAGAGAGAGAGATGGAGAGAGGAAGAGAGAGAGATGGAGAGAGGAAGAGAGAGAGAGAGAGAGAGAGATGTGAGGAAAGCGAGGCATGTGACCAGACCGTGACCCTGCTCTACAGGGTTTCCCTGGAGGGCTTTGTTAATGTGGCACAGCTACAGCAGCACAGCAGAGAAGCTCATTGGGCCAGCTCACTACCACCTGCTGTGTGTGTGTGCGTGTGTGTGTGTGTGTGTGTGTGTGCGTGTGCGTGTGTGTGTGTGCGTGTGTGTGTGTGTGTGTGTGAGTGAGAGAGTGTGTGTGTGTGTGTGTGTGTGTGTGTGCGCGCTCACGCGTAGGAGAAGGGCCTCTGTGTGTGGCTATGAGTGGGAGCGACTGGGTATAAATTCGGTGTATATGGCTGTTTCACTCACTCTTTAGCAGTGTGTTCTTATGGTGTGCGTGTGTTATTGTGCATGTGTGTGAGTGTGTGTTTATGTGCGTGTGTTTGGCTGTGTGTGTGCCATTGTATAGACATACAGTATGGCTCTCTATTAATCTCTTCAGCGGTGTGATGTGTGTGTGTGTGTGTGTGTGTGTGTGTGTGTGCGCGCATTTCTGTGATGTGTGTGTGTGTCCTGCACGGTGTCAAGGCTGTGTGACTCTCACAGGGCTGCTCATCCTGATCACTGTCACTTTGTAATGGCGGCCTAGGGCCATCCATCTGGCCGTGTGTGTGTGTGTGTGTGTGTGTGTGTGTGTTGATGCTATCATAGTGCTGCTAGTAGCAGCCTGCTACCCCCTCTTATGCTGCATTGGTTTATGGTAGGAGCTGGCAAGTGGCAAGTGAGAAACACGTCATCTCCGACCTACGTGCGTTCGAGCTTCAGGCTTCATCTCGCAAAACCATGGATGCTAATAGCCATTAGCTGTCTAAGCTAACAGCTAATAACAACATTAACGTTTAGTTGTATGAGTTTAACCAACTATTGTATTGGTATGCTGATTGGTCTGAAAGCTTACTATTATTGAAAAGAAAAGAAAAATGTGTCAAAAACGTGTTTTTAAATTCTTACATTCGTGGGCGCCATGTTGAAATGACGTCAAATGACGCGGTGGGAGCTACTGGGGGTTGAGAAATCATACCCAAGTTTGCGGGTAGGAACTCCGAGTTATAGTGGTGTTTTATATGATTTTTGCTAGTAGCAACTTGCCACATCCCACTTATAAACGAACGCGGCATTAGTCCCCAGTGGAGGAGCTAGCTAGAGCATTGTAACCATGTTACTATGCCCTTTGTAGTCCGTGTGCAGGTCATCATCAGCCATGTTGTAGTTTTCTTCCTCTCCCTGTACTCACTCCACCCGCCTGTCTCTTCCTCCAGCAGGCTCGTCCATCAGCAGCGAGTCGTCTCCAGTGTCGTCCCCGGCCACCAACCACAGCTCTCCGGTCAGCACGCCCAAGAGGGGTCCCCTCGGCCAAGGGCCGGTCCTGGTCCCCCCGGGGGGCCACAGCGTGCCAAACACCCCGCCCGTAGTCACCATTGCTCCCACCAAGACCAGCAACGGCCTCTGGAGGAACGAGGGACGCCAGGTGAAGCCACGCACACGCACACACACACACACACACACACACACACACACACACACACACTGTTCTGGTGTATTTGCAGTCTTTGTATTGTCTCTTACTCGTGCAGTGCCCGTTCAAAACATGCCTGTTTAAAACATGCCTACATGACTATTATTCCGCATTCCACTTGCACTGGGAACTAGGGATATCCCAGTCGAGTGATGTCACACCCAAGTTGACTGCGTTCCAGTAAAACAGTCAGGAAACCAGCCAGGGTTACACACACACACACACACACACAAGACAGAAGTGCTAATGAACAGTATTTACTACAACTTTCACTACTGTTGAAGCGCGGAGCTGCCATCTTGGATTTTGAGATCGGGGCTGGCGAGGTTCCCCCGAGATCGGGGTAGGAAATCCCAGTTCAGGTGACATCACAAGGGGTGTTCCCGACCTTTGACCTGGGGAATTCCTTGTTCCAAATACAAAAGGAATGCGCCGTTAGGCGTTGTTCATACTGCAGGCAAATATGATTTGTTTCTCAAATCAGAGCTTTAGAGACAGACTGTCTGCACTGTTATTTGCAAGTGATCAGATTGGATTTGTGTGTCCAGACATGGCCAACCTATCTATCTATCTATCTGCATGGGTTGCTGAGGTAACAACGTAGACATCAGTAAACTACGTAGGCTGGTGACAGCTTTTCCTGTACAGAAGCCTCCCCCCAAAGGGCCAGCAGACAACTTATTTCAGCACCTGTCCACAGACTGTTCTCCCTATTGTCCTCTATGTCCGCTCTCTCTGCTGCACAGCCGCTCTGATGCACTTCCCTCACTCTGGAGGTGATGTCATCTCACGTTGCCAGCAGTGTTGGGCAAGTTACTTAGGAAGTGTAATAAGTTACTTATTTGCTAATTTAAAAAGTAATACAATTACTTATTACTTGGTATCAAAATAAATTATTTACGTTATTTGTTACATGACTACACGAGGGATCAGCCGAGCAGCATTTTGGTAAACAAACCGCGTCACTGGGTGGCAACGGCAATGGAACCCTATGGAGCCCAAGTGGCGCGAGTCTTGTGTGTCTGACTCTAGCCGGCTAACCCGACAGTTCACACAACTTTAACACGGCATGCATATATTATACATGAAACTCTTGAGCTACTTCTGCTCTCACTCAGAATGTCAAAATATAAGCGATGTGATGTGTAGTTTTAGAGATATTAACGTTTGTTTGGCACAACTCATACTATTAACTAGGGATGGGAATTTCGACTAATTTCCCCGCCGACTAGTCTCACATTTTATTTGCGACTAGTCGACTAGTCTATAAGCAAGAAAACTCGCAATTTAATATACATATTAAATAAAAAGTTTAAAATGCAAATGTTTTGTGTATTTAGGAGCTATTTTAGCCCAAACATTCAGTACAAGCTGTTCATTTCAATTATATTGATGTAACAACAACTGATTGAATAAAGGTGAACAAATTAAAGAGAAATACATTTCTGATACGTTTGCCAATGCAATGCATGGCATTTATTATGAATAATGTTGTGGGACGGAGTTCCAGCGTGTCTTGCATGATTGTGTAAGCTATTTTTATGAAGGTGCTATATAATTTATGTTTACGTTCTAGACAGCCAATAGACCAAATCACCGTGACGTCACCATGTAAACAAATTTACTTCCGGGTACCACTTGGGGAAGGCGGCAGGTTTAAATGTACGTGTTGTCAAATAAATGCTGTCAAACCCTCTCGTTGTTTTCGGCCGACTACTTTCAATTTAAATGGTTAAACGGTTGGTAAACATGCTTGTCCGACGTATCTAGCCTTTCTTCTGTGTTTGTTTTATGTAGTGTTAGCTAGCTAATAATGTTTGTTTGTCTGTCAAACTCGCTGTTTTGCAGACTCGTTATCGTAGAAGAGCCTGGTGACGCGAGGTTACGTTAACGTTACAAACAGAGCTACTGACGCCACGTTAATTTAATATAGCGTCAAGTCTACTCTGGTCTGGTCCAACAGGTAAATTAGCTAGTCTGGTCTCCACTAACGTTAGTGAAAGTGTTGTTATGAATGATATTAAACAACAACACAACACGGACGAACCATTTTTGTCTTCTTTGTCTGTTTTTGTCTTCAACACGTCAGTTTGTGCCGTCCACCGCCATTATAATGTGTGGACCTCAGGGGTACCCGGAAGTAAATGTAAACATCCCGCTGATTTGGTCTATGCTCTTATGTTGCTCTTATGTTGAAGACAGGAAACGGAAGTGTGTGTGTTGTTGTTGTTGTGGGGGCGCTTGACGCTAGGTTATGCTGGAAGCGGAAGAATAATAAAGCTGGCTTCTCATGTTGAGATTGTTCACGATTGGAGTTGCCCCGTTTATTGTTTTTTATGTATTATCATGCACACAGGCGACCACTTTGTTATCCAGTCTCCACTCACTCATCGCACCTCGCAGCTGGGCAGCCAAGTTTTCAGCGGTGTGTCTTTCCTCCAGGGCGCACGTCTGAAGCACACAGCTGCAGAGATGTCCTTCGTCCAGATAATGACATGTTATAGTCATGTATGACTCGGTGGTTATGGACGTCCACCCGTCTGAAGTTATGGCCACATATTCTGCCCCCTCGAACGCTCGTTGCATCTTCTCTGTCATTTTGCGATGGCTGATCTCGAGTCGAGACGTAATTGTTTTGCGAGTGCGAGGAGGAGGAGCAACTCTCTCCCTGGCTGCTCAGCCTGTTTACAAAGAAGCCGAGGCAGAGGCATGAAGAACAAGATGCAGCGTTTAACCGACTAGTAAAATACTAAACGGTTAATAAATGAGTAGGCGGTTAAACAATTAAACGTCTAGTCGCGCACATCCCTACTATTAACTGCCGCGGGGTTCCGCATTTCTGGGTGGCAAGTGACGTCACGCTGATTCGTCCTATAGTACTGTCGCTAGCCACCTTTGGTAAAGTGACATACAACCAATAATAAACACGCCAGGTGTGAAGTCGATCGGACAAACGGTCTCTTGACATAATAGTGACAGACAGAGATTCCTTGCTTTATTCACCTGATGTAGCCCCGCCCACTTGACCCAGTTGTGTTATGACTTCCTGTTCAAAACTGTCTGTTTTACCTGCTCACTAGTACTGTACTGTCACAGGAAGTGGAAACACAATAGGAAGTAACTGGCTGACCCCTGTGTTGGAACATAAGGTGAATAGCAACATTCAAATTGCTTGATCTGTGTTCAGTGATTTAGCACAGAGTGTGTCACCCCTTGCATTCTAACATACATTCATTCACACCCGGACATGCCTGTGAACGCACGTACACACACGCGCACGCGCACGCGCACACACACGCACACACACACACACACACACACACACACACACACACACACACACAGGCTCTTGAGGGATTAGTGATGTTGCTAGCTGGCTTGTAACCCGTGGCGTGGCAGAATGTATTTGACATATGTACATGTGACATAGCTGACGGGTCTATGAATGTCTGCCTCCACCATAACCCTCCCCACCCTCCCCCATGCCGTATGTGGTCACCCCCTCCTCACGGCTCGGTGCGTTAAACAATGCCAGCTGCCACCAGGGCGGCGAGGTGACAGCCTCAACGGCAGCTAACATCTGTGCCCCTCCAGCCTCCCCCCTCCCACTTGGCCCTCTTGCCCTTGGCCCCCAGCCCTGCCCCGGTCCCCCAGCCTGAGACCCCCCCTAACCCCCTAACCCGCCCGCCCTCATCCACCTCCACGCCTCATCCTCTTCACTCAAGCAGTCAAGTGCATCCTCTGCCTCCTCGCTCACTCTTACTGCCTGGGCGAGAGAGGTAGAGAGAGAGGGAGGGAGGGAGAGAGAGAGAGAGAGCTGCTTGCTTTGATAAGAAGTGGATTATGGATTATGGCCTGGCTTTAAGCCTTCTTATCTCAGCTCAGGGCTAATGGTCGAGGCCGAGCAGCACGCGCTTTACCAACAGCACTCGGCGACACGCGGAAACGCTGTGACGTTCCCCCGACACGGACAGATAGGGTGAGGGGTGAGGTGGGGCGGGGGGGGGGGGGGGGTCAGCCAGCTCACTATGTATGGGAGCGTCCGGGGCCATTGTCCTCTCGCCTGGAAGCCCCCCTCTCCTGACCCCAGCCCTTTGTAGCCCGTAGCACATTAACCAAATGACCCTTCCACAGGTCAAAGGTCAGCTACAGCCTGGGAGGGGCTGGAGGGAAGTGATGTCACCCTCTCTGCCGCGGCTCCAGCATGGCATGTTTCTACGAGAGGAGGAGCAGAGACAGAGGAGGAGAGAACGAGTAGGGCTGCAACTAACCATTATTTTCATCATCCATTTATCTGTCCATTATTTTCTCCACCAATCAAAGAGTTGCTTGGTCTATAAAATGTCACAAAATGGTTACAAATGACGATTGTTTTTCTCACAAAGCACAAGATGACATCATCAAATGTCGTTTTTTTTGTCCTGACCAACAGTCCACAAGCCAAATATGATCCATTTACTGTCATAGAAGACTAAAGAAACATTAATTAATTAATATTCACATTTAAGAAGCTGGAATGAGAGATTTTTTTTTAATTGGTCCAACAATCAATCGATAGTTTAGACCCAAATAGTCGGCGATAAATTCTCTTGACTAATCGACTAATCTTTGCAGCTCTATCCCTGTCACATCATGTCCATATACATTATGAAAGATAATCCTGTGTGTGTGTGTGTGTGTGTGTGTGTGCGCTCGCGCGCGCGGGTGTGTGTGATTTCATGGTGTGGTGTGTGTTTGGTGTTTTTGTGTGTGTGTAAGTGGGGTCAGGCTGGAATAGAGCAGGTCGTGTCACTGGGTTTGCGGCGCCTCCGACAGCTCGGGGCCACCCGGCCAAGAGAATGAGGAGGTTAAGGGAGGTGAGGCGGGCGAGAGGGTGAGATTTGGGGGGGAGGGAGGGAGGGAGGGAGGGGAGGGGAGTGTCACGAAAGCTTCGGCGTCAGAGCATCATCTCCCCTATTTACGCTGTGCTGCTCCAGCGACCACACTTCACTCTGTGGTCACAAAGAGCCACAGGGCTGTGAAGGACAGGGTCAAACACACACACACACACACACACACACACACACACACACACACACACACACACACTCTCTCTCTCTCTCTCTCTCTCTCTCTCTCTCTCTCTCTCTCTCTCTCTCTCACACACACACTCACACACACACATCCCTCTCAAACAAAGACCGTACTGTCTGGCGTCTCCTAATCACCAATCAGGAAGGATGAGTCATGGAAGTCATGGAAGAGAGGGGGCGGGGCTTCAAACCAACACGAGTAAGACTTCAACACCCTGACACCCTTCTCCTGGCCCTGCTTCTTACTGTTATCAGATCAATTAGTTAGGTCCCCGGTGCCTGGCTGTCCTGCCCCAGTGCCCCATGCTCTGTTAGGTCCCCGGTGCCTGGCTGTCCTGCCCCATGCTCTGTTAGGTCCCCGGTGCCTGGCTGTCCTGCCCCATGCTCTGTTAGGTCCCCGGTGCCTGGCTGTCCTGCCCCATGCTCTGACCTTGGGGCCCCACATTGCAGAGACATGCAGAGAAGAAGAGCCAGGGTTCACAACAGGGCTGCTGACTCAACGAGTGAGAGAGAAAGACACTAAGAGCAGCATGGAGACTGACAGAAATAATAATAAGACAGAATGAGAGAGAAAGACGATGGGATTTCAAGCAAGACGGCCCAAATTCAACTCACTTCCTGTCATTTTGGCACGCGGGTTTTGCTCATGGACACGGTCACTAAGAGATTTTCAGCAGGTCTGAGTCTATTGGAGTCAATGTGAAAAGTCAACGTGATCTCAGATTATGACAGATCCCTTCGCCCCCATATTCATTAAAGTAAATATTCGTCCCGTTCTCCGAAGCCACATATCTTCAGAATATTCTGACACTAAAATGGCATTTTTCAGACAGACGGATCAGGAGACAAAACTTGTTCAAGACCTGTCTCTATCTCAGCAACACACTCAAGAGATTTGGCAACAGGAACTCATGTTAGCAGGGAGTGATTAGCTAAAGCTAAAGCTGAAGTTCATTGATGATGTAGCTAAATCTGTGGCTAGAAAAAATATTTTTTAATGGAATATCTTAGATTCAACTGTATTGAGCTAACAACGGGCAGCTTTGTGTTTTATATGTGTGGTTTGTGCAGAGTTTGGGAACTCAGGATTTGAAGTTAGCTTGCTAGGTCAGCACTAACCCCGCTTAAAGCCTGCTTGAAGAAGAAAACAAGTGGGGGTGGAGGGGGGGAGTAACGAGACTTGGGAAGTAACGAGACTTGGGGAGAGGTGACCATGTGACCATTTGCATTCAAGAGACTTGCTGCTACCAGTTGTTAGAATGGGCGGAGCCTGCGGTGACACATCTAGATAGTGATGGAAGATCTATGGCGATACTTCCGGCTTGCTCACACGGTCCTACAGACACAATTGGCCGTGTCTGCGGGTGGGAAGCCGGTGGGGTGTGAGTCCCGGTCGCTGCACTAGTGCTTCCTCCGGTCGGTCAGCGGGGAGGGGAACTGGGGGGAATATTGTGATCGCTGCCAGGTGACAAGAAGCGGCTGGCAACTGCACATGTGTCGGAGGAAGCATGTGCTACGGCTCTCCTCAGATTGGCAGAGGGAGTGGACCAATGACCGGGACCAAGCACAACTGGGGGGCAGAAACGGGAGACAAATCCCCCAAAACGTGATTAAAAAAAACAACAACAGAGAGGAAGGAGATGGACAGAGAGGAGACATGGAGAGAAAGATGCCCTGTAAAGCATCCAAGAAACGCTTGTTTGTTGCCATGTGTGCGGTGTACATTATGTGGTGTGTGTGTGTTAGAGGGGTCGATTAGTGTCTCTCTGGCTGAGATATGAGTCTCTGAGGGGGGTGATAGGGAGGAGGAGGAGGAGGGAGGAGCTCAGTGTGTTGTGAGGGGGGTGATAGGGAGGAGGAGGAGGAGGGAGGAGCTCAGTGTGTTGTGAGGGGGGTGATAGGGAGGAGGAGGAGGAGGGAGGAGCTCAGTGTGTTGTGAGGGGGGTGATAGGGAGGCAGAGGAGGAGGGAGGAGCTCAGTGTGTTGTGAGGGGGGTGATAGGGAGGCAGAGGAGGAGGGAGGAGCTCAGTGTGTTGTGAGGGGGGTGATAGGGAGGCAGAGGAGGAGGGAGGAGCTCAGTGTGTTGTGAGGGGGGTGATAGGGAGGCAGAGGAGGAGGGAGGAGCTCAGTGTGTTGTGAGGGGGGTGATAGGGAGGCAGAGGAGGAGGGAGGAGCTCAGTGTGTTGTGAGGGGGGTGATAGGGAGGCAGAGGAGGAGGGAGGAGCTCGGTGTGTTGTGAGGGGGGTGATGACAGACAAGAGGAGGAGGGAGGAGCTCAGTGTGTTGTGAGGGGGGTGATGACAGACAAGAGGAGGAGGGAGGAGCTCAGTGTGTTGTGAGGGGGGTGATGACAGACAAGAGGAGGAGGGAGGAGCTCAGTGTGTTGTGAGGGGGGTGATGACAGACAAGAGGAGGAGGGAGGGGCTCAGTGTGTTGTGGGGGGGGGTGATAGGGAGGCAGAGGAGGAGGGAGGAGCTCAGTGTGTTGTGAGGGGGGTGATAGGGAGGCAGAGGAGGAGGGAGGAGCTCAGTGTGTTGTGAGGGGGGTGATAGGGAGGCAGAAGAGGAGGGAGGAGCTCAGTGTGTTGTGAGGGGGGTGATGACAGACAAGAGGAGGAGGGAGGAGCTCAGTGTGTTGTGAGGGGGGTGATAGGGAGGCAGAGGAGGAGGGAGGAGCTCATCAGTGCGTTGGCATTTTGCTTTAATGACTGCAGGAGTCTGCTCCCGCCCGCTGCCTGTAATAGCTTTTTAATTGGCAATTGTGATTCATGGCTCCATGTGAGAGGCGTAAAGGAGCTCTACAATGCGAGGGGTCTCCCACCCCTCACTGAGGGTGACAGGGGGCGGAGTCTCCCACCCCTCACTGAGGGTGACAGGGGGCGGAGTCTCCCACCCCTCACTGAGGGTGACAGGGGCCCGGCTCACACAGGGGAAGATGGCTGTTAATGGACGTGTCTTTGGGCTGAGTGCTTGTATTTGTGCTCTGCAGTGTGTATGTGGCAGGCAGGCTGCTGCTGAATGCTGTGTGTGTGTGTGTGTGTGTGTGTGTGTGTGTGTGTGTGTGTGTGTGTGTGAGAAATGAAGGCCATGGTTTTTGGCAGGGTCAAAGGTCAAAGCTGGCTGCATGTGTGGGTGCTTGAGTGACTAAGAAGCCTTTTCTAATGTGTTGAAAGCTTCTGGCTTTGTCTGTTTTTTTTTTCTCCTCAAGGAGCCGACAGGATCAAGAAAGGTTCACACACAAAAGCACACATCCATGCACAATACACACACCCACACACTAGCATGTTTTAGTACAGGCATGTATGCACACAGATACATACTGTACACAAACACGTACGTACGTGTGTGTGTGTGTGTGTGTGTCTGTGTGTGTGTGTGTGTCTGTGTGTGTGTGTTGTGGCAAGAGGACTCTGCTCAGGCAAGACACAAAAGATGTGCAGACAGCACCAGACAAGACAGAGAGCCATATGTACACTACACATTGTCATGTACACACAGTGACAGGACTGTCCATTTCTTTTCTCTTTGTGACTTGTCTCCAGAGTGAGAGGGGCACGCTGCCTCCCAGTGACAGTTCACAGTCGAGTGTTTGTAACAAACAGGAAGGAGAAGCCAGCCAGTAGCAAGACAGCAGTGCCACCGCCACGCTCAGCTGTCACGGGCATCCTCGCTCGCTCCGTCCAAATCCTCTCCTCCGTTATATATATTGTCCGAGCTGAGACATGTATCCTCCTTTGTGTTACGCTGCTGAAGCACTTGTTATTTCCTGCACCAAGGAGCTAGCTAGTTAGCTTGTCTGTCTGTCATCCTCAGGGTATCTCAAGAAATTATGAATGGAGTTCCGTGAAATTGAGAGTGTCGTGCGCAGGGTCACACTCTAGTCCCCTCTTTAATCACGCTTCATAAGAAATCAAGAAATAGGCAAAGTAGATGGGCCACGTGCTGATGATTCATTCGGGAGACATCACAGCGAGCAGATGACGCAGATAAGCACCAAATTATCTTCTCCTGATTTAGCTCTTAACATATTAAGACTAGATTAAAAATAGCTGCTACTGATCCCATTCCAGTGTGACCGTAGTAGAAGAGCGATTGGCTGACGCACAGTGTGGTGGTTGAACGAAGCTCTTCCCGGGGTCTGTCATGTTATTATCACTGTGTCGTCGTCCCTCTGACTCACTTGCTTACTAGGCACCGCTGGACTCACAGACGTCGTGCTTCCTGGTGTGTGTGTGCCACAAATATCACCAGAGCTTTGACTTCAGGTCTGCAGCTACTAGGCAGCTACCAGCCATCAGCTTTCAGTACAGATGGAGGACGGGGGTAGATTAGAGAGAGAGAGAGGTAGAGGAGAAGGAGCAGGGAGGCAGAAGAGAGGGGCGTGGTCTCGCGTTTTCCCAGCCACTATAGACCTTATTCTATTGATGTCACTCACGTACGGGCACGCCCACCGCTGCCATATTGTCGACATAGCGCTGCAGCTCTCAAGTGACAGCCTATGTGAGAGCAGCGTTTATAGGAAGCTAGCCGCTGTTAGCGTTACCTGTATCGTTCCAATTGTGTTCGGATGGTGACCTGCGTTACACACGGCTGTAGAAAATGACAGCAATAAAGTCCCCGTGGTTTTTTCTATCTCTACCGTCCACAGACGTGAAGGGAGCGAGACGGAGGATACGTCAGCAGCACAGGAGATGTGTGGATAGTTAGGAGAGACAGGTGAAACTTTCTGACTGCTCCTCACAGCAAAGTCTGTTCACCTCGTTTTTTCTTTTGTTTATTATTACAGGCATTAATGGCAGCATACAAACTGTGGGTTTTTTATTGCTGTCATTACCATCGCTATTTTGTAATGGAACAGAAACGACAATAAGGCTGTTACTAGTTGTCAGCTGCAGCGCTGTGTGCGCGCAGGACGGTATGTCAACAATATGGTGCCGCCAGGGTTAGCGAATAAGGTCTATTGATAGTATTCTGTTACATCACCACGCAGCCATCTTGGTAGGAAAATAACAGGTGATTGTAATCAATTAACAGGTGATTACAATCAAACGACACAAACAGCCAATGAGCTGTGTATATTGTAGCACCATATTGGTAGGAGAATGCTTGTGACATCATGGGAATAGCATGAATAGAGACACTGTGGAGCACGTCTTCATTCAGAAACCACGCCCAA